>NC_050448.1:22813979-23143794 GCF_903995425.1 Onychomys torridus
AAGAGAAACCATTTAAAATTGTCATTGGATGCAGTAGATTTTGATAGAATTCTCATTGTTTTCTCAAGTCCTTCCATTGCTACTCTTGGAAAATGCAATGTATGAAACATTGGCTCAGTTTAAACATGGCTTTTTCCTCTAGGTGTAACACCATCTCAGATTAGAAACTGCTTTGGCCTGGTAGTCAGGCAACTAATTGATCATAATCCTGCCATGGCAGCTAGGTCCATGGTAATAGTCACAAGCAATTTACATTCCATAGTAGAAGGAGGGATGAGGAAGAAGTGGTCACAGGACCCTCATAGGATTCCAGCCACAGGTTCCTTTTGATCTCCACCCTCCAGCTACAAATGATCTTGGTGCTGGAGGACAGAGGAAGTGGAAGGCTAATTGAAAGTGAATTCCATGATGCAGCATTCTCTGTGCTGCCATCATCTATAATGGGGTGCGGACTTACAGTTCTATAGATGTTTTGTGGTCATCTAGGTTCCCGTAAAACAACCCTTCATCCATACCCTGGAAGCAAGTCCAGTTAACTCAGGTTCATCTTGTTGGACTTTGGTGAAATCATTACTTCTGTCTGCTTCTCATATTCTGTTTAGACGAATAGACTTTAGTTCACATTGCTGCAGGAAAAGTTAATGTAATGGACTCACAAATTCAAAGTAATTCCTTAATTTGATGCAGTTTGTTTATGCACAATAATCTGTTTGCTTGTTTATCAAACATTTAACACATTTCTGTCAATGACCACAAATTATGGAGTAACTGGTAGAATTTAATTTAGATCAAAATGGAGAAATATTAATAATCTGTGTCTGAAATGAATTAAATGTGCCACTGAGTAAGCAGGAAGAACCAGTAATAGAATCCTTAAAAAATAGTCATAGAAAGACTAGTTCTGTGAATGAATAAGGATTGCTAAAATAGTATCTATTTGCATACTATAAAATACCAATATGGTATCTACCCATATACAAATTGCATTTAACAGTCCATATGTATTTTTTTTATCAGTAGCTCTTTGAATGAGAGTGTATATATGTTCATGTGTGTATCTAGTGGTTAATCGTCTCTCTCATTGCTCTCCATTTTGTGTTTTGAGACAGCATCTCTTACTGGGGCCTGGAGCTTATTGATTTGACTCTGCTGTCTGGCCAGTGAGCTTCAGGGATCCTTTTGTTACCTTTTCAGTGTCAGGACTACAAAGCACATGCCACCATGCCCAGCTGAGAAGCAAACTCAGATCCCCATGTTTGATGGCAAGCATTTCACTAACTGAGCCATCTCCCGGATCCCACAGTAGTGCACTCAATTAAATTGTGTATAATAATTGGAAGTAAAAATGTGGAGAACAGGGAACATAAAAGGGAGAGCTCATATTCCATCATCACAGTTGCCATATAGACCCTGGAGAGATTAGGCACAAGGGACTGAGGGAAGTTCTGTCTAAAGACATTTCTGGAGTGCTTGTCAGGAGGCAGTGACCTGAAAATGAGGTTGGAAGAGTGATTTGCTCTTCTACATCAGGAAGCTCATCACACTCATTAATAGTCTCTTCTAAGTGGTGCCAAAATGAAGCAAAGCAAGTAGACCAACCACAGAGAACAAACCCCAGGGGCCCTGAGTACAGGCTTGGTGCAGCAAAGAGGGAAAAAATTAAACAGAGGGAGAGAGAACCAAGAAAGAGATAGATTCAAATGGTAAAATGAAAGTTCAACGCAGAAAAATGCAGACACTTCCCCAACACAAGAAGATTTGTGCAAGTGATTATGCAAATGAAGAGAGAGGGGTTAAAGGTTGAGGTTTCTTACAAGTAAAAATGCCCACAGGCATTATTGCACACCAGATTGGGGTTCCTTACAATAAAATGATTAGAATCAATGCTACAATGTCAGGAGTCATCCAAACAGAGAGGCTGGCTTATGAAAAACAATAACAGAATTAATGAAGGGGCTTTAACCTTTAAGTTCAAAACGTATTTAATTCTGTTTGTCTGAGCAAAACTTAAATATAGGGGAAGTAATTTATTGTTAAAGCCTTGTAAAGTGCAATGATTATTATGCTAATAAGTCTGGATAAGTAGAATCCCTTGCTTTATAAATGTCATAGATTAAAAATGGATACTGCTAATAATTAGAGCAATGATGATTTTATGATTTTAAACACAGATCATTTTACTCCAGTGTTAATTGTCTTTTTAAAATTTAAGAGTTTTATTTTAATCATGTGCTATCATATATAAGCATTTGTGAAATCAAAAATTACTCACATGTACAACAGCTTACAGCCGTATGCTAGGTATTTAAAAGACATGAAGTTTCCCACATTTTTCAGAAAGGATGGCAGTTTAAAATGCTATGAGAGACGTTTTTATAGGAGCACAATTTGCTTTAACAGTCATTGCTTTGGGTTTTAGATCTTGAAATGAAGGCTGTTCATGCCTAAGTGGCTCTCATATTTTGAATCAATTATCTCTGGTATTTGCAATTAGCGTGCTGGTCACTTTTTAGCTGCACTCAAGTTTGAAATGTTCAGATTAGGTAGAAGAAATTAACTCATTTGTGACCTTTAGCATGAATAATGTGCTTTTCCAAGATTTCAGATTAACGTTGAAAGTAATTCAATTTTATAAGCCAACTGGTTGCAGAAAGTTGGGTTGTGCAGTGTTTGGGGGAAGATGAATATTTTATAGCACATTAAAAAGTCCTCCTAATTTTTCTATCTAAATATTTCATAAATGATTTCCCTCCTTGCCTTCTACCCAGAACACAGCTCTCCCAACTCAGACCCTGGATCATCTTCCCTAGCACTTTTGCTCTCCGTTCTCCAGGCCATCTGTGTCTGATTGTTGCTGTCTAAACAGGTCTGCCTTCCTCAGTCATTTCGTCCTCAATAACCTTTCCAGGTCTGTTTGTTCCCACAGGTGAAATTCTTTTCTGATCTCATTTTCAATAAGGGAAGCTGACCCTATCTGTACAAGGACGTGGTTAAGTTTTGTCAGTGATCATTTTAGATAGAAGTAAGTTTTCCGGTTGGTGGGACAAAGAGAAGTCTGCGTGGAGCTGGGATGATGGTTCTGTTGGTAAAATGCTTACTGTGCAAGCACAAGGACCTGAGTTCAATCCCCCAAATCCACATAAAGAATTCCATGCTTGGTGATGAAAGCTGTACCCACAGTGGTGGGGAGGTAGAGACAAGAGAATCCTTGAGAATACCTGGTCAGCCAGCCTACACAAACTGGCACACCCCAGGGCCAATGACAAATTCTATCTCAGAAAAGCACAGTAGCCACTTCCTGAGGAACACACGCATATATCCATTCTCAATTCTCATTCTTTCTCTCTCTCTCTCTCTCTCTCTCTCTCTCTCTCTCTCTCTCTCACACACACACACACACACACACACACACACACACACACACACCACACAGTGGGACTTTCTAGAGGCCTCTTTGGAACAAGGTCAGTTGGAGGAAAGAGGAGTGAGAAGTAGGGAGAATGAATAGAAAGAACATCTCTGCTCTGAGCCAGTTCTGTCATTTCTAGATAGGGTTCCTATAAGTCTTGCAAGATGAAAACACCTTAAACAGAAGAAGCTAAAAGAATCCCTGAGAAGCTGAGTTGCAGTTTTAACTTGCAGAGCCCAGTGTTCTTACCAGTAACCTTTCATTTGCCATCCCCATTCCCTGTCCTGTTTAAAACATTTTGAGTGAATTAAATGACTTTCCATTGCCGTATGCAGAACCAAATGCAGCTGAGGTGGGCAAAATTAACCTGGGGCATGGAAACATGCATTCTCCTCTCTTTTCTTTCTTTAATCATTGTTGTTCTTCCACCAAAGAGTAGTTAGAAGTGAAGAGAGATGACTGAAAACTATTATATTTGATGGAAACATAGCTAGCTATGAGGAGAAAGCAATATGTAGGTTTGAGGTAGCAGAATAAATAACATAACTATCTTTTGATTTTTAATAAATGTAAGTTAGGCAAGTAAGCACATCCATTTCCTTTTGATGTTAAAGAAAATAAAAGAAATTTAGTGGTTCAAAACAATACATGTGCATTGTCCTACAGGTTTTTGGGTCCAGGTTCTGGACATAGCCCTTATGCTATTATCAGGGCTGAATTCTCCTCTAGAGTTTTGGCTGGGGAAAAAATATTCCTAAGATCACTCAAGTTGTATTTCTGAGATTGAAGAAATAGTTTCTTTCTGGATGTCACTGAAAACTGCCTGTAGGATACTATTGTCAATTGTCAGAGAGCAGTGAACTTCTTCCATGCTTTAATGAGAGTCACTCATCCAGGTAGATAGCAAGATTTATTGACCTCTCTTCAACTCATCATGAGACCTATGACACATTCTATTGTTAGAAGCAAGTCACAGTCACCAGTCCCATTCATGTTCAAGGGTTAACACTCAGGGCTAGTGATGATATTGGGCATCCTGGAATTTTAAGTTCTTCGTGGCATATTTTGATGAAGTGGTGAATCAATTTATATTATTGTGAGGAAACCTCAGATACAAGTCTATGATACTGGAATCTAAACTAGAGCTATTGGGAGACTATCAGTTACTTTCCTGTTGTGACAAAGTACTTGACAAAAAACAACTTAAGGAAAAGAGGTTATTTCAGTTCACAGCTTGAAAAGTATTGCCTGTCATGGTGGGGAAAGGCATAGTGGTAGGATGGCTCCAATGTGTCTTCAGTCAATCCTTGTGCTCAGCTCACTTTCTCCTCTTACTATTTTCAAGACCACAGCCAAGAAATGGAGCAACCCATATTTGAACTGGGCCTTACCTCTTTAGTTAAATGCCTTCACAAACATGCTCAGAGACCTATCCTCTAGGAAATTCTAAATTCAGTCAAGTTGATAATGATGATGATGGATCATCAAGGGGAAGATCTTTTCTTGACATTACCTATAGATTGCCCAGAGTCTGAGTAAGATGCTATATCCAGTGTGGGATATCTGAGGGGGAAAAAAACCTATGTACACTGTGCTCTTATGTCTTTTAACTTTGTTTCTTTAAGACAAAATTCTATCTTTACAGCTACAGCTCCATCAGGCATTCAGGGCAGAAATAAATCTAGATACACCAAGCTCTTTGTCCATCTACTTTATTTCTCTGGAATGAAATCCTGCCTACATAGCTTCATTTCTGTGCTGACACTCAGTTCTTCTTTGCCCCTTCTTTTACTGCCTAACAATTAAGCTCTTATGCTTCCAGCCTCGTCCTTGTCCTCTGTTTCTTCACCCTCCATCTCTACTTCCTCTCTACTCCTGGCTTTGACGAACTCTACAAGAGTTCTGCCTTACTGTCTACAAAACCTCTATGTTCTTCCCTTTTCCCTGGTTACAAGAAGGACCCCATAGTGATGGCCTGGCAATGGTTCTCAGCATGTACTGAGTTTGTCTCCAACTTTAAACATCTCTAACTATGAGATGTAAATGTTTATTATGTGACTCACTCTGTCTATGGCAATGTGTATAGGAGTCTAAATTTACAAAGATATCAAGACATTATGAAACACAGAGGACTGCATTAGAATTGATGTTTTAAATGACAGAACTTTAACTATTATCAGACTATTGTGAGGCTCGCATTAAGTTACCCATGGAAGAGCTGGTGAAATAAATGGCTCATTGCATAAAAGTTCCCGGAGCCAAACAACCTGAGTTTGATTTACAGTACCCATGTGGTGGAAGGTGAGAACTGACTCTTGCAAGTTGTCCTTTGACTGCCACAGATGCCCTATGTATGTGTGTGCCTACACACACACACACACACACACACACACACACACACACACACACACACATACACACACACACACATACACACACACACACACAAAATAAAATAATAAATAAATAAATAAATAAATAGATAGATAGATAGATAGATAAATAAATAAATAAATAAATAAATAAATAAATAAATTTTAGGTTAACCAGAGTGGACTGAGATTTGCAGAATGCTTTTAGAAGAGTCAGCTTTTAATAATTCTGTAGCACAAAGCCATATAATATTTATTAAGCCTTGGTTCTGTTTTTACATGGGAAACTCTGAATTTAGTAAGAAACATGCATATTTATCTCATCTAATATCATTGTGTATGTTTTATTGCTGTCAGTATGTAGATAAAGCAATCTTTTTTTATTAGTTAAAAATTTTCACTTATAGTACATCCTTACTGCAGTTTCCCCTCCCTTCTCTCCTTCTGTTCCCCTCTCCTGCCTCTTCTATGGCTCCCCCATTCACTCCCATGTTTCAATCAATCAAGTCAGTCTTAAAAGAAAAAGGGTTAAGTAAGCCATTAAAAGGCACATACTTAAGACAACTCGTGCTTTAAAGCTCACATGTGAACAACTGTGCTTTGGAAGGACAGAGGTACTCTTGACTTGGACTGGTTCTACTTAGTATGACATACTAATTAATATTAATATGATGGCAATTTTTATCTAGAATACAAATAAGACTCCTTAACAACTTGGTGTATTTGGTGCTGAGACTAACCAGAACATGTGCTCATGACCTTGAGGTTTATTTCTAAAAAAATTATTTTCCCTTGGAAGAGTTATTTTGGTGGTGTCTCTATGCTGATGTGCGCACATCATTTCTTCCAATTTCATGGAGTAGCTTTTCTAGGGAAATATGTTTTGTATATATACTTTTACACTGGTTTTAAGAGAGCTAAGTGATGTAGTCTCTGTGTGAATTCTTCATTTATGATTTAGGCTAAGAGCATATACAAGTATCTCAAATAGCCACTGTTTATAAAGATAATTATATGATTTGCAATGGACCTAGACTTCCAATTACACATCTTCTCAGGATCCTAAGTGACACATGGGTCTACTGAGGCTGGGGCTGTTACCATATCAGTGGTCTATTATATAAATCAGACCAAAAGCCAGTCTTTTGGTGCAAGCAAGATGATGCCAATGGTTATGGCATGCACAGAGTCAATCTTCAGGATGAAGGAGAGTAAGTGACCTTTCCTAAGACCCCTAGGATGAATATGAAGGTGAAACCAGGAGTCACTATTTTATTTTATTTAGGAGACACAGGATATGATAGTGCTTTTCTAGTTTCCATATGATCAGGACAGATAATGCTGGATTCTGGTGCCAAAACTTATAGATTCAAGTTTCCTGAATACAGGACTTTTACTGGCTACTGTGAGGCAATTATATAGGTGCTGGGCTTGTAGGTTGCTAATTAACTTGTTATGGGACTCAGACAACCTTTGTTCCAGGTCCAAAGTGTAGCTAGAGTTTTCTCCAGTCCCACCTGGACCCGCAGCCACTAAGATCCAAGTAAACACACAGAGATTTATATTACTTATAAACTGTTTGGCTGTGGCAGACTCCTTGCTATCCAGTTCTTAAATCTTAAATTAACCCATTTATATCAATCTATAAATTGCCATGTGACTTGTGGCTTACCAGTACTTTCACATCATGTTTCCTCTGTCTCTGCTTAGCAACTCCTGACTCAGCCTTCCACTTCCCAGAATTCTCCTCTCTGCCTGTCCTGCCTATACTATACTTCCTGCCTGGCTACTGGCCAATCAGCATTTTATTTATCAATAAAGCAGAGCAATACATTCAGCATAGAGAAAGACATCCCCAGCACTTTACATTTCACCAAAGATATAAGAACAAATGATACCAAGCCTCTGGGCACAGTGGCTGTGGTACCAAGTTCATGGACTATGGAGGAGCTCTTCTCTAGGTGTCTCAGGGTATGCACAGGTACCATGGGAGTTGTGATGTGCACTACTGTCCATGATCCCAGCTGTGTAGGACAAGAAACTAGATATTCTCTAGGTCATACAGAGTAAAGTCTCATGGTACTTGGCCTCAAGGCTCATTCTTATTCCTGATTCCAGTGGACAGACACAATTGATTGCAGAGATTTGTACCAACAGCTAGTTTCAGGTCTGTAACTATTGAGATGATATTCCCTGCTCACCTTGGAGCAGTTGTGGGTAGGACTTGGGCTTGTGGTTGTTGCAACACTCACTGGTCTGAGGACATGATGCCCTCTGTCTTCAGTAGGCGTATACCAGGATGATATACTGCATTGGGGAGGTTGCTGCTTCCTCTGAGTAAGATGGAGCCTGACAGTGACTAGAGCAGATGCTTGGTTCTGAGAGCTGGAGGAAGCTCAAAGGTGATTCCTTCACTGAAGCAGAGTACTCTTGACCAACCTGTTCTCAAAGCTGGGGTTCAGTCCTGTGAGGACCTTGGAATTCTCCTGCAGTAGGGTTGCTGGTCTGCTGCTCAAACTGGGTTTCTGGCACTTCCCCTCTTATCTTTCTTCTTTTTCAGCATTTTGAGATCCCCAAAACAATGCCATGGGGATGGGTTGAAGTTACAGTCACTCTGATTTCTTCTCCGTGCTGCCTTCTTGACTTTGTGCTGCTCCATGTTCCTGTGACTCCCTTACTTATTTCCAGACTTCCCTCAACTACTTTCATCTGGGCATAGCTTCCCCCTTGTTCTGGTTCTTCTTTGTAGTGCTGAGTATAAGGCCCCTCTACTGAGTCATGTTGGTGACTGTCTTGATTAAGCTGAGGTATTAAAAGAGCTCAGAAAATGAGAATTTTATGGTTGCTTCTGTATTAATGCACATGCTGGAATATATATGCTCCTGTTGGCAGAGAGGGATCTAAAATCAAGCAGACTAGAAGAATGTAATTAGCATTTAATGATGAACAGATAATTTCCACTAATTTTTAAACATTTTCCTTTGTAGTCGAAATTTGACTTAGACATAGTTTAGTGCTATTAAATGAGTGAATGAAATAGACAATCTTACGAGTCAGGTCCCCTGCTTTTTTGATAAACTCTTAAGATTAACCACCTACAAATTAAGTAGAACTAATATTTCCAGAAACTAATTAAATATTTCTAACACTGAAGTTGGAAAGGAAAATCCTACAAAGAAAGCTTTCACTACGACTTAGGAAAAACATCATTTTGGGTGAGTTTTTCACTTGAAAATTCATTTAGTGACCTCTCAGGGATGTTGGGTAAATGCACTACTGTTTTGTAAATAGCTTTCAGTATGAAATGTGATAGGTATTTTAGAATTGTCCAAAAAGCAATCTTGAAACTTCAAGTAAAGTTAAAAAAAATGTCTCTAGTATTTGTGGGTGTCCTCCAAACGATGGGAAACTGACAGGTTCTAGTAAACCATTCCAGAAGAAAGCATCCATGCAAATTAAGAAATTTCCCTCTGGTAGGATAGAGACATTTAAGGACAGAAGTGGTAGGGAATGTGTAAGTTTACTCAGTGATCTTCACTGAATTGTAACACTCAGCTTTTGATATTTTCTGTTTATTTTCAGATCTTTTAAAAATCTTTTTTGTTGTTTTCTCAGTAAGTCTAAGGTCTCAGAATTAGGCCCTGTAGTTACTGAAACACAACCAAATGGCTCTTAAATTTTTAAATGCAAAAAGAATTTATTTTAATAGACTGAATAGTCTAATTTAAAAGGTTGGAAAACTAATTTTTTTTCACCTAAAGTTGTTCCCCTTTTAAAACTAATGGTGTTTCCTACACATCTTTATGAGATATGCAAAGATCATGGTCAAATATATTTTTCACACGTTCTCAAGCACTGCATTCCCACAAGTCTACTGTGTAATTAGTGGCATAGGTTTGTCGCTGGTTTGCTCCTAACTCAAATTTGTTTCAATTTATGTGCAAATATAATTCTTCTTGTCTTAATATGAAAGGAATAAAAAACTTCTAAGGACAGGCTCTATAATTATCCTTTGGTGTTCAAAATGAAGCAATTATTGGAACAAACAGAAAGATGAACAATATCAGTTGATTAACAGAGTTTCCCTTTTAAGTCATGAAATCCATTCCCATGGAGGGACGTCTGAAACCAATAGGCAGTTTTGGAATAAAAGCAAAGCAAATTCTTTCTCATTACATAATTAGGTCACAAGAGATTCACACTTTTTTTTTTCAAGTATTATATAGATTCTGGGGTGTATGGGCGACTGTGAGAAATTCATTTTGAGCCCATAAGATCATGATTTTAGTTTTTATTGATTATATTTTAAACTGTATTATTTTTAACATTTGGTTTGGTAATTAGACAATATTATTCTGAACAAATTAGTAGCTATTTAGTGTTATCAAAAAAGGTACATTTGTTAAACAAGCAGTTTTGCATTTTTAGACTTTTCTCTTTAACACTTGGTTCTAAAATCAAAAGAATATGTGCATATATGACTGTGTGTATGTATTTATGTATAGATGTGTATGTATTTGTGTGTAATTTTAATATGGATGACATTTTCTCTCCTGTTTCCTTAATGAAAACATCAGTCTTTAATTTGATTTCTCTTCTGAGTTGGTCATATGTCTATTCTTATTTTTTATAGTTAAATATTTGATTCAAAAAGATATGTTCAAAAAGGATACCTGTCAATAATTTTATCTAAGACTTGCTTTTTTCATGTTCTCTTTATCTCAGAGACCATCAAGGTATGTGACAAGTATTAATTTTAGATTTTACTTATTTGTTTACTCTTTGAACACAAATATTTTACCTAATGACATCATAGCTTTTTGGATCACCTAGCACATTGACATTCTCTTGACACTGTAATTTTATAATGGGCACAGTTTTCTTTGTAATCAATAAAAATTATTCCATTATGATGTGAAACTTTGCTTATGTTTTCTTATTTTTCATTTCCTAAGAGTAGCTTACCATATTTTTTACTTCTTACATATTTTGTTTGAATTTTCTAGACAAGTATGCCAAGAATTACATAGATTGGAGATGTGATCTGCGTGTAGGAAAGCTTGGGATGGTATCTTTTAAAAAAAATGAGTGATCTGAACTAAAGTATCAAATAGTTATCAAAAATATAAACCACATTTGAACATTGTGCTTATTATTGCTTAGAATTAAAGAAACTAAAGGAAAGGACCAGAAAAACAACAACAACAACAACAACAACAACAACAACACAGTCCTATGGTTTAGCTACTATAGCTCTCAGAGTCCACAATGGGAGCTGAATGAATAACTATAGAAACCAAATTAATTAAAGGAGAGAAACTATTATTCTTACATATAATGATATAATACCCACTGTATGACTACTTTTCCTGTGCCCTTTAATACTTCAAACACTTTCCTTGGTTTTGAAATTATAGTCCTGGTACTCACAAGAATGGCCATTCTCCTGGTTATCAGTGTTTACCATAGCTTTGTGATCATAGCCTCAACCTTTACCATCCCCTTTTCTGACCAAGGCTTCTATTTGAACTCTCAGCCATAATAAGAGCATTGCTCTTGGGTTCCATTCTTGTATTCATTTCTCATCTTCAGTAGATACTATCAGTGACTACACCTCTTTCCTAAATATACTGTCATCATTTTACTCATTCCCTCAAGCATACTTTCATATCCCTACAGTTTTTGCTGTATTGATATTAGGTCTCACCATTTGCTGATATTATCTCAGTTAAGTTAATTAAATTCTTATGAAGTCTTTCAGTTGAGCTGTTAGTAGCAATCTCAAAAACCTTTCTAGGCTTACTATGAGATCATGTACACCAACAGAATAGAGCAGTGCTCCAAACATGCTCATCTGTATTCAGAGATACTATCCTGTTCTTTGACACTGAATCTGGCATAAGAAGGATGCACATATAATGTCATGGAATCCAAAGTAATATTAGGATTGTATATGAATCTGATACTTTCAATAAGCCTAATAAGCCAAGGAGAACAAATCTGTGATTGTTGTAGTGGGTGGCATAACAGAGATGTGCTACTTTCTTGCTTTACTAAGCTAGTAATAACCTCAACTGCCTAATTAGATGTAGGAAGAGGAAGCTATGGGTTTTTACCCAAAATGTTCTCTGTATCAAGATTCTATGTATCATATTCTACATATGTTCTTTCTTCATTGTCATTTCTGGCCTAATTCAGTTCCTGTTTATTACCATGTGGATGATCTTTGAATAAAGTCTGGGATACTTTCCACTTATGGAGGGGATGTCTCCTCTGCAGAGTGACTACCCATTGTCTTGACTACCTTTTTGTAGTGTCATCATTACTAGTCCACCAACTGTACAGTGAGTATTTGATAATTTTCTATGAATATGAAAATATGAATCCTTTTGTCCACATATATTTCATACAAGTGAAGTTTGAGATTAGCTTACTTTCATAGAAATTCTATTATATCCATAATGATTATGAAATTTTACATAATGGTCTACAAGTTCTATGATGAACTATTAGCTTAAACTAACATTCATTGGACAGAGGACTAATTTGTCCGGACAAAGATATTTTCATATAAATTGCATTTTATTAATTTAATTTGTTAAATTTACATTTTTATTGTAACTAGGGTTTTATTCATTATATCCTCAACTCACAGAAAAAAATCAATAACTAAAAAGTCACTGGATCACAAAGATGGTAAAATGTTTGGCTACAGTAGTGCAAAAAAGAGTTATAGACAAACAATGATTAGAATTTGTGGAAGTATTGGAGAGGTGACTCAGGAGTTAAGGACTCATACTGCTCTTGTAGAGAATCTGAGTTCATTTTCCTATACCAACACAGGGAAGCTCACAACTGCCTATAACTCTGCTTCCAGAGAATCCAGCACTCACTTGCATGTACTCACAAACATACATACACAACACACACACAAACACACACATACACACAATTAAAAGTAAATAAATCTTTCAAAAGAAAGAATGTGACTTTTTTCCCTCAGGAGAAAAATATTTACTAATTTATAAATGTACACACATGTATGCATCCTATGTATATACATGTATATGTACCCTATGCATACAGGAGGCTAGCAAGGCTCTTGATACAGGAATTACATGCAGTTGTAAGTCAGCCTACATGGGTGGTAGGAACCAAACCTAGGTCCTATGAAGAGTACCAAGTACATCTTCTAACACATCTCTCCAGCCCCTCTGAGAAAAGTTTTCTCCCTTAAGAGTATGCAATAATTTAATGAAGGCAGCAACAAAATAAAAAGCAGACAAGAATCGTAAAGAAGGTGATTTTGAATTAGATTTGCTAAACGAGCCTGTCAGTCTCAGTTCCTACACAGCTGTGAATTCTCGACATGCATGTACCAGGCTTTCTTTGAAGCCACAAACCAGCTCCCAAATCACGACACAGACACTTCTTATTAGTTATGAATGTTCAACCTTATTTTAGGTTCGTTTCTTACTAGCTCTTATAACTTAACCTGTTTCTCTTTATCTATGTTTACCTTGGGATTTTTTTCCTCCCTCCCTCCCTTCCTTCCTTCCTTCCTTCCTTCCTTCCTTCCTTCCTTCCTTCCTTCCTTCCAGCTGGTAGCTTCCTGGCTTCTGGCCACAGGTGTGTCCTTCTTTCTCCCTTGTTCCCTTCTTTCTCTTTTCCTACTTATTCTCTATGCCCACCAGCCCCACGATCCCTCTTCTGCCTATGTATTGGCCATTCAGCTTTTTACTAGTGTATTCAGGTGCCTTAGGCAGACAAGGTGAAATAAATGCAACACATTTTTACATAATTAAACAAACAAACACAAACAAATGTAACACATCTTTACATTCTTAACAAAGGTACCTTCACATAGTTAAAGTAATATTCTACAGCATAAACAAATGTAACATATCTTTACATAGTTAAAATAATATTCCACAATACATGCAGGCATCAGCATTTACGTACTTATGTAAACAAAATGATTTTGAAAAATATTTAAACAATGGCCTTTGTGGAAATAGAACTGAATTTTCCTGAAGTTGATGAAAAAAATCACCATTTTTATATGAAATCAGAGAAGAAAACAAAACCCTGCCATCAAAGCTTTAGCAATCTGTTATACTTTAATTACAAAAATGTCGTTCTATTTCTTTAAAATGTGCATGTGTGTGTATGTGCCTGCCATGGCACTGGGCAGAGGTCAGAGGATCACTGCAGGAATCAGGTCTTTCCTTACACCATGTGCTCTAGCCATTGAACTCATGGTCAGGTTCAGCAGTAAGTGCCTTTACTCCTTAAATCATTTCTGTAGTCCTACAGTAAATGCTTTTATAGTAAGTAAGAAATCTAGTCCAGAGAGAAAGATTAGGAGGTCAATAGAAATTGTGAACAAAGAAGCAAGGAATTACAGCTTATATAAATGAATATAGTTTAGCTATCATAATGTTGTTGTTGCTGCTGCTGATAGTTTGGCTATAATAATGTTGTTGTTGTTGATGATGATGACCATAATTTGACTCCTATTCTGAGGAATCCATGTCAAGAACAGGAGATATTGTGTGGTAATCTTTAGTGTGCTGTAACTTGGTAGACTAGTACTAAGATGATAGTTAATGTCAGTGGGTATCTTTCTTTAGAATCTCATAAAGACAGGTTTTGGGACCAGGATTTGGGATTGATGCTTTGGTTGAAAGGTAATTCTATGAACAACAACAGAACAGGAGGAGCTAGTTTCACAGAGAGGAGGAGATGACACAAAAAATTGAATTGACAATCTAGGTGTCTTTTTGAGGAAGATGAAACTAATTTCTGGGGATCCATGAGAAACAATGGTTAGAAAACACAGAATACCACTTTTTTTTAAAAAAAGAAAACTGAATTCTAAAAAAGTTAGAATATTTATATCCCAGCCTCTGTCAGTCCCTGCTGGAGGGGGCTGGGATTGGGGACGTTAATTCCACAGAACATCTGGCTGCCTGCCCTGAACACAGAGAGCAGGTTTCACTGGCCAGAGAAAGCCTTCAGCAAAGAATTATAGATGCTAAAGCTTGGAAGTGCTTTAAGCAGGCATGAAAATGTTAAGGGCTGGGGAATGGGAGTTGCATCCTGGAATATAAATACACCAATGGATTGGTTTTGGCTTTGCTCTTAAGGCAGTCACATTCTCATTGTCATAGTTTTTGTCCTAGCTACAAAGGACTGCATCTTTTGCAAAGACTCTGAGCTTCCCTTTCCTATTCATTCAGTGATGGTGGATCATCTCTCCCATTTTGAACTTTCTGAAGTAAAGATATGAACATCTTTTACTTAAGAAATTTATTGATTCTCCCCCCCACCTGCCCCAAAAGTGTTTTACCCCTAGGATATGTTTAATCAAAGGTGAGTGTAAAAAGCCATCTTTCCTGTCATGTTCTGCCAACCTGGATCCACTAACTAACATCTAGCATGTGGTCATAAAAGAAGAGGTATGTGCTGGAACTCTGCAAGGTTGCTTTTAGACATGCTATTCACAATTCTGGGAATGTTGAATGATTTACAAGGTAATTTTGTGTTAATTGAAGAACTGAGAGGAAGTGACACACATTCCTAAGATAATCTTGTGATGAGAAGGAATGAAAAAATGGAACTGAGATCTGGATTGGAACCCTGTTTAGCATAATGGGTTGAAATAAAAAAAAAAAGGTCATTAGAGGCTTTTCTGATAAACATTTTAAGTAACAGTAGGTCATGCTATTAATCTCCTAAGACACCCCTTTTATCATGACAGTGCTGTGGATGATTGATTGATAAATAAAACACTGATTGGCCAATAGCCAGGCAGGATGTATAGGCAGGACTAGCAGAGAGGAGAATGGGGAGAACATGAAGGTGGAGAGGAGGAGACGCCAGCCTGCCATCCAGGGAGCATCATGTAAAGGCAGCAGGTAAAGCCACAGAACACGTGGTGACAAATAGATTAACAGATATGGGCTGAGTATAAGAGTAAGAGCTATTCTTCAGTTGAAGGGCATCTAGGTTGTTTCCAGGTTCTGGCTATTACAAACAATGCTGATATGAACATAGCTGAGCAAATGCCCTTGTGGTATGATTGAGCATTCCTTGGGTATATGCCCAAGAGTGCTACAGCTGGGTCTTGGGGGAGATGGATTCCTAATTTTCTAAGGAAGCGCAATATTGATTTCCAAAGTGGCTGTACAAGCTTGCATTCCCACCAGCAGTGGAGGAGAGTTCCCCTTGCTCCACATCCTCTCCAGCATAAGCTGTCTTCTGTGCTTTTGATCTTATCCATTCTGACAGGTGGAAGGTGGTACCTCAGAGTCATTTAGATTTGCATTTCGTGGATAATTAGGGATGTTGAGCAATTCCTTAAATGTCTTCCAGCCATTTGAGCTTCCTCTGTGGAGAATTCTCTGTTTAGTTCTATAGCCCATTTCTTAATTGGACTGCTGGGCATTTTGATGTCTAATTTCTTGAGTTCTTTATATATTCTGGATATCAGCCCTCTGTCAGATGTGGGGTTGGTGAAGACCTTTTCCCATTCTGTAGGCTGTCACTTTGTCTTGTTGACTGTGTCCTTTGCTCTACAAAAGCTTCTCAGTTTCAACACGTTCCATTGATTGATTGTTTCTCTCAGTGTCTGTGCTACTGGTGTTATATTTAGAAAGTTATCTCCTGTGCCAATGTGTTCAAGACTACTTCCTACTTTCTCTTCTATCAGGTTCAGAGTAACTGGATTTATGTTGAGGTCTTTGATCCACTTGGAATTAAGTTTTGTGCACAGAGACAGATATGGATCTCTTTTCAGCCTTCTACACATTGATATCCAGTTATGTCAGCACCATTTGTTGAAGATGCTTTCTTTTTTCCATTGTACATTTTTGGCTTCTTTGTCAAAAATTATATGTTCATAGGTATGCAGGTTAATGTCAGGATCTTCAATTAGATTCCATTGGTCCACATGTTGGTTTTTATGCCAGTACCAAGCTGTTTTTATTACTGTAGCTCTATAGTAGAGCTTGAGGTCGGGGATTGTGATGTCTCCAGAGGTTGTTTTATTGTACAGGATTCTTTTGTCTATCCTGGGTTTTTTTGTTTTTCCATATGACATTGAGTATTATTCTTTCCAGGTCTAAGAAAATGTGGTACATATACACAATGGAGTACTACTCAGCAGAGAAAAACAATGACATCATGAGGTTTCCAGGCAAATGGATGAATCTAGAAAAAAATCATCCTGAGTGAGGTAACCCAGACTCAAAAAGACAAACATCGCATGTACTCCCTCATAGGAGGATACTAGATGTAAAACAAAGATGACTAGACTGCTACTCACAATTCCAAGGAGGCTACCTAGAAAACAGGACCCTAAGAAAGACACAGGGATCGCTCAATGATAGAGAAATGGATGAGACCTACATGAACAGCCTCGACATGAGTGGGGGTAGTGAAGGGCAAGGTTCGAGGGAAAGAGAGCTTAGGGGAGCAGGAGATCCCAGCTGGATCAAGAACAGAAAGGGAGAACAAGGAATAATAGACCATGATAAATGAAGACTACATGAGGACAGGAAGAAGCAAAATGCTAGAGAGGCCCCCAGAAATCCACAATGATACCTCCACTGTAGACTACTGGCAATGGTCAAAAAAATGCCCGAACTGACGTAGTCTGGTGATCAGATGGCCAAACACCTTCTAACAGTTGTGCTGGAACTCTCATCCAATAACTCATGGAAGTGGATACAGTGATCCTCGGCCAGGCCTCAGGTGGAGCTCCAGGAGTCCAATTGTGGAGAAAGAGGAGGGACTGTAAGAATGTGAATTATTGAGACCAAGATTGGAAAAGTATAGGGACAAATAGCCAAACTAATGGAAACACATGAATTATGAACCAAAAGCTGTGGAGCCCCCAACTGGAGCAGGCCATCTGGATAAGTGAGACAATTGACTAGATTGAACTGTTTGGAAGACACCCAGGCTGTGGGACCGGGACCTGTCCTTAGTGCATGAGCTGGCTGTTTGGAACCTTGGGCTTACACAGGGACACTTTGCTCAGCCTAGAAGGAGGGGTCTGGACTTGTCTGGTACTGTATCTACCAGGGGATTCTTTGCCCTGGAGGAGATTGGAATGGGGGGGGAGGGCCTGGGGGGAGGAAGAAGTGGGGGCAGGAGGGGGGAGGACAGGGGAACCCATGGCTGATATGTAAAATTAAAACACAAATATCCATATAAAAATAAAATTTGAAATAAAATTTAAAAAAAATTAAAAAAAGAGTAAGAGCTAGACAATGGTAGGCCTGAACTAATGGCTGAGCAGTTTAAATAATATAAGCATCTGTATGTTTATTTTATAAGTGGGCTATGGGACTGCCAGGGCTTGGCAGGACCTGGAGAGAAAAACTCTAGCTACATGACAGAATAAAATCTAAGGAGTAAATCTCACTGACTCCTCTTGCTCATGATTATTTATTTCCCACTTTTTAAAAATAGGCATTCTTTCAGTACATCATTTCCTAAGATGTAGCATAGCCATCAGAAGAGTATGTGGTCAGGTGTAGCTTCAGGTTTCTAATATCCTTATGACAGGTCTGTTAGTAAAAAGAAAAAAATAAAACAGCTTGCTTCCTAACTCTGCAAGCAAAATTCAGGGAGGTTTTTTTCACCTTAATAGGTCTGCATGAACATTAGTATGTCCAGAGAAATGATATAACTGAGCACTGAAGACTGGCACACCCGCTATTGCTGTCCTGTGTTGGTAAGGATGGGTCTTCCCATAGAGAGGGACTGTTCCATTAGCACAAGGAAGTCAAAAGGCAAGTTTAATGGTAAACCAGAACATTTATCTTGTTTGGAAAGCTAGAGTGTATGTGTGAATGATAAATATTTGAAATTAGAATTGGGGACTCAATACAAGCATGTGTCTTCATCAGAATGTAAGACAAGCAAACAGAAGGCATATTCATTTACTTCTTCAGAATATCAGTTTGTACCCTTGTTGAGATGTCCTCATGTTGTTAGCTTTTACATATGATCAAACCTCATGTAATTCCCTTGAAGTTACTTGAAAGCTCATCATCACTGTGACACAAATTGGTAGTTTCTACTATGTATGTATTGACTAAATTCTCTAAAGCTGATTTTGTGTGTTATTGCCCAATACAAAGATGACTCTGACAACAATGGAAATAAAAACCTTTCAAAGGAATCTCATGTGGTCACACATATTGTTTTGCTGTAATGGGATTCTGTTAATATCAATACATTTCTGAAAATCTTCTCAGTTCACATGATCAAAAGGAAATAGAAGAGAAATAAGTCCCTGAGTACTTAATTAGCACATAAAAAATGTATTTGAGAACAGAAGGAAAGAAAGAGATGTGCCATTTTCTTAGCATTTCAATTCCTTTGAGTTCTGCAAACTTGTTAGTTATTACACACACAGCTAGATTATCTTCAATTTATACATATCTGATTTTTTCTGTCTGCTCAGTGTATTAATAAAACATTTTCCTATCTACAACTGTGACAATTATTGCACACTGTTAATACCTGTATGTATGCTTATGTACATATATACATTTCCAGTGCCTATGTTGAATGTTATCACACATTTTCAGCCAAGGCAATCTGGTACAGAGGCCAACTGTATTCTGTTGGCCAGTGAGTCTTTGTGTACTGGGCTGCAAATGCTCTCAGCAAAAATCATACTTTCTGGACACAGGTCGGGGTAAATTCTCAAATGCATTATTTTTCCATTGCATCTTGCTGCCATTTATTTTGTTCACTGAAAAATATCCCTGACTCCAAATGGAAATACACAAAGAAAAATAAAATGAAAAATCCATTTGGCAAAACTACATAGAGATGCAAAGGAAAGTCTTGAGTGAGGCTTAAGGTATAGAGTGTAGACATGTAGTGGTAAATTTGTGATTGGTTGCAATCTGATAATCATGACAGTAATCATAAGAATCATTACACATTGGAGAATTAAATAACAATTGAATAATTGTTATTCAAGTGAAACAAGTAATCAGAATGCATTTCAATGCTGTATTGTGATTTTTTGTGTTTGGAGAGAGTATAATGACAATTTTTGGTATTTAAGTATACTACCATACATAAACCATTGATCCCTTAGAAATGAATCTGATGCCTTGAAGAAAGCATCCTCTTACTGTCAGCTCAGACTGTAACCCAAAAGGGTGAGTTCACTGGTTGTTGAAGGCCACTGAGTAACTGTCTTCCTGATAGACATGAAGCTTGTAGAACTATGTGGCTCAGAAGATTCACAAGACTTAAGAGACTCTTCCCAGAGGTTGTATAAACAATAAATACTTGTTGGGAAAAGGAGACCAGTCATTGGTGGAGCTGCCTGAAAGTTTCCCAATGGACTCTAGAGATACAGCCATCTTGAGTCATCACAAATTCTGTGGTGTTTTTGTTTGTTTGTTTTTTTTGTTTTTGTTTTTATTTTTTTGATAATGAAGCTGTCTATGAGTCACTCATGATCCTTTAGGTAACCAAGTAATCTCATTGGCTTACCAAGTTGGACTTAGATAGAATTGCTACTTTGTTCCGCTGCTTCCCTTTCTATCTCCTGCTAACTGGCACTGCTGTGCATCTCTCTAGAAAATTATACAATTGCAAAGTTAAAAATTATAATCAGGAGATAAGAAAGGAAGGAAGGAATGCCGCTAGTGCAAGCAAAGAGAAACCTGGAGATAACTTTCAAAGCAGCATACCTCCACAGACAAAGAAAGGAAGGTCTTTTATTGGGGAAATGCACATTAATATAAGAGTGACTCACTACATTGAGAGACAAGACCATTCTTGAGCATTCTCAGTTGGAGATCATGATGCATTCTTGTTCAAATATGGTGGAAAGGATCTCCTCCATGGTTGAGAATTTAGCATTACAGCGAGAAAAGTTTACTGAAGATGACTAAAAGAGTGAGTCAGATTGAGAGTAATTTTGTCTAGGTAGTTAGAAAGCAGACCAGAAGGACCCAGCTCTTCCCTAAGGCATTTTGGGATGCTAGTATAAGCATTAGACACTGTTTACCAGGGAAAATGTTAATTTCACATAGGATCTGTGTTGAGACAACTGCCCACTATTTTTATTCTTCCAAATGATGGAAGCCGTCATAGATGAACTGCTTGACTGTTTAATTGACCACTCACAATGGGAAAATAGAGACTGATTATGGTCACACTTACTCGCTACCAGTTTCCAGTCTGGTGGAAATGTAAGCCTTTCTTGAGTAGTCTGGCAGCAACCAAAATTTCAAATGCTGCCACTTTTCCTGGGAGCTCATCAGCTGTCAAAAGCAAATCTTTATGGCTTATTTGAATGGTAATCAATGACGACCTGTAACTAAAAGAACATCTCAGACTATGTGAGGAAACTTCAAGTTAGCTGTAGATGCCTTGTGGATACTTCCCTCATAACACTGGACTTGTCACAGCTGTCATGGCCACTAATGGGGCTATCTAGTGGCTTACCCAATAACTTGTAAGAGAAACCTCAGTGCATTCTTGATAGCTTCAGATAATCTTTATATGACCCTGCCTGTAGTGGTCCAGATGGCCTTGTTCATACTTTGGATTTCACTTTGTGGTCATGAAAGGGCTCCTCTATGACTGTTTCTGAGAGCTAGAACACCTTCTTGTAGCCAGAGGGTTTCTCCAGTACTGCCCAGCCCTGCAGTCCCTCAGCCGCTTATAAAGTAATCACTCAGAGGCTTATATTAATTACCAATGTATACTTTATGGCAGGCTTCTTGCTGGCTAGCTTTTTCATCTGAAATTAACCCATTTCTGTCAATCTGTTTTTTGCTATGGGGCCTTGCCATTACCTGTCTGCTGTCATTTTGTTATTCCTTGGGCGGCTGGCTTGCATCTCCTCTACTCTCCTTTCTTCTTTCACTATTTCTCTTGGATATTCCTGCCTGGCTTCATCCTGCCCTGCCATAGGACAGTGCAGTTTTATTTATCAACCAATCAGAGCAACACAAATTTACAGCATACAGAAAGACATCCCATAGCACTTCCCTTTTCTGTCTAATCAAAAAGGAAGGCTTTAGCTTTAATATAGTAAAGTTATATATAACAAACAATTAATAAATAAGAATTATAGTTATATTATCTAGTCTATTTGGATTTAGCAAAATTGAAGAAAATATTCTATCTATCCTATATTTGTGAGTCTTAATTTCATATCTAGTTTATCTTTTATCATAACCAAGGAAAATTATAATTATAACTATTTAGTCTTCAACTACAGAAAATACCTCAGAAGGATATAATACTACCTAAGTAAGAAGAAAGTGCATTGTAAGCAACTTCCAAAAATCTAGAATGACAGAGACAGTTAGCTACCTGGACAGTCACCCAAAGTTCCTCTGTAATGTTGGGGCATTTATCTCTAGCCTATAGCCCTAGAGTCTTTTAGTTGCTTCTCCCTGTGCCTGTAGAATGTCTGGCAGTCTCCTCTGTGAAGCAGGAAACTGAAGGAATATTTTACCTTGTTTTGGCAAAATTTAGTGGTCATTTTTCTATGGGTCTTGCATATATAATTTATATAACATACTGTCAAGGAGTCCAGGCAAGAGCACTTCTTTGCCCAGCAGGTCATTTTGTGCCCAAGAAGATAAACACCATATGGAGTGTCTTTGATGCCCATCTTCCTCTTTGAAGTAAATTGGTGCTGCCAGTAGCAGATGTGTCCAGATGTGTCACTGTCCAGAAAGTTTGTTTTTCAAACATTTTAAGTGCCATTTTCTTTATGTCTTTGAAGTGTTTGAAGATTACCTACCTAATTGAAATATATCTATGTATACCTAAAAATCTTAACTAACATGACTATAAGTTTGATTATCCTGGATGACTATTCATCTGTATTTCTTAATTATATATTACAATTTTAAGTGAGCTGCATAAACATAATACCTTAAACAAGAGTAGAAATATACATACAGCATAACAAAATTAACATTAAATTTGTAATAAACTAAAATCTATAGCAATGTAAAATATTTTAAATAAATTGCTGCTCGTTAAAAGTAGATTCAATAATCTACCCTTTTATCCTATCATATCTATACTATCCAGTTTTCTTTTTTAGAAAGCTATTGCATTTATAATCAACCCCCTTTAAATAAAAATAAACATTTATAAACAATATTTTGGAAATTTGGGCAGAGCTTCTCCTATTGCTTCCTGCTGATTGGGGGTGCTGGTAACCTTATGTGGATCCTGAAAAAATTAAAAATTATAGTTAAATCTTGGCTGTAGTAGTCTGTGAAGATGGATCATCTCAGCCAGTTGCTTTGAATGCTTTGAAGCCGATTTTGGATGTTAGATCATCTGGGCCATGATATTATCAGAGACCTTTTAGGGATCTTGGCTGATCAAACCATATTAACCTGGAAGAAATCCATAGGTTCTCATCTTCTGTGGAAACAAAATAAGAACCTCTTTTCCAAAGCAATATATCCTTAGAAACAAATTTTGAAGTATATATACTTCAGTCTTTACAATCAAATTTCTTTCTGCAGTTAAAAATCCCAAAGACAGTATAATCCAGACTCTGTGTGATTTCCATCTTTATGTAGGTTTTTTTTATATTACTTTTATTGTCCCTTTAAAGACTTTATTTTTTTAAAGTTATCTATTTCTTTATATAACTGTCCTTTTCCTCTCTCTTCCAAGCCTATGTACATATTTACATATAATATAAACCATTTAGAGGTTTGTTCCATCAGAATCTGTCTTTTGTGTATCTATAACCCTTTTCTGATGATTGCAAACTGAAGCATGGCTAAGATAGAAGCAGCATCCCTGGCTGATGACTCCACCCACTTCTTCTTCCCAACATGGCAGAGGTACCCAGGAGAGTCACACTTAACATGTCAACTCTGGGGTCCATGCTGCCATCAGGTAGCATGCACCTGGCCCATAAACTCTTTTTGTCTGTATGAGTAAAAGCTAAATTCACCATGCAGTGTGCTGTGCAGCTTGGAGACAGCTCTGTGTACCGATGTGGGAATCCACCATGCTGTGCTCAAGCCTGCATACTGCAGCATCTCTGTACCTTGGCATCTTTTGTACTGCAGCCCACATGAGACATGAAGTAGGAAGTTATTTTTGGCTCCATTTTAGAATCACTTATTAAATCCTCTGAGGTTTTAGGTGGAAACTCTTGCTCCACGTTGGGCAGCCAAATGTTGGGATATATCAATGGAGTCTATTTAATGATCAAAGGAACTTATTTGGAGGTTAACTCACAAGACAGAATAAAGGAATTTCTTACCAGACTCTAGAAGGGTGAGGCACGGTCCAATGTGATTCTCTGACGAGTTCTGCCCTGGTCTGTAAATGCATTCAACAAAATGAGGTAGTGAAGCAAAGAGAGAGGGGGCATATGTGCATCCCAGGTCTTAGGGGTCCCCAGTGGCCATGCCCCAGGTGCAGGTACCTCAAGGTCATAGAGAAGTGTAACAGCTACAGCTGCCTCTCTGGGATGGTGCTTCAGCAGGGCATGGCTCAAACAGCTATCTACTACACCTTCTTACTGGTTATGTAAACATCATTCACCTCACTCTCCATGGATCATTCAGTGTCTTCCTTCTTGTTCACAACCTCTCTGTGCTGCCAGGGTAGGTTTCAATAAAACCTCTCCAAATAAATGCTCATCTTTATCACAGGTAGAGTGGGCCAAGCTATTTGTACAAAACACTTTTAATCCTTGTAGCTGCGAGCTCCAGGTATACCTAGCTGAATTGGTGAGAGGGTAGCTGAAGAGTTCCAGAAAGCAACAGAACTGAAACTGGAGATAGGAAGTGCTATAGAAGTACTAAGAAGACATGAAACTGTGGAGAAGAGAACAGAGACCCAAAGAAGCGAGGGTACAAAAAAAAAAATCCAATACTGTAGAGGCCTCAGAGAGCTATAGTATTTGGGGAGCTATAGCTGCCAGCCGTTGGAAGAATTCTAGGGATCCCCTGATGTCTAAAGGCTAAGGGCTCCAGTATTAGAGCTTACAGCTTTAGATCTAGATACTGGGTTCTGGACTGCTTGTACATAAAGTCTGCAATATAAGCTTATGGCTTTAAGAATGCAGAGCTATAAGCCTCTGGTTCTCAAGGCTCAGAGCTATAAGCTCATGGCTTTGAAAACTCAATTCATAAGGCTATGGATCTTGGAGTTCCCCCAAGGATACTATCGTTAGGGCAGTTATTCATTGTCTGTTTGTGATATCCATCCAAATGTATCAAAGGAACCCTCAGGTGATCTGTGACACTTGTGGGCCCCTCTAGTCCCTCTAGAGGGCTTTATCTGAAGCCAAAGAGATGATTGAATCCATAATTGTTAGTTGGAGGGGAAAAGCTCTTCTACCCAGAAGCATTGACAGTAAATGCTGATAAAGCCAGTTTGCTTCTATTCACTTCAACACAGTCACTCTGTAGTTTCCTTCAGAGTTTCATAAATAAAAAAAATAATTAAATGAAGCTCAAGACAATGACCTCTGTTTTAATTGGATAATCTATATATTTTTTTTGTGTGTGCACCACAACATATGTGTGGGGGCCAGAGGACAACATCACCTTCTTCTCCATGATACAGGGTCTCTCTGCTATCTCTCGGGCTTTGGGGGATTCTCCTGACTCTGCCTCCCATCTCACCATAGAAGCACTGTGATTACAAATGTGTGCTACCTTGCAAGGCTTTACATGTATTCTACAGGTTTGAACTCAGGTCCTCACGCTTGCGTGGCAAGCACTTTAGCTGCTGAATCGTCTCTCCCTAGTCCAAGATGACTGTTTTATGCTGGATTATAAAACCATAATTCAGGATCTTCATTTAATATATGAATAATTATTTTAAATAACAATTGTATTATTAAATAGCGCATATTGTGTTGAATAATAGATTTAATGCCTTATACCATTACTAAAGAGCATAATTTTTATAAGCTGCCTAATATTTTCAAAGCTTTAAGGCAGGATTTTATAGGATTGATGTTTATGTATGAATTATTTTTAAAAAATGACCACTTCCTTTCTTCTTAAAATATTCTTTACACAAACTCTTTTGAAAGCAAAGTATATCTATAATTGACTTTTTTTTTCTATGACAGTATTAATTACAGCTGGACTCTATCTTGACTTCAAGCAATACCAGAAATTCTTTTTAGTGGCTGCAAAAGAGGAAAATTTAAATTAAAAAAAAAAAACACTTTAGTTAGCATTCCTTTTCCTCTTTCCAAAAAGGAGACATTGCTGCAATACTAACTTTTTAATTTATACTTAATGAAGCACAACAGTGATTTCTAATTGCCATTCATCTTAATAATTAATGAAATTACATTGTAAGGATTTCTCTATGTACAGACTGTTCTCAATGTGTCCAGTGTGATTACTAATGAAGAAAGGACCACAGTGAATGGTACTTGACAAGGTTTTGGAGTTGGCATTCACTCCATGGGGAAGCTTTGGATCTCTGCATTAACTAATGAAGACCTGAGATCAAACACAGAGCCCTATGGAATGCCATCTTTCAAGGTAGCATAATAAGCCTGAAATGTCAAGTGAAATCTCTTAAAAATGGAGTTTAAGCTATAATAATGGCCCATCACAATGTCAAGCTAGTTCTCCAAGTGATATATATTTAAGATTGATGATTTCAAAAGCCCAGGGAAGTGAAGGACTTCTGGAAAAAATGGCTCAAAGCAAATTCTTGATCCCAAGTACAAAAGAGTAAACTTAACCAAAGCTGTCTGTCATGGAACCAAGTTGTCTTGTACCATTACAACAACACTCACACAGCAACTGACTCAACTAGAAGACAGGACAAAGAAAGATGGGAAAACAAAACCCTGGGCCACTCCTTAACGGCAGCTGTAACCAGGTAGCTGAACTCTCTCTACACAGGCATACTGCTAAAGTGTTACATTCGAGGTCTGTCAGGTAGATTACACTATCTAACAGATTACAGATTTTTGACTGTGGAAAGTATGGTGCACAAATGGATAGGCTGGACATTCTATAAAAAGAGCCATCTCCAGAACCCATAAAGTTGAGCTTAGGGCAGATTCCTGATCAAATAAAATTAATTAGCATCATCCTAATAAGAACAATTCTTTCTCTGTAACAGTCTTTTGGAAATAGTAATAAGACTTTAAAAAAATCTTCAATCTGAGTCTCAACTCTAGTGTAGGCAGTAAGAACAGAGCTGTGAAAGCTGTGAAGTCTGTGAACTGAACACTCAGTACTTTGCTTTGGAGACAGAGAAGGCAAAAAGACAAGCTTATGGAGAATAATTAATTAAATTCAGAAATAAACTTAGAATATAAAAGTTAGCTCAGTGGAAAAATTCTTTTAATTTTTACTAAATTAGAAACAATTTAAAGACTGAAATGGAAATGTGTAGGTCCCTTCCTTGAGGAGGCTGGTCACTTTTATTGAGTACTAGGGGGTTTAGTTGTTCTGATTACTCATTTCTTTGTGCTTTCATTCATGTAATTACTTATTCATTGATTGATGTGTTATTTTGTCCATCCATTTAAATAAGATTTCTGCTATTTCTTAGGTCCTGGGTTAGATATTGAACACTTGCAAGTGTGTGCAGCAGTGCCCGCCTTTGAAGTACTTAAGTTGATTGACAAGCACAGAAATCAGTGTTATAATTATAATAAAATGTAGTACAATTTAATATGCTCAAGAGGATCCCAGAAGTGTTTAAATCTAGTTATGCCACTGAGAAGAGGATGGTCAAGGCACCTTTCAAAAAGGGCGTGCTATTTGATCTGTTTCCCATGATGAGTTGAAATTTATCAGGGAAACTACAAAATCTATACTTAAACAGAAAGACTATTTCAAGGAACAATGACATTTGCAGGTAATTAGAAATGAAAAATTTGAGTCTAATTTTCTATTCTACTTCACATAATTGCATATTCCAGGCAATAGGTAATCAGATTTATATGCAGTGAATGAGAAGATCAGTAAATGGAATGATACTTCTTAGGAAAAGAGTGAATATATTTAAAAAATAATGGCAGTCTTGATTCTAAGGCCAAAAAATACAAGTGAAGCAAGCTACTTAAAAAGCACTGAACTTTCCTCTATGGTTATTTAATAATTACCAAGCAGGATGTGTTAAATGAGGGGGTCATAGTTTCTCACTAATTAGTAACAACCAGGATACATTTATTTCTTCTAGGTATGCTCAGTGGGAATCCTGAGAAGGAGCTTTCTTCCAGAGGAGATTTAGAGTATTTGCAATGACCTGGAGAAGCCAATACAGAGAAAATAAAGTGTGTGAAAAACTATAAGGCACTAAGAAAATGAGAAGTTAGATTCTTGACCATCCTTCAGAAGTGCTATGCGTGGGAGTCTCTGTGACCCCTGGCAACCATTATTCTGCTCCCCATTTCTGTGATGTCAGCCTGTAGAGTCTACAGAGATCATGCAGCTGTTTTCTCTGTGCCTGGATTATTTGGAAAATATCTTGAAAGCTCAACTATTTTACTATTATGGTTTACAGAGTACTTTTACTTGTTGGAAATATTGTTATTGGTACCAACTTCCAGGGGAGACTTAAAGTAGCCAATGGATTCACTTTATTGATAAAATAGTCTATTACTAATATATTTGGTTCTTCTTTAATAAACAAAGCAGAAGTATTGCCTTAGGTATTTTTCTTGTCACTGTAACAAAATATCCAACAGAAGAAATCTAAAGGAAAGAGGATTTATTTTGGTCCATCATTCAAGAAGGATACAGATTATCAGAGCAGAGAAGGCATAAGGGTGTGGCACTATCTATGAGAGCAAGAGCTTGCTGGGGAGCTTGTTACATCTTGAGGGATCATGAAGCAGAGAACCCCAGTAGCAATAGGGTGGAGATTTGGGGGGGCTGTAACTTATGAGGCCTGTCTTTGAGAGACTCTTATGGTTTCTTTTAGGTCCCACATTTTAAGGACTTAACAACACCCTATAAATAGCTGCCAGCTGGAAACTAACCCTTCATCCACAAGCCTATGGGGACCTTTCACACTGAGACCACAATCAGCATATGTGAGAACATGCCTTTGTCAAAGATTCATTTCTGGTTGTTTTTTTCTCTCTCTCTTCAAATAGATTCCTGGTTTTCACGAATAGAGCAATTTAGATTTTCAGGCAAAAGGTTTGGTTGACTATAATCTTAATTTGAGTTTTCCCCACTGCAGATGTTGAAGGTAGTGTCATTTGTAGATTCTTTATTTGTAGATGTCATCTTAGAAAGCAGAGGTGAGGCAACAAAGAAGAAAAGCCAGGAAGAAGTAAATCCAGTGTTAGATAATCTATGAAGTAGCTTCTTTTCATAGACAATATCACATTTTCTTTGGCAACTTGAGACGCCTTGCAATGTGCTAGTTTCCAAATTCTTACGCTTTGGTCCTAACCATTTGTTGTTCAGTACCAGTGCTATATATTCTGTGTGATGCACACATATCATAACTGGTAGTAAAGACAGTTCCCCATGGACCTCACACACTGTAGTTCAGAAGAGGTGTGCATAGGGGAAGCAATACAGATGATGTGAGCCCAAGCCAAGGCTGAGGACAAATGTTCAGAATTGGTGAAACCTATGTAGGGCCTATGACAACACTGTCAGTAGCTACAGCAAGTATGCAGTAAAGGGCTGGACAATTGTGTTTGTGAAAAGTTCAGTTTAAATATTGCATGTTCTTTAACATTGAAATGATTTACAAAAGTTTAATCCCAGAATTCATAGCTACTGTGTACTTATTGACTAACACATGGCAGATTTCACAGCCAGGCTCTACACTTCATCTTGTCTTCATTGTCAATACATTCTAGTAGCCTTTTCCTTCTTCCTCTCCTTTCCTAAGGGAAGAATCCCAGATCTTTTAGCATAAATTATTACTCCTCAAACACAGTCTCAGGATACCTCCATACTCTTTAAAAACTTGGCAACCTCAAGTGTTCTAATTAATACTCATTACATATGCCATATTTATAATATTAAGGATTAAAGTAAAAGTTGAGTTTTTTTGTAGTGTAGTTTAGAATAAAAACAATCACAAACAATTGCATGTTAGCAGCATTATTTCATTAAATATAACTTTATTTCTTCAGACTGAAGATGGTAATGAAAGACACTGAATTCTAAAACCTCCAATGTCTGCTGCATCCATAAAGGGAGCTATTACTCCATATCTGGCCTGATTAACTCTGCTGAGATATCACATGGAACACAAATTCTAGCAAACCCCACTCTCTGCCCATGAGACAATGGAGGAAAAAGGACAAGTGTCATCTTGCTATTACTTATGAGGTCACTTTGTTCTTGTATATACTCTGGGGGCAGTATCACGCATCTTTGATGTTTCTGGATGGCATTTTGAGAATTGCTGGGTCTATGTCCACCCATAGGTAGGTCTGTCTACTCTTATGGCCTAAATCTCATAACTCTTATGCTTCCGTCAAAGTGGCCCTCTTGTTGTCTTGTCCCCAATACAACTTCCATATTTCTCACATCTAAGGCCCTGCTCTCCAGTCTTCTCTTGCATGTTTGCTACCTGCTTAAATCATCCAATACTTTAAGGAAACTTTACCTACTTCTCTTACTTCTGCCTAGTTAGTGAGCACCATTTTATTCTTGCATAATTGATATTTACTTGTTTTATCTACCTTACAACTTCAAAACCTCATACCCCATAGTCTGTGTCTATGCCCAGTAGTGTAGTTAATAAATTCCATCTGAAAATATACTATTACTTTTGACTCTACTTTTTTCTGCCTGTTTGTTTTATCACCCAAGTATTTAAATCCAAATGAGTTTATCATGATGAACTGAGGCTTCATAAACCTGTAAGAGAAACTCAGATGTATGCGTGAGTCTGTCAGTCTTGAAAAGTGATATGTTGTATACATCTGGTTTGTTTGTGAACCTTCCCAACTATTTATGTATGATAGGATAGACAATTTTGTTTGCTAGGGAATGACAACAGGAAATGACAATATTCTTCTGAATGTGGGGAAAGGCATCATTTAAATCTTGGTTCACAACTATATGTTTCAGTCTTCGCATAAATCTGATATTAGAGTAATACGGTAGACAACAATACCATTGAATTTCTGAATTAAATGGTGTAGTTCACACACTGTAGTCTTGCTCATGCATAGTATGGCCAACACTGATGAACCTGGGAATTGGTTGCCATAGACTAGGCCAACTTAATAACATGGATTTCCCCACTTTCATTTTGGACACCTCAAATGGCCTTATTCTCTAATTCACTGGTTGACAACTCATGATCATTTAGGTGTTTCTAATGTATGAGATCATTTTCTCATTTTGCATGCACACATCTTACAACCTTAGAGATTAATTTCTCTATTTTCTTCCTGTCCTTCTAGGACAGGCCAGCAATTAAAACTTAAATGTCCTTTAAAAACTAGTCAAATTGAAATGTTTGGCATACTTAAAGGCAATGAACTTGCATGTTCTCACATTTTTACAAGTGGTTGCCACCACCTGTCCACTAATCCTCCTTAGACACACTTTATAGAGAAGGTTTACTACAGAGAATTTGCATGCTGATTAACTTCAAAGTCATAATGTACAACTAAGCCAGAGAGCTTTAAAAATAACTGATTTGGCTTAAATCAATGATCATTAAAATGAAAAAAATTAATTTTCAGCAAGTGTAAATTAGCACAACATACATTCATCTGCAGAACAAGCCTTTACCCACGGATAGGGACTGACAACTGAAGATCCTCCACTGCATTTATTTATAGAGCTGTAAGCACACAACAATATAATCCAGACACTGAATCCTTTCGGGTCATTTTCTGAAAGATCTTCTGTCAAAGTATTCCTAGATCGAACACTTAATAGATACTTCTGGTACAAGCGGAAGTTCTAGAAGGTTCCTTCCCCTTGTTGGAGGCATCTGCTGAGAGCAATGCAAGGGTTGCTGTGTTGATGCCTCTCATTGTTAATAAATTCAATGTGCTTTTATTTCCTTTTGTAACCACAACCTATTGCTGTCTCAACTTTCCTTCTAGAATATGTCATTACCCATAATTCAAGGACATTGCTAAACACTGGATACATTCCCCTCAACTTTTACTGGCCCTTATCTTGGTATTTCTTCCTCCTCATCCACATTTAATCCCATCACAGACTACAATAATGACAGCGATGTGTACATCATTTCCTTACTTAGTGTTAGTCTCCTCGGTACACTCCAGCATGCTTAAATAAAATCCTGCTTTCTATGTGCTTGGCTTATGCATATCTACCTATTTCTATGTAAGTTCCCACCCAGAATTAGAATCACACAGCATTCCCTTCTGCTACTGCTCTCCTAAGTGACTGTTTCATATCCTCTCTCTATCCTTTCCAAATCTTTGCCATTATCCTTAAATCTTTTCCTTGTGGATTTGGCTTTGTAACTTTCTCCTCCATGGCCGAGGTTGATGCTGCCATGGATGCAAGGCCTCATTCCATTGATGGCAGGGTGGGGGAGCCAAAACGTGCTGTAGCAAGAGAGGAGTCTGGAAAACCAGGTGCCCATGTGACTATGAAGAAGCTGTTTGTTGGTGGAATTAAAGAAGATACTGAGGAACACCACCTTAGAGATTATTTCAAAGAATATGGAAAAATTGATACTATTGAAATAATTACTGTTAGGCAGTCTGGGAAGAAAAGGCTTTGGCTTTGTTACTTTTGATGACCATGATCCTGTGGATAAAATTGTATTGCAAAAATATCACACCATCAATGGTCACAATGCAGAAGTTAGAAAGGCATTGTCTAGACAAGGGATCCAGGAAGTCCAAACTGTCTAGACAAGGGATCCAGGAAGTCCAAACTGTCTAGACAAGGGATGCAGGAAGTCCAAAGTGGACAAGGGATGCAGGAAGTCCAAACTGTCTAGACAAGGGATGCAGGAAGTCCAAACTGTCTAGACAAGGGATTCAGGAAGTCCAAAGTTCAAGGAGTGGAAGAGGGGGAAACTTTGGTTTCGGGGATTCTTGTGGTGGTGGTGGCAGCAATTTTGGACCAGGACCAGGAAGTAACTTTAGGGGGGGATCTGATGGATATGGAAGTGGACGTAGAATTGGGGATGGCTATAATGGGTATGGAGGAGGACCTGGAGGAAATTATGGAAGTGGAAATTACAATGATTTTGGAAATTATAACCAGCAACCTTCTAACTATGGCCCAATAAAGAGTGGAAACTTTGGTGGTAGCAGGGACATGGGAGGACCATGTGGTGGAGGAAACTGTGGTCCTGGAGGAAGTGGAGGAAGTGGGGACTATCGTGGGAGGAGCCCACACTGAGCTGCTTCCTACCCACCCTGGGCTTCACTGTATAAATAGGAGAGGATGAGAGCCCAGAGATAATGGAACAGCTTCAGGTTATCGAAATAACAATGTTAAGGAAACTCTTATCTCAGTCAAGCATAAATATGCAGTGATATGGCAGAAGACACCAGAGCAGATGCAGAGAGCCATTTTGTGAATGGATTGGATTATTTAATAACATTACCTTACTGTGGAGGAAGAACTGTAAAAAAATGCCTTTGAGACAGTTTATTAGCTTTTTTTAAAAACATATTTAATTTATTTTTTTCATATGGATATTTGTGTTTTAATTTTACATATCAGCCATGGGTTCCCCTGGGTCCCGCCTTCCCCCCAGCCCCCCCCCCCCATTCCCATCTCCTCCAGGGCAAAGACTCCCCTGGGGATTTGGCTCAATCTGGTAGATTCAGTACTTGTTATTTCTTTCTAGTGGTCTTTGTAAGAGTGTAGAAGCATTCCGTTTTTGATAATGTTAAATTTGTAAGTTTCAGGTGACATGTGAAACCTTTTTTAAGATTTTTCTCAAAAGTTTTGAAAAGCTACAGTCAGGACAAATCTCTCTCACCTGCCATGCCCATTGATGCTCAGAACCAACCAAGTGAAAACACACAGAAACTTACATTGTTTAGAAATTGTATGGCCGTGGCAGGCTTTTTGTTGTCTACTTCTTCTATCTTAAATTAACCCATTTCTATTAATCTATATTTTGCCACATGGCTCGTGGCTTACCAGTACCTTACATCTTGTCATGGTGGCGGCTGGCGGTGTCTTTCTCCACCCAGCCTTCAACCTCCCAGAATTCTCTTCTCTCTTGTCCTGCCTATACTTCCTGCCTGGCCACTGGCCAATCAGAACTTTATTTACACAGAGCGATATCCACAGCAGCTATTAGCCAGGATCATGGTGTAATAAGACATAATGTTTTTCCTTTAAAAATTTAAGTGCGTGTGTAGATTTTAAGAAGCTGTTGTACATTAATGATTTAATAAAATAATTCTAAAGGAAAAAAAAAGAAATGGAAGCTGTCAGAGTGTCAGAGTGAACTTCTACCATGATCCATGCCTTTCATTCTCTAACTTTGTCCTTCATTCCTTGAGATATTATAGGTTAATTGCTTGTGCTATGTGTAAGGCCAGTGCTCTTCTGTGTTGGACCTTGGTTTCTGGTCCTATTCAAGAACTATTTTTTTTTTTTTATTTCATTCTTAGATTTTTATTTCATGTTGGATCATTGTCATTGACATGCAAATATTCTGTTTCTTCTCTCATTTGAAAAGAAACTGTTTGATAATAATTTTATTTCCGGCCAATGTCCTATATCCTAATTATTTCTTATAGCAATAACAAATCCTTCAAAAGTGACCTCTAATTTTCTCTCTTCTATTCTCTTTCAACTCCTCCAATCGATTTTTCTTTCCTCCTAAGTGATTAGAAAAAACACTTAAGCTTACTGCTGTCATTTGTAACCTTTAATCCAACAATCAATTCTCGGTCTCTTTTAAAAAAATATTTTATCATTATTTTGTTGGTGTGTGTGTATGTGTGTGTGCATGCGTGCATGCACATGCAAGCATGTGGAAGTCAGGGGATAACCTTGTGAAATTTTTCCTCTCTTGCCACTTTTAGAAATACCCTGGGATCAAACTCAGGTTAACAGACCTTTGAGGCCTTTACTCACTGAGCTATCTCATCAGCCCCAGTTAACACTCTTTATCTTCTGTGTCCATCATCACTTGGCTTAATCACTGTTTACTTCTGGTAACACTCAGGCCCATCACTCTTAGTCCTTCTGCTGTTGGACTGGCTGCTCATTTCTGGCTAAGTTTCCCAAGTTCTGTTCATAGACCCTTCTTCATCTGAACTTGCTCTGTGGTGTTATCCCATCTGCACCCATGGTTCCAAAATCCATGCTCCTGCCATTTTTATTCCTGAGAGCTAATTTCCTGTGTTTTTGTTGATGACTAGGAGCTTATTGTGTTTTCACCTGCTTCCTCCTACCTGTATATAGAGTCACGATTGCTAACATATTGATTTTTTTTCCTTTTTCCCTCCCAACACCGATGGATGAGATTTATCTTTTGCAGAAGGCACTGTTGTTGGGATTACAAAGGGAATGGAAGAAGAAAAGTGGTTCTCAGAACCAAGGCTAGGAATGGAACGGCGGCACCTAGAAAAGAGGAGAGAAGCTTAATATTTGTTTTCCCAGTGACTCAAATAGTAAACATCACTGAGGATTCTCAGGGACACAAAGTGAACAAAGCTGTGAAATTTCAACTTAACTAAATATATTCTTGGATATAGAGTTCTGGGGATCATTTGATTATGGTCACTTTCCACACTGCTAATTAATGTTACAAATGAATAAAAATGTATGATATTTCATGTTCCTGAGGAAAATTATGTTGCTTAATGTTCTCATATTTTGCACACATCACATTATGCCCTTTGGATGGTTGCATACAATTCTGATGGCTTGTTCTCTTTTGAGGGGAGGGGACTCCTTTTACAATTCACTTAGTTCAATAGCCTGTCCTCTAAGTGTCTCCTTTTGCTGCTTTTCTGTGCTTCTAATGCCAAGTGCACTAGCTCTGGCCTGTCTGCAGACACCTTCCAGAGTCTTCTGAGCCTTTCCAGGATTGTTCCTAACATTACTAGCCTGGAAACTTCCAACACTTCCACAGTAGCGCCCGTGCTAACCCTAGTGCCACAGCACACTCTTCGGGCTGTCTGTGTCAGTGTCACTGGAGCTGACACTGGACTCCTCTAGGTTTGAACTTCGGAAGATGACTTTTCACTCTTGCACAGCATATGCTCAGGAGCTGCATTCATCTTGTTACTGCACCCACGTCCTCAGTGCATCTGAACATCAGGGTAATCTAGCAGTATTTTGACAGACTGTGAAGGTAATTGATAGTACATTTGTGTGTAAAATGTGGTTATATTTCAGCTGCACTGTTTGCTTGATGTGCATATTACAAAGTTTCAGGTTTTGTCATATTCCAGTATTTACCAAATCACCCCCAAAATATGTATTTCTAAGGTTAGATTTAGAATAGTATGTTAAAAGGATAACATAAAATGTATGTATGTATATATATATATATATATATATATATATATATATATATATATAGTTGGTGTTGGCAAATTATAATTATTATGGTTATTATTACTATTAAATAAAGGGAAGTGACCTAACATTAGTAAAAGTGAATTTAATTCACTTTAATTTCTGCTAAATCATTGATACTTCATTCCAAATTAGATATTTTCCTTAGTCTAGGCATTGATACTTCGTCTTCATGCTGTGATCCTCATTTTTTTCTGAATTCATTTCATTAGATGTTTGATTAGGTTTATTGCTGTTCTGTTTCAAGGATGAAAAAATATTCTTTCTGGTGGTGCTAATAAAAGTTACAGACAGGAGTATAAAACTTTATACTAAAACTTGTTTAACCTTATAATTTAACATACAAGAAAGTCCTCATTCTTTTAAACGTGGTTTGAGTTTTTGCAACAAATTTTTCCTTTTAAAGTATTGAGTATGTCTGTTGCTATCCTTGTTCAGTTCATATTTAGGTAGTCATGTTGTTGATATTTTTATGGATGTAGCTTCTGACATTGCTAGCAGACAGTCTCACAGCAAACTCCCTGAACTCCTGGCTCTTATAAGGTTTCTGCTCCCTCTTCTATCATGTTCATTGAGTCTTTGATACAAGAGAGGGAAAGTTCATAATGCCTCAAGCCTACACAAAGAACTACAAGCAAATAGCTAATGCTTAGAGTGGGGGAAATAGTCATCCCCAGGGAAGAACACACCAATTGGTTTTCCAGTGCCAAATGGTCAGTCCTGAAAACATATATACAAGCAATACTATATAGACAGGCCAAGTTATATTTAGTAATATTATATATATATATATATGTGTGTGTGTGTGTGTGTGTGTGTGTGCATGTAACCACAATTAATGATAAGAGGCCATGAATTTGAAAGAGAGCCAGGAAAGGTATATGGGTGGGCTTGAAGAAAAGAAAGGGAAGATTATTTTATAATTCCCCAAACAAAATAGTTTTAAAGAAGTAATGAGTATTGTCAAAATTTTGCAAAGTTTATTAATAGGATTAAAAAAACAAACATAAACCAGCTAGAAAGAGACACAGTAGAGAATATAGCAATATAGCATATAGATGTCAGTAAAAAATGTGCATATACTTAAACAAATGTGAATTCACAATATATAATATCTTATAACTCCCTTCCCATTTTAAACTTTGTTAATAAAGGGCAATATATCACTTTGGAGAAAGCTGCTACACTGTCATTTTAATGAGTACATGGCATTAATAAAAGAGACATATTGTAGTTTATTTAACCAGGCTCTTATATTGCAGGATTGGCTATTTCCCATTTCTGTTGTAATAAACAATGCTAGGATGAACATTATATACATAAATCTTTATGCACATCCTTAATCATTTCTTTAGGATAAATTACTAAAAAAATTGCTGTGTCAAAGCATATGCAGACTTTATTTATTTACTGCAACCTAGTTTTTAATCATAATGTAATAAGTGCACTTTGGAAACAATGAATATTCAGGAAGAAAGAATAGCAAAATATGCTACAGCTCACTTATCACTTCAGAGATAAGATTATTAAAATATTTTTAAAAATTATTTTTACATTTTTTATTGGCATGCAAGCATATTTTAATGTACATATTTATCCTTTTAAATACATGAGGTTAATAAATACTGCTTTTTGTATCTTTATGTTTCCATTCTGAAATATTGACTCATAATTTCACGTCCTGCAGATTATAACATGAGTAAATAATGTTCTATTTAACAAGCCACCTTTACCAGTCAGCCTTTAGGTTACTTATTGCTTGAATTTTATAATTCACTAATAGGTATTCTTGTATGAGTGCCATTGCAAATGTTTGAAAGTAGCTACTCAAGGAGGATTCTAAAAAGGAGACCACCCAGTCTTTAAAAATGTATAATGTAGATAAGTATATTGTGGAATATTCAAGACAGTATCACTATTTTCTTGTGATGTTATTCCTAATATGTGATGTGGATAAAGCAATGCATTCTGAATAAAGATTATCTTTTCAAATTATTAGATTCTAACATTGAATGGTAAATTGATATCTCTGATTGTTTTCTATGGGAGTACTGAATACCTGACAGTTCTGGTCTCTACCAGTTAACTCTTATCCATTTCCACTGATAAAAGTAATCTGCCTCATGTCATTTCACATGTCCTCAAGCGACCCCATTCTCCTTTAAAATCTTTCCTTAGAATTGTATTATATACTCATAACTTCCTGTTGCTGTAATTTCTTTTCTTAGCATGAACTGCTCTCTTTCACAATCTGTCCTTTACATAATATCATTTATTCCCATTATCAGAAGATAGACATCATGAAGGTAGACACTTTTATTAATACAGCCTATTGATATAATCTCCACAGAAGGCAGTTTAGATTAGAGTAGGCACTGATTGAATATAGTCCACAGATGTAATGTATTATTTTTAAATGGTGTTTCATCTTTGCTGGCAAGCCTTGTAGAGTTTTAATGGATCTATTCTATAGCAAGAGTACAATATCTAAACTAAACACCACCTCATGTTAGCAAATAAAACCTCAGTACGATGAATGGGTTACATCTTTTGAATTGTAGCCAGTTGAGTTACATAGACCTTCCATGCATTATAGACAATTGCTAATACTCTTGGCTACCCTGCAGAACTTGACTATAAGATCTTATTCCTGAAAACATCACATAATTGAGTCACAGGACACAGGAAATTAAGTTCAACTCACCTGGAAGCTACTGACTAACATTTTTGGTTGGAAGGTAATATGAATGTTCTAGTGCAGAAAAGTAATTCTCTATTTCACCCAGCTGTGAATTCTGTAAACTACAAAATCAACTGGCCTGGCAAGATATGGTCACTGGTACAATAGTAGCATAGATGTTATGGGAATAATCAACCTTTTTCTGATTGGATCTAAAGCCCATTCCATGAGGTGGAACCCACACCTGGAACTGTTGACAGGGCCAAGAACCTGTGGCTAGATAAGTCTCAGGTCCTAGGGGAGAGCCTGGTACTATTATTCTGTTAATGAACACAATATTGAAACACCTCTTAATAACTATCTCTAAATCCACAGATCAGAGCATCTCTAAACTCTTATCAGGGAATCTAGCTTCTCTTTCCAGGAGAAGAGTTAACAAACAGTCCCTCAACTGGTCAACATGCAAGGAAAACGAGACAGTGGAGCATTCTGCTCTAAATGGGACACACATACCTCACCCTTCCCCCAAAGGTGTCAGAATCATGGCAGCATTGTGTGGAAAGATTTTAAGAGTCAGAAATGGTGGAATTACATCAGTGAAATAGAATTTCAGGATAAAATAGGGCAGTTGTACACATGAAAGCACATTAATCACAACAGTTGCTCAAGATGTACACAAGCTCCAGCTAGACAAAATTCCAGCATGGAGGCCCCAAATCCCACCACCAGCTGATCAGCTATTGGTATTTTATAGCTTCTTGGAGAGGGAGAATCATTTTTCTGTAATGATATGTCCCTGGTGGGTTGACCACTCACCAAGACAGGTCCCACTCCCAATACCAGCTGAATCACACAAACTAGACTTATGGAGGAATGAAAAGAAAAAAGAAGAAGGAATTTCACAGCTGGTAGGAGGGAATGGGAGGGTGGGGAGTGTGGTTGAAAGGAGTTGAGGGAACAATATGTTCTGTCGCGCCCGCCTCGACCAGCAAGGAAGACGCGACTCCGGGATCCTTCTCATTACAGTTTATTCAGACCTTTGATTAATTGCATTGTGTCTCTCTCCCCGGGGCAAGCCTCTCCCAGCACCTAAGTAGGGCTGGGCTGCCAACCCCAAGCAGCCACGTGGGCACTGTCCACAGGTTCACGCATATGCCAGCAACACACGAATCCAGCCACAGCCAAATAAGGAGCTGTTTACCACAAAGAGTGTTTGCCATCGGGAAGGCAGAGGGTAGAAGCCAGCACCATCTTTAGGGTGCGGCTACACGTGGCTCTCTACAATGTCCAAAATAAATTGTCTAAAATTCTTAAAGAATTAACAAATATTGCTAAAACAAATACAAATTTAAAAAGTTATAAAATAAAGTGGATTTACAGCACTCATATCCTGTATACTCTTACTTGTGAATGCCTCAGTTTTAATGAATACCAGAAATAGGTTTGTTTAATTAAGTCCACTTTAATTTATGTGCCAACAATAGACAGTTTAATCAAGAACTACCATTTTCCACCCATTCAACTCACTTATTTGTTCATTAAATTTTATATCACCTCTCAAGTTTCTCCTGATAACTTTATCAAGCAGAATTTTTATTTTTTATATTGTTTTCAAACTAAGATTTTGTTAAGCAGCTTCTAGAGTATCACCTATAATCCCCTAATTCTAATAAAAGCCACATTAATAGCATCTAAGATGATCTATTGAGACATTAAAATTAACCTGTCCATGGAAAATAAATAAAATATAGTATATGAAATATGTCTTGAACAGCTTTTGATATGAAGACAAAATTAAAATCCTTTGAACAAACAGCATGTTTGAATGTTTATGGGATAGTCCATGAACATTTGCAGTAAGTATGATAGTTTATCAAACAATTTTAATTAAAGTAGTTTCCTTATGGGACAATCATGTCACTCATAAAGGTCTAAAATATGTACTTAGGACTTTCTAGGGTTATAATAATATAAGCCTAAAACATAAGAACAAAAAATATCCCAGTTACACTTGTGTTTGTTACAGAATGTTTCCTCAGGGGTACATAACTTTTATTACAAGGAAGTATGCCCATGGTATCATAGAAAAAGTCTCATGAACTTTGGTAAATATTAGTTTGCAAATTTCACTCTTAAGAGAAGTACCATTAGCAATAACCTGACATTTATAACTCTTCTAAATAATGCAACAAAAGTATTTTCAAGGTTCATGTGCTGCTTTTCATATGCAGACTTTGTGTTCTCTTCAATAATTCAGCATGTTTGAACACATCTTACCGAATCATATATTTTGAATGCAAACTTACCTTGTCATGAAAGCTATTCAGGCATCTGTAGAAAGTCATAGTTTTGGTTCTTTGTTTGATATGACCCTTTCTTTTCTTTTTCTTTTTCTTTTTTTTTTTTGCCTCTTTTTTCCTGTTCAGATGTAGATCTTAAGTAAGCAATGCTATTTGTGGGCATACTCTTCTATCCCTTTAATTAATTAAAGCAACATTTGTCTAGTTAATTGGCTAAGAGTCTCAAGTCCTAAAAGTTTGTAGCCTAATGTGGCATTCTGTTCCCTCAGTAACCTCAGCTGTTTAGTGGAGCTCTGACTCTGACTCCTGTCATTCTGCTTCACCTGACTGGCTCACACAATTTCTTATTCTTTCTAGTTCAGTGGTTTCTGCCCATTACTTTCTACTCTAGGCATGCATTAATTTTTTCAGTGTTAGGACTCATGTTATTTAACACTACTGAGGAATAAAAATGTAAAATAATGGGTAAAATGTCATATGAATTTTGTCATATGTTTTTACTGGTCACAGTTAAAGTAAAATCCACATGTCATTATAGAGCCTTCATCTGATGGAAACAGATGCAAAGAGCCATGGCCAAGCACCAGGCCAAGCTCCAGAATAAGAGAGAGAAGAGAGATTCTATGAGCAATGGACATAAAGACCATGATTGGGAAACTTACAGATACAACTGAACCAAGCCAGGGGATATTCATGAACTTTGGTCTGACAGCTGTGAACCCTGCATGGGACTGGACTGGGCCCTCTGTGTGGAAAGGATAGTTGTATAGCTTGGTATGTTTGGGGGGCCCCTAACAGTGGGAATAGGATCTATCCCTGATGCATGCACTGGCTCTTTGGAGCCCATTGGGACACTTTGCACAGCTTTGATGCAGGGGGAAGGGCTTAGACCTGCCTCATCTGAATGTGGTGGGCTTTGCTGACTCCCCATGGAAGGCCATACCTTTTCAGAGAAGAGGTTGGGGAGTGATCTGGGGGGTAGGGTGGGAGGAGGGATGAGGGGGAGATCTGTGGTTGGTATGTGGAATGAATAAAAAATTTCTTAATTAAAAAAGTCAAATCCACAGATAAAAATACATTGTTCTGTATAATTAAAATGTGTAGACAAATTTCTAAAATGGTCTTATTAAATAAAAAATGTGGAGCCAAATATAGGGTAAAAGTCTTAGATTAGGGAAATAGGGAAAGCCACCAGTGAACCTTACCTCACCAACTCTGCAGCTTTCAAATATGACTTACTACCTGTTTACCTACGTCTTTATTGCCTTGCTGTTCTGTCCTCTCATTGACTCTCTTAGCCTAGCTACCTCACTTCTTCTTCCTACACAGTTCTTGTTACTTTCTGTCTGTCTGTATAGACCTCCAGACCTCTATGGTTGGTACTGGGATTAAAGGCGTGTGTCACCACACTTCGCTCTGTTCCCTTGTGTGGCCTTGAACACACAGAGACTCTGTCTGCTAAATGATAAAATTAAGGGCCTCTGCTACAGCTGCCTGACTTCTTTGTTTACTTAAAATGGCTTGCTATTCTCTCTGATCTCCAGGAAAGCTTTATTTATTAAAGCACAAATAAATATCCCCACATTATAGTTATTATACTTATTGTATATAGTTCTTATTTTTTTATTTTTATTAGACCACAAAGGTAAATGTGGTAATATTTTATTTATGCTGAAAATGTGGTGATATTTTATTTGTGCCTCAATAAAGTTTGCCTGAAGATCAGAGGAAATAGCAAGCCATTTTAGAAGAGGTGCATGGCAGGTTTAGAAGGAAGAAAGAGAACAGGGAAACCATAAGATGTAATTAGATCATCATATCAAATAATCATTAAAGCACACATTTGATAACCAGTTGGCGCGCTCTACCCGGGGAGACTCTTTCTCCTGCTCTCAGCACTCTTTACTTGCCTGTAGTCTCTTGTTGAAGGCTAAGACAATCTTCTTATAATCTTTAATTTATTTATTTTTATTTTATGCCCAATGCTGTGGATATTGCTCTGTATAAGTAAAATGCTGTTTGGCCAGTGGCCAGGCAGGAAGGAAGTATAGATGGGACAAGAGAGAAGAGAATTCTGGGAGGTGGAAGGCTGGGGCAGAGAGATGCTGCAAGCCACTGCCGTGACAAGAAAGATGTAAGGTACAGGTAAGCCACAAACTAAGTGGCAAAGCATAGACTAATAGAAATGGATTAATTTAAGATAGAAGAACTAGACAACAAAAAGCCTGCCACGGCCACACAGTTTATAAGTAATATAAGCATCTGAATGATTATTTTATACATGGGTTGTGGGACTGCAGGGCCTTGGTGGCACCATTGGTGTTTTGCCAGGTGTGTTGGATCCCCTGGAACTGAAGTTACAGACAGTTGTCAGCTGCCATTTGGGTGCTGGGAATTGAACCCAGGTCCTCTGGAAGAGCAGTCAATGCTCTTAACTGCTAAACCATCTCTCCAGCCCCTAAGGTTTTGGGCTTTCTCTGTCCACTTTAGCATACTTGCTGATATTTTCCTTGCTCAGTCCATGTTTGGGTGGTCATGTTGGTGAGACTTTATGGCTGTAGCTCCTAACATAACTAGGAGACAAAGTCTCACAGCAAAATCCCTGATCCTCTGGCTTTTACAATCTTCCCACTCCCTCTTCTGCAGTGTTCCCAGAGCCTTAGGAAAGAGAATACTTTTTAGATATACCCACTGGGACTGGAATTCACAACTATGCATCTTGATTGGTTGTGGTTTTCTGACATGGTCTTTGTCTGTTGCAAAAATAAGTTTCCTTGATGATATAGGTGAAGATTTCACATATCTGTAGGTATAAAGACAGATGCTTAGATTATTGTTAGGGAATTATACTAAGTGATCAGTCATAAAAATATATGTACAAGTAACATTATAGAGACTGATCAGGTTTCATTAGCAATTAATGAAAAAGAGGTCATGAATTTGAAAGAGAGTAAGGAAGACTGTATGGGAGGCTTTGGAGGGACAAAAGGAGAGGGAAGAATGTTGTAATTATATTATAATCTCAAAAATAAAGTAAAAGAATAGGGAATACAATTTTAAATGAAAGTAAAATATTTTAACATTTAATAAAAAGGGAATATTTTAGAATAAGATAAACTACTGTTCTAGAACCCATCTCTCTATTTCTCTTTTTAATGTCTGTAGAATTGCAAGCAATTTTCTTAATAACTTAGACAGTGTTAGGCATGCCATAAATGACCAACAAATAGCAGGTCTTCACTGCTATTATTATAACTGTTGGCTAAAGCAATATATTGCTATTGCTGGTACCATACCCAGGAGTACAAAGAATAAAACTGAGAAATCTAAGTGAACATTGGTGATTTTATGGTGTGAGGCATGATTTATTTGTGCCTTAGGCCATGTTGAAACTTTATAAGTAAAATATTAAAATGTTCTTCATCACATATTACTAATAATGTAGCCTATTTAATTACAAAAACTGATACAGCTCAATGTAGTATTCAATAGGTAAGCTTTGTTTTGCTTTTATCAATTTTAAAATGTAAATAATATTTATTTTGGCAGATATCAAAGACATTCCTTTGAATTACAATAATTTTAGTTTAATAGGTTGTTTTCACTTGAATTTGTGAAATAATGGAAAAACTCATTGTAGCTAATGTCAATTAAAAAGATAAAATTTCAACTCTAATTCTGATTTAAACCAATCTCTTTAGAAAAGAACAGTAGACTTCAAATTCAAAGTCAGAGCAACAGTGAATGTTAGAAATAAATATTAAATTTTATACAAAAATCACATGTATTTCATGAGTGTTTAGGATACAAACCAAGATGAATTTTCATCCCCAGGATTTATCAAGTTTGTGATGTAAAGTCCTCCCCAAATGGTTTACTATTAAATTATTCTTAGATAAAAATAAAATCATATTGTTTAACCCCCCATGTATTATTACTTCAAATTAATTCTCTCTTATGAATATACTCATGCCAACATAGACTTTTGCCTTGTTATAAAATCTACTCCATATCCATTTACTGAATTGTTTTTAAAGTTGAATCTTGGTAGAAGTGCAGTACTTTGAGCAATGCCAGAAGGTAAAGATGATTCTGATGCAATCTGTTCTTCATTCCTGCCACCAAACATAGCAGGAGTTACTTTCTTTATGTTTATTAGGATGTATTTTGCCCATATGTTCTCAAAGCTAAAATTTAAACAAATGACCCCAAAACAAAGTTCTGTAAAATGTGTAACTTATGTGATAGGAAGACATGACCACAGTATCATTACAATGGTTTAAATTATTCGACAAATGGAAAGGCTTGACTACCAAGGTTGCTAAAGGCTACAGCACCCTCATCGTGTATTTACTTCCAAGCTGCCCATTACAGAAAAAAAAGAAGACACACACTGATAACACTATGTCTAGCTGGATGTGAGATGTCAAATTTAATTTCATAATTCTTGAATTTCTAGGAAGAGTTTTAGAGCTAAGCAGTAGGCATTTTTTATGTCTGGGGTGATCTTTTTGATGTTTGCAAGTAGGTTTGCATCTCTGTATAACATAAACACTGAAATAAAAACAATAGTATTTAGAAAGCATATTCTGTTTAGACTTATGCTAATTTTGAAAATATTGTATACCTACATTTAAGAAGGATTTTCATGTTTCCTGCCAGGAAATATAATTAATGTACAACTTTTGCCATTATCGTGTCTAAATCTTTTTTGCACTGAAGACACTGCTGGAACTGAATGTAACCCACATATTTGAGGTGTCTCAGAATAGACTATGTGAGTAATTGCATAAGGAAAACACATTTCAAAAGATAAGTATCAAAGAGGAGTAGATTTCTATTTGTAATCTCTACAGTGAAATTGCTGCTGACCAATGAACTAAACATTTCTCTTTGTGAAGGAGTGGTTTTTAATGTCTCTCTACTCAATAACTCAGTCAGGGTTCTAAGGAGGCTGTGAGCATAATGGCGGCAACAACTTAGAGAATATCTGTCAATGGGAAGCTAAAGTGAGTGATGAGCCTGGTTGCCTAATTCTTGATTCTAGCACAGAGATTTGACCACTCAGATTCACATGTCTTAGACATTGAAAATAAGAATTTTCTAGAAGCTTGCTTAGCTACAAATGCATGGGTTCTGCTTTACAATGTTTTGAGTCAGTAAGAAACAAAAGCATACTTCTGAGTAAGTTGGTCAATACAGGAATGTCTAGACCATTCATCCAATAACATACTGTATTTCATAGGCTAAGATGCCATCAAATCTAAATACTCTTTTCAAAATGTTTTTTATTAATTAAATTTATTCATTTATTTTACATGCAGATCAGTTTCCCCTTCCTCCTCTCTTATCCTCCGCTCTCCCCACCCACCTCTTGTAGACCAATTTCTAAATTGTTTTATTAACTAAAAAACACAGAGCAAAATAGAGGGGTGAAAGCCTTAGAGAGATCAGGGAAACAGGGAAAGCCACCAGCCAGCCTTACTTCACCAACTCTGCAGCTTCTAAATGTGACTTACTTCCTGTTTACCCATGCCTATATGCCTTGCTGTTCTGCCATCTGATTTGCTACATCACTTCTTCTTCCTTCCCAGATCTGTCACTTTATCAGTCTGTACAGACCTCCAGATCTCTATGGCTTATACTGGGATTAAAGGCATGAGTCACCAAACTTTGCTCTGTTCCCTGTGACCTTGAACACACAGAGATCCTGCCTGCTAAGTGATAAGATTAAGGACATGTGCTACCACGGCCTGACTTCTTTGTTTACTTAAAATGGCTTGCTATTTCATCTGATCTTCAGGCAAGCTTTATTTATTAATGCACAAATAAAATATCACCACATTTCAACACAAATAAAATATCACCACATTTACCTTTTTTGTCTAATAAAAATAAAAAAGTTATAACTAATACAAGAAAAACTATAAACAATAAGTACAGTAATTATATACTATATATATATATAGTAAATAAATATGTCAACAATATCTAGTCCATTTACATTTGACAAATTCGGAGAAAATATTCCATTATCTATCCTATTTTGGTGAGTTCAAAATGTACCTAATTCACTTTCTATCATAACTTATATTACCAACAGAAAACTATCTTTTGATGTCTTTCAAACTTATACACTTAATACCTCTTAGTGAGTTTCTTTTCTGGATTTCTTAACAAGGAAAACTGTAACTATAACTATCTAATCTTCAGCTCCCTCAGAGACCTGAGAATGAATTAATATTACCTAGTAAAACAAGAAGTACAAACAAACAACTTCCAAAAAATGAGTTATAACAGAAATAGCCAGCTTCTTGAACAGTCACCCCAGGTTTCTTTGCAAGTTGGGGTATCATCCTCAGTCTACAGGCTTAATCACCACACCATCTCTTGTACCCTGCTTCTGAATCCACTCCTCCCCTGTTTCTGTTCATAAAGGGGCAGGCCTCCTATACTATCAACAGAGCATCACATATCAAGTTCAAGTTGAGATAGGACTAAGATCCTCCCATTGTATTAAGGCTTGGTAAGGCAAGCCAGTAAGAGGAATAGGTTCCCAAAAGCCTGCTGCTCCCCACAGCTATGAATCCTACAAGTAGACCAAGCTATACAGCTGTCACACATATATAGAGGGCCTAGGTTGGTCCCTTAGCAGTCAGTCCAGAGTCTGTGAGCTCCTATGAGCCCAAGTTAGCTATCTCTGTGAATTCCTTTGTGATGACCTTGACCTCTCCTCTGACTCAGTGCAATTCTTCTCCCCTCTCTTCAACAGGATCCCAGTGCTCGGCTGTGGATCTCTGTATCTGCTTCTATCAGTTACTGGACGAAGGCTCTCTGATGACAATAAGGGCATTCATCAATATAATTTCAGGAGATGGCCATTTCAGGCTACCTATCCACTATTGCTAGGAGTCTTATCTGGGACCATCCTTGTAGATTCATGAGAGTTTATCTTGTATCAGGTTTCTACCTGACCACAAAGTTTCCTCCTCCCAATTAAAACATCTCTTTCTTTACTCTCCCCTCTATTCTGCCCTCAGTTTACCCAGGAGATTTCTTCTATTTTCCCTTCACAGGAAAAATCCATGAGTCCTTCTTTGGGCCTGCCTTGTTACCTAGACTCTCTGGAGATGTTACTTGTAGCATGGTTATCCTTTACTTTACAGGAAATTTGAAGGCAAATGGTTGGAACTAGAAAAAAAAAATCATTCTGCCTGAGGTAACCCAAACCCAGAAAGACAAACATGGTATGTGCTCACTCATAAGTGGATATTAGCTATATAGTTTCTAAATACTCTTAAGAAAGAAAACTATGCCAGCCATATAATTTCATTGATTATAAGATGAATAATAACTTTAGAGAAGTTAAAACTGTGTCCATTTTAGGATTACTGAAGTATTTTATCATGCATCACTACCAAGTTTTGACATCATCTGGATAACAGATTAAAAATTAAATTCTAGTAAATGATTCAAGTAACTAATCTCTTTTATTTATACCCAATACTTGGAGCCAAGAATCTTAATAGGCATCTGCTCTTATTATCTTTAGCTGAATTAAAAAAAGTAAAAACTCTACCTCCAAATCAAGGATTTTAAAACAATAATTTATTATTTTACCTTGTTCTGTGTATTGATTGGGCTCAGCTGTGCAATTCCCATTTAAGCTTGGGACCTCTTGTGTGGTTTCAGTCAAATGCTGGCTAGAGCAACAGTCAAATTGAGGCTCAATGGAGCTGAATTTCCTAGATTGCTCATTCATAAGTTGGCACTTGATGCTGGCTATTAGTTTAAAACTCATCTGTGCCTTTGCACAGTGGTGCCTGCCTTGGCCTTTCTGAGTGGCTTGGGCTTCCATAACACAGACCTAGTTTCATTCCCCACATTCCAAGAGGCTCATCTTGAAGCTACACAGCTTCTTCTATGTACAGTGCCACCTCCACTATATTCTATGGTCAAGAGCACATCATAATCTGTTCATAGATGGCAGTGGGTGACAGCGGAAAGAGGAGATGATCAGGAAGCATAGCTCATTGGAGCACCCTCCTTGGAACTAGCGACCACAACTTTACCTACTGGTGACTTAAAACTACATCTCTTCTTTTGATATCTCACAGATATCAACACATCTACAGACTGATTGCATCCCTGATAAATTTTCAGTCTAAAAGGTATTACCCCCCCCCCCACACACACACACACTGCTACTTGTTTGCAGACAGCCATTTTCTTTTCAGACCATTTTGTCAGTGAAACATCTTGGTTGCAAAGAGTCATTCTGGCTTCCCATAGTTCCTTTACTCCTCTCCTCAGGTTATATACTCTTATGTTATATGCATTTTATCCCCTGTACCTTCCCAGACAGCTGGTACTGGGGAAGGGAATGCTATCTAGTTGAGAAACTTCAAAAGATACCTAAGCATCTTATCAAGTGATTATTGAGGAATTGCTAGCTACACGGTATAATGTGCAGAATACTTTACTATCGCTATCCACACTCAGGTGCTAGCATGCTTATTTTTACAAGGAAGTTGAAGCAAAGAGAAGTGAAAACTTTAACGGAACTAGAACTCATACTATAGAATTATATCAGGGCCTGGCCATGGTGGCACACGCCTTTAATCCCAGCACTCAGGAGGCAGAGGCAGGCACATCTCTGTGAGTTCGAGGCCAACCTGGGCTACAGAGTGAGTTCCAGGAAATATTCGAAGCTACACAGTGAAACCCTGTTTTGAAAAAAAAATAATTATATCAGATGGTTCTGCATAGAAACATATCAAAATAGTTGTCTAAGTTCAACTGATGCTGAACTCTTTTTTTCTTCCACACTACTCACTCTCTCAGTTGCTTTGGAAGATCACCCAAATCCTGAATTGGGAGGCACTGAGTGGGAGGACTGGGGATGAGAAATAAAGAAAACAAGAACTAAAGAAGAAAGAAGCAATAGCTGGGACCAGGAGGTCCTGTGTATGCTGACAACTTATGCCAAACATGCTTGTTAAGAAGTACAGCATACTATATACTATTATACAGTACATATATATATATATATGGAGGAAGGAAATGGTCAAGGTCAACAGAGAGTTAAATCAGACAATGTTGGTAAAGAGAACCTAGGATAGCTCAGACACAGCTGCCTTAGGACTGATAACCAAAGCCAAGGGTAGAGTTGGGCCCCTTAAAACCACAACCTTGACTTTTCTGAGGCACTGGCTCCAGCCTCAGACTGGCCTTGCCAGGTCTGTTCCTGGACAGGACACAGAAGAAAGGGCCAGTTGTCTATCCTTCAGGACTTCTGAGAAAGTCTTGGGTTTCCAAAGGAAGGCAAGTCTTGATTCCTAATGATACTGTTAAAAGTTGTAATTTCTTATCTTAAAGGTACTCATATACTTGTATCAGCACTGGTTTGCTTTGAATACTTGCTTGATGACTATTTCTAAGGTTCTGTTCTCAATATCTTTGTATATTAAAATGATAAACCTAGAATAATGTTGCCATCAACTTACTTCTTTCCATGGTGCCCAAGTTGCCCATAGGAACAAGCTTTCCTACCCATAACTACCAACAGAAATTCTGGCCCATAGTTTGTGTTCAGCTCCTTCCTTGTCCTTCTCTCATGACCTAACTTCATGACAAGCTTGTAGTAAGTTTTTTATGGGTAATGGCCATGCCCTGTCTCTATCACTCAAGGTTATATTCCTCTCTGAGTATAATCTGAAGTTGTGTTAAAGTGGTTTTTGAAGACTTCATGTTGGGGCCTTATGCCTCTTCCTAGAGTAAAGATAACAAATTAATTCTCAGGTTAGAGAAGATTTCCCCTTCCATTGTTGTAGTAGCAGAAAATGTGTGTATTTCTCAACACTTTTGTCCTCAGGTTGTTCAAATAATCTTGAGAGGAGATAGAACTTGGCCTTGTCTTGTGGTACTTGATTCCAATATGTCAATTATGATCCATTCTGAGTTTTGCAACAGTATAATGCTATAGTCAGAAAAGATTTTATGTCAATATAATAATATTTTTGATGAAATCTAAGTGCTTATCTCAAAGATGATAGTATCCAGAGAACTGAGACTTATCAATAAATTAATTTCACATAAATGTATGCAATATTTTTTCTGGATTTCTCTGCTTTTTGATCACTTGTAACGACAGGGTTTTTGTTGTTATTGTTTGTTTTTGTTTTTTGATATTTTAGTTCTTCTGCAGGTTAAGGAAATGTCATGTAGAACTTAGGTGAAAATTTTCAGAGTGTGATTTAGGAATAATAAAATCTTGTTCTTGTTAGGTGATTTGCTGGAGTTAACACAATCCTTCCATGGACTGTGTTCGTTTGTTTGCATACGTGCTTAATTGCTTTAAACTTTCTTAGCACATGGGCCAGGCAAGAAGCTGTCAGGCCTTCTCTTTGTAGTAACCTGTAAATCTCTTTCATGTCCTTAATATGGAAAAAATATATAGTTCTTTTCTAAAAATAATTGTTTGAGATCAACAGCTGATGTAAAATTTATCCATCTCCATTTCTTCATTTGACAGAGTCTTTTTTCAAAGCTAGTGGGTGTGAGGAATTATCTCCTCCACTATCAAATGTCTTATTGAATCAGAGACCTACAGATATATCAGCAATTCAATTATGGAAGACTAGGTATTGTATGAGATAGATAGCCTGAACTAGCAGAACAGAGCAGTTCTAGTGGGATCCACTCCCAAAGCAGAATCTTAAAAGAAATGTCAGAGTTGACTCATTTGGAAGCTGGGCTGTGGTGCTAGGCACCTGGAATCCCAGTACCCTGGAGGAAGGGCAGGAACTTCAGTTCATTGCAGCCTTGGCTATTTACATAATCAGTTTGAGGCCAGGCTGGGTTCCATGAGACTTTCAAAGGAACAAAGGTTAATCTAATGAAAGGCATCAACAAGGGAAGAGTACCTTATCCAGAGGAACCAGTTTAACACACAGTGGGGAGAGAAGGCAGGCACAGTGCACTTACAGACTGAGGAATGGTCAGCTTGTTTGTACCTGCAAGAGTGTGGATGAATGAGGGAGTTAGTTGGAGACTCCCATGCTAAGCATTTAGACTTTTTTCTGATATTTGGGGTGGGGGCAGGATCCCTTAAGGGTTTTTCCATGGAGGAAGAAAGAAAAAGAAGCTTATCAATGAATAAGTTAATCCCTTGAGTAGCACCTGGGGTCAGGAGCTTGGGGTACAAGATGGGAAGGAATATAGTGATGGGAAACAAAATGGTCATCACAGATGCTTTCTCCTCACTTAACTGATGAGCTGGTTGAGTGAAGAAGCAGTTATTCCTTTGAAACATTTCTGTATGTTAATCCAATGAAAATATATAATGTACCTGATCATGTCATTAAGAATGAGAAAACAGAAATATCTGATATTATGGAGTTCATGTGTAAATATGAATATGTACAGCTACATATATATATATGTGTGTGTGTGTGTGTGTGTGTGTGTGTGTGTGTGTGTATGTGTACATATATATGTGTATATATATGTCACTTTCCTCCAGATGATTCTTGTATGTGAAAAAAGTTGTAATGTTTACATATTGATCCATTCAATATTTATTAAGTGCCTCTGTGTATTAGGGACTCTAAGTACTTGTGAGTGTATTGTGGCAGGTACAGAGGAAGGCAAGATCAATCAAGAAGCATGATGTAGGTCATGTTAAAGGTTAAAGAGTTGCATGCTTTCGCCAGGGACAATGAAAATCACTGTAGAGTTTTAATTAAGAATTCTGTGTGATCATATTTGACTTTTTAGAATCATTCTGGCTGTAGTAAAAAGAATGAATTGATTGGCAAAGCTAAACTGAGTTTTCTGTAAATAAAAGGAAAAGAACAGATTTCATTTGCTTACCCATTAGTATGATGGATAAATTTCTTCCTGTCCAAGGTAACATTTATGAACATACACACACATATCTGAATATATGCACAGACTTACATATGCATACACATACATATACTGTGTGTATATGTGCATACATGTGTGCCCATGTGCACATGTATGCATGCATGCTATGAAAGAAGATCTTCTCAAACATTCACAGTTGCTTGGGCTATAAGACAATGGTATATACTTGAAATTTATTAACAACAATCATTTTGAGTTCTTGACTGATTTGAATCTAGACTCATGAAAAAATAGTTTATGAGTATTTTTCCTCCTGCGTGCTGGACTTTGTGAAGGTTAGGATGTGAAAAGGTTGACTGAGTAAATTTACCAACAAGTCTGTGTCTATGGACTGGAGTCTTTTCTCCTCTGAGTATAATATCATGTTTATCTGAGATATGTGGCTGGTAGAAAACTCACATTTTTGTGTGTGGAAATAATTAGACATACCTTTGTTTTCACTGCTAAGTATTTTTCTCATTTACATCTTATGCAAGTGAAATGTTAAAGTATTTTGTTTGTATAACATTATGCAAGGAAATATCTTAATACAGCTCTGGCTATATTAAAAATGTCTTATGTACCATATTGCTCAGATGACATGTTTATGAATATGTTTTTAAAGCTCCATATGTACAAATACACAATACAAAGTCTTCCTCCAAATACTAAGAGTGCAGCTCATTTTCATATTTGCTGGTTTATAGTGCTAACATTTATCTGCATCTCCACATCCCAAGATCTGCAAATGAGATAATTCTGTTGCAGTATGTCGCCAAGTATAAACAGCTGGCTCTCTTTGGCGAGCAGACCATCATCTGAACATTTAATACAGCCTTTCCTCTAGAATGCCTTTTATCATCAGAATTTAGGGAGGGACAGTTGCTTGGCATGTTTCAACTATGCTGTTCACTAGGGGCTTATTCTCTGATAACAATAATAAGAAAGGACATGAAATGACAGGGTATTAATATTAAGCACTGTGTCTAAAATCTTATGAACCTAGGAGATGGTCATTTCAGTGAAACATTTTGAAACTTTAAATAGGCTATTTAAAATAAAGATGATCACTTTTAAACAGAATACGTTCCATAAGGGACATTTTAGCCATGGTATATAAACATATAAAAGGTATAAAACACTTTTACCCGTAACATGGTGAAACTCACAAATACAGCAACCATAAATTTCCCTCTGGGTCCCAAAATCCATATTGGAACACAAGTGTCATTTTTCCTCAGCAGAACATTTAAATCTCTGTTGGCTACCATTAATGCTATCCTCTTAAAGTTTTGTTTGTTTCTGTGTTTCCCCAAGTTCAAGGCAAGTGCTGATTCATAGAACTACCTTCAAAAATATAAATTGCCTATGCTGTCCAATATCTAATAGTAGTTATTGAGCATGTAAAATATGGTGATTGCAAATGAAAGAATGATTTTTAAATTTAATATTAGTTCACAGAAGTGTCTTCTGGTAGAGACTAGCTGATTGGAAATTAAAGCATAGGTCTAAAATTTGGAACAACAACATGGAGCTGGTCCTATAGCTCCTTTGGACCCTGCATCACAGGAAGCAGGAAGGCTGAGAGGTACTTGGAGCAAGAGTGCTACACTTCATTGTCAGTTTTGTCTGGGTGGGTGACAATCTGTCTGAGAAGACTCCAGAGAACCACCAGTCACTCAACAGACTCCCACAGAAGTGATGCTCACCTAGCTGAGGAGCATATTTTAGCTATCCAAATGAGCAATAATCATTACCTTTATGGGCGCCAAATGCTTCATAGGGGAAAATATGGTTAGAAGCAGGAGATAGACTGCTTCTGCTTCAGTGTCTCTAGAGGACATTTAATGTTTGTGTGTACATCATAATTATGAATTATTTAACCTATTACAAATACAATAATAGCCTTGAGCTTCCTGGACTCATTTCAATAGTAAAGGGTAAATCTATTCTGTAAAAATAATTTTTATTTATTATTTCAATGATTTTTTTCTTCAAAAAAAGTTAAGCCAGGTGGGATGGTATGTTCATAGCAACATTCAGGAATGTGTGGATTATGTAGTTGGGATTAGTATGGGCTACACAAAGAGGACCCTTTTTCAGAAATCCATAACACCAAGAAAGTAAGAACTAGTAAGTGAATAAACAATTTAAGTGGAAAAGATCTATCCAAAATTGCACATTAGGAAACCAAAAGAAATGGACTAAGTTCACATATGAAAATAAAAATGGTTCATGGTAGATAAGGTTCTTGACAAATCACAGCTACTAATATATGCATGAAATATTTATTAATAATAAAATTGCTTGCCATAACCCCCGGTGTTTTGTTATTAACAGGGTACATATATAGTATATCTGATTCTGTGGTGGTTTATATAGAATGTGTCCTTTAGTAAATCTATGGAATGGATATGGTTATCCTCAGTTTGCAGATGAGGTTGCTTTATTTTCAAGACTGGAAATGTTTTTCAATTCGTAGCACAAAAAAGTAGAGTGGCCAGAACCTGGCTTCAGGTTTGCAAAAATCCATTTTTATCAAATTAAATGGAAAGTACAGAAAATAGAATTGATTTATCTGGGTTCACACATAGCATAAATGTATTCTGTACACAATGAGTTTAGTCAAGGAAATAGAAGACATAAATTCTGAATTCTCATACAGTAAGCAAATATATATCTCCTAAAATATGTGATACTATTTTTCTGAATAATTTGAATATAACATCAAATCTATGATAACAAAATCAATTATATTCTTGCTGTTGTGATCCTAGAAAAAGATCTGAAGGAGGAAAGTGCTGTGTACTCCTGTCATTTAGGCTCTGATTTGCCTCACCAAGCTGGAGGGCTCCTCCTCTGCATGGGCCAACTTGGTCACATGGGTGACCACATCTTGGAAATCAATGCAGAGCTACTGAAGAAACACTTCCTCTATTCCTTTTGACAAGAAATCACTACCAGAGCCTTGAGCAAGAGTTGCAGAAGCTTTGTGAAGAGTACAAGGCCAGTATTTACTTTTGTGCTGGAAGTGAGTCCTAAAGGGATGGATAATTCCTTCTGTTGATGAAGTGTATGCTTTATTGTGAACCTAGCCTGTTTGAAAAATACATACCTGAGCCCAGGACATGGTTTGTGTTGTGGACGTTGTTTCCATTCTTTACCACTTGGGAAATTTTTATTTGATGGTTAACACTCTCCTAACATAGTTGTGGTATTGGCCTGCTATATATATTTAACTTTCTTCTAGTGGTAGGTCACTTCTGGCTGTTCATGATTAGGAAGGGATAGTATTCTTTAGTTTAGACAATATTTGTTTGAAACAGAGTTAAGGAGAAGACTGTAGAATCAACATTGTAAATTTTTGACTGAATTGATAAGGTCTGTTTCTATAATTTTTCCTGTCTGACAAAGGAAGGCAAATGACATCTTGTCACTGAACATTCCTCTCCACTTAAGTTGTGTTTTGATTTGCTGCCTATTTCCAAATCAATGGCCTCAATTCCTTAATCTTTGTGACTATGCATTTACATCTATAAATCAGGGTACTAAACTATATGGTAAAAGTCAAATGAAACATGCAATTGAAAAGTATACAGTAGGGGCTGGAGAGATGGCTCAGTGGTTAAGAGCACTGGCTGCTCTCCCACAGGACACAGGTTCAGTTCCCAGCACCCACATGGCAGCTCACAACTGCCTGTAACTCCACTTCCAGAGAATCTGACAGTTTCATACAGACAAAACACCAATGCACATAAAATAAAAATAAATAATTAAAAAAAAAACAAATGAAAAAAACCCTAGACAGTAAAAAATAAAGGAGTTAAGGACCATTCCTTTTATAACTTAGTGAGAAGAGAGAAGTACCAAAGTTGCAAAAATGAGTGCTTAGACTTAGGACACATTATGATTAGTGCAGTTAACTAGACAGACCCACAATGCCCTAGGAGACAGGACTTGTGATGGTTAGTGTAGTTAATTTGACAGACTCACAATCCCCTAGAAGACAGAATGTGTTATGGTTAGTGCAGTTAACTTGAGAGACACCCAGTCCCCTAGGAGACAGGTCTTGTGATGGTTAGAGCAGTTAACTTGACAGATTCACAATCCCCTAGGAGAAGAGCCTCTGTGCATGTCAGTGGGTGTTATCCTGCTTTTGTTAACTGATGTTGGAAGACCCACCTATCTGTGGGTGGGACCATTCCATGGGCAGAGCATCCTGGGTTGTACAAAGTGAGGATAACAAGCTGAGTGTGAGATGTCATTTATTGCTCTGTTCCCTGACTGTGGCACCATGTGACCACCATGCTTCAGTCTCTTGCTTCTTCCATTTTTTCTGCCTTGAACTGTGAGCCAGCACAAACCCTTCCTTCCCTCAGCCACTTTTGTGGGGTTATTTTATCACAGCAACAGAGGAAGAAACCAAGACAGGACTCTTATTGTGAAATTTTGTTTTCTAGTTTTTCTCAGCAGCAAGCCTGGGAAACACTCCTGTATAACTTCTCCAGTTCTGAAAACATCCACTGTTGATATCGAAAGAGGGATAAGTTAACACCATGCTGATTTATTTCAACAGTTGAGAGATCACAAAATTGAATTTTGTGAAAAAAAAATAAACTCAAACCCTGCTTTATCCAGATTATTATACAAAGTATAATTTTGTTGGTAGAAGATGTCATTAGTGATTTTATCCATGATCTTTATCTAAAGGATTAGCGAGGGGAAGGCTACTAACATCTGTAGGTTTACATCAATATTTATTTTTCTTCTTGCGAGTTTAATACATTTTCAAAATAGAAGAATAATCAGATTGATGTCACACATAAAGATATTCTCAGAGGATCTTTAGCATTCGCAGTGGAAACATGGGAGTTCTCAAAAGGCTGCAAAAGCAATCGGAAAACCTTCCCATTGGCTTCTGTGTATGATCAGTGTGAGCTGAAGGACAGCATGGTATGAAATATGGAGGCATCTCTAGAGCAGATGCAGGTGGTGTTGTCTGAAGGTGAGGGCCACTGCTATACCTTTCCTTTCTTCTCCTCACATACACAACAAACAGGAAGTGAGCCATTATGCTACATTCTCAGAATTTCTCTAAAATATTGGAAGCAGAGAACCTCAGATTGGAAGAGAGAGGAAGTACATTGGCTTTCATGTTGCAGATAAAGTTTAAGTGAATTAAATAAGGACAGGCAAATGAACATATAGATTTAACACTGAGGAAAATATATAACATTAACTAGCAGGCTGTTTTGTCTATTTGTCTATTAAGTGGTAGTCTTTCAGAGGATGGGATGCCTAAACATTCCAATTATACAACTACTGACTCTTTTTATTTCAATTCATTTCTTATTCTTTTCTTTTCCTTCTTTCTTTTTTTTTCTTTTAAAATCCAAGTGAGGTGGTCTAGCAAGCTCATGTTTCAACTAAGCTCAAGATAGCATTTGGCCATGGTGGAATTTCTAAGTGATGACTCTGTATGAGGGTTTTGATTCATCTGTTTTAAAGTAAAATCTACAAAAGCTGTGTTCTAGCTACAGGGAAGCTGGCTTGATGGACATCATGCTCATCATATAAGCATGAGGACCTGAGTTCATATCCTAAGCACCAACATAAAAGCTATGTGTGGCCAAATGCATCTTTGACTCCAGCACTTTGGGGGCGGTGACAGGTTGTTTTCTGTCATGTATAGCCACATACTTCTGTGACCCCAGAACTTACGGAGTGACAGCTAGCTCTCTGGAGATTTTAACTGAATCATTGAACTATAGGTGGCTCTCTGGAGATTGCTGGTCAGCCATTGGCTAGCTTAGCTGAATCAGTAATCTCCAGATTTACTGAGAGACCTTACCTAAAAATTAGGTGAAAAGGAATCAAAAATGACATTTGATCCTAAACTCTGACATTCACATGCATGTATGCATATGGTGTGAAAGACACACCTCTCACACATGCATTCACTATACACATGTAAAACACATGGTCATGTTTTTTTCATACTAACGTAATGTGTGTTTGTGTATGTGTGTGTGTGTGTGTGTGTGTGTATGTGTGTGTGTGTATGCGTGTGTGTATGTGTGTGTGTGTGTGTGTGTGTGTGTGTGTGTGTGTGTGTATGCATGTGTAGTTTCTCCTCACCTTTGTGCCACATTTCTTAAGGGTTGGCTTCAAATTTTATTTTCCCTTTATCCTTTTAGTGACCTAATTTTGTCTTTCTCCCCTCCATGATATGGGAGCACTCTTATTATCCTTTCATTGTCCTCTACTGGACCAGAAATTCTGTACTTGATGAGCATTACTTCAATGCTATTCTATCAATTACGTTCAAGGACTTCAGTATTGATGATCTGATTTAACCTGAATATGCATTATAGCAGGGGTGGCAGGGAGGCAAAGACAAGAACATTGCTAAACTATTCAGAACACTTGTGCATTTCTTCTAAAGGTCAGAGTATGCCATGTAGACTATTACTGAATTCAGTGTTTAATTTTTTAACCTTTTTTTGTTTGTTTTCTGAGGTCATAGAGTTTTAAATTCTTTACATTATATTCAGTTTATCATAGAACCATGTATTATTGTTACATAGATAGCACAATCTAAATGTAGAGTGGATTCCTGAAAGTCTTATAAAGGCCTAAGGTGAGTTCAGGATATATTTGGTAAGTGCGTTCTTGATGAGATTGGATTCTATGTCAGAACGTTGTATTACTAAAATATAATTCTATGTATTCATGTAATGTAAATCTCATATAGATTCTAGAAATGACAGTGAGGGGATTTTTGTTTTTAAATATGGTGATTTTTGTTGATTTTGTACTTCTTGAGAACAGAGTCTTAGAATTAGCCATTATTGTATCTTTCATACCCAGCAGAGTATGTAGAAGACAAATGAACACATTTACTGAGCTGAACTGAAAACCATTATTTCTATTGCAACTCTTCTTTATATTCTCAAACTTAATTTATGTCTGTTCTTTAGCTTAAAAATTTGTGATCTCCCCTAAATTTCCCTAATATAACATCTAGAATGCATCTTTGATGTTTAGAAATTCCCACATGGCTACTAAAGAAAGACAAATAACTGAGTCTCTGATGAGATATGACAGTGACATCATGCTGGTTTGAATGGAGCACAGCAGGCCAACAATAAAAGCCTGCATATCTTTGTGGATGGGAATGCATGTAATAGATAGAAATGTCTTTGGGTAGGAGATGATCCTGGAACTTAGATTTAAAAGTTGACCATGTTTGCTGATATGTCAAGGTGGCTGTCACTGTGAGAAGGATATGCATAGTATTTGAGACATAGCACAAAAGGAGCCATATAGGAAAAACAGAATAATACTTCTGTATTTCACTCATAGTACTCAATACCTCCATATTTATGGTGATTCCCCACATAACAACTAATTCTTTAATATCAGTTCAGTGCCCTATTTCACATTTTAATTGCAATCCTCTCTACTTGGAGTTAGCAAATAACAACAACAACAATTGCCCCCCCCCCCCAATACATATTTAGCATCACAAGACTGGCCTCCCATTTCAAATGCCAGATATAAATCCACATTGTTACCTGTGTTTTTTACTTACTGGCTATAAATCAGAGATCCTCACAATCATTCATTAGGTTAATTTGTGAGAATTACTGCTAGGTTTGAGAAGATAGTTAAATACTCACCAGTTTAGTATGCACATGAAGAGTCCAATGAGGAGGCACTCCTTCTGCAAGGGCCATAAGCAGATGAACTTCTGTCTCCATGGGTTTGTGGAGCATCAGCCACTTGGCATTTGCATGACTACCAAATTCTCCAACTTCATCTGCCAGGGACACTTATAGAGCTGTCATCACAAGTACTGATTGCTTAGTAACTCACTCTGCAGCTCCTTTTCCTTCCAAAGGCTAGGAGCTGGGACTAAAGTCTCAATACTGAAGCCTTGGCTCATTCTTTCTGGAGAATAAACCCTATTCTAGATATATTCAGGTTAAAATCATCACATTAGAAATATGTCCCTTAGATCTAGAGGTTCTGTTTCAAGAACTCTGAGACCAATTTAGTTTTAACATTATGTTATTCTAACTATATGGTGAACAATAACAAATACTTCTCAACACACACAGAGTGACATGCAAAGCAACAAGTCCATGCTATCAAGACCTATTATTACTGTTCTCTGGCTGTTTTTAGGCAATAAAGACAGTTACACTGAGATACAAATCTGGGAAGTAGATATGGACCAGACTAAGAGTCTCCTTGTCTGCTCTAGCAAACAAAATTCCACATCATCATTAATGCATTCTTGATGTCTTCTGTCTTTTACTGAGTTAATGAATTTGACTGTAATATGCTTTGCAACATTTACCACCCTTTAAATTCACTAGCTAGTCAGTATCTTGTTCAGGAAACATTTTATAGTACCTTTTAGTCATCAAGTATTAGTCTAGGGTATGGGAATACAGTGGGAGAAAGACAAATAAACTAGTTTTCCATTAAGTTTATCACAGTAGGGAAGTAATTAATATATAATTTATAACTTACAATTTCATGAAGTGATATAATTGAGAACAAAGTGAGGAAAATATATAATAAAGGAACAGCATGTTATGGGGTATATTTCATTAGGTATGGTGGTCTATGTTGTGGTACAGTTCCCTCTAGATCAGGACATTTCATCATGAAGGGAAGCTCCTTAAGACTCAGAAGGTAAACAACACACCAGTTTAACATGAAGTTCCTGAAACTGATAAGATTCACAATGGATCTCCATAAGGTTATATATGAAGTAAGGATTGCTAGAGAAGAGAGATTTCCAGCATGTCACACTTCCTGAAAGTCATGCAGAGAGCTCCATGGATACAGCTTTTGTAAGTCATCACCCATGCAACAGGTGTGAATTTCAGTGGCATAGATGTCCTTGAGTCATTCTGCTCTAAAAGCAACCCTTTACCCATACTCCTGTAAGCCTATAAGCAACCCCAATAACTCATTCATTCACCAAGTGGCTTTTTTTGCTTTTTGATGGCATTGTTAATATGGTCTATCATTGGTTCAATCTTTGGAGTAAGTAGATATTTTTTATGTCTCCTCAAGAAAAGTTATACAATAGTCTGGCAACTTGCCAAGGATACAATATTTTAGCTTAGAATTCTTTGAATTCACAAAGAACCGCGAGAGAGCTGAGAACTTCTTCCAAGAAGAGATAACCACCAGGGCACAAGCATTATGTAAGGTGGGCTTGGCCTATTTCAGGATGAATGTGAGTACTAGATTTACCTAAAGTGAAATAAATTGCTTAGGTGGAAATGTTGCGTTTCTATGACAAAAACGTCTGACAAAGACAACTCATTGAAGGTAATATTTACTTTGATTTACAAATTGATGAGTTCTCAATCCAGCTGTACAGGGTGAACATTGTTGTGGTAGGAGGATGTGAGAGAGGACACCTTTTATAGCAGATAGGACACACACACACACACACACTACACAGACACACACACAGACACACACACAGACACACAGACATACATGAGAAAGAGCAACAGTGAGAATCAGCGAGGAAGAGAGAGAGGGAGAGAGAGAGAGAGAGAGAGAGAGAGAGAGAGAGAGAGAGAGAGAGAGAGAGAGAGAAGGGGAGCAGGAAGAAAGAAAGAACACACTCAGACTTGGTATAACCCAAAGACCACCCTTCATGATGCATTTCCACTAGTTAGACATGACCCCTTAAAGGATCCACAGCTTCCCACACTCACATCTCTATCTGGGGACCACACCTTACATGATATAATTACATTATTTTGGCTTCACCTATTCCAATCCTGGTATATATGTGTTTGGATAACTGGGACAATCAGTGTAGAAGAAAAATTTTTATATTTTTGCTTCTCACTTCCTATCCTGGGTAGAAAACTCTTATTTTCACTGACTATTTCTAGTGCTATTTTCTAATAGACTAAGTATTTTATGAATGTGAAACTGAGAGTTCAGATTAAAGTACAGGGATTTGCATTATTCAAATTATCCAACTCTACCCCACAGAGAACATTTAGTCCTGCTATTAATATTATTAAATTAACACAACCCATGGAATTTCTTGTGCTATGGTCAAATTGAGAAAGTGTCTTTCCTGCTTGACTCTATCTGAAATGCTGACCCATCATTTAACATGCTATAATATATAATGTATTTTAACATGTGTTTAACAAACTATAATGCATAATCTGGAACACACTTGTCTAAACACATCACTGAGACATCCCTGGAAGTGAAACATCTTTGTCTGTGTTGTAATAAGTATTGTTCGTTATTAGGCTAATTAGAGCTTTATAAAAGTTTTATAATTTAAATGTGTCTTTCTGTTGCTTTATAGCTATTGATTAATTTAAGGAAAAACATGCATTGTTTACCCTAAAATATCCTCACCTTTCTAAATCATGGCTGTAAAATTTAACAGTCATCTATAAATATTTTTAAAAAGACATTTTTTCAAGAAGGAATTTATCATTTAGGAACATCTTAAGATGCAGCAACTCATATTGCAAATTACACAGTATTTCTTAAGCGCTTTACCTCCTCAACATTGTTAAAATGTAAATAAAATAAATAAAATAGAATTTGAATCCACAGGGTTTCTCTAATAGCTTCTCCTCTCTGACAGGGAGCTAATATGAGCTCCATCTAACCAGCTGATTTTTATAAGACTGACAAAACTGGCCGCTAGTTATCCACACTGTTGCCATTGCTCTTATGTCACTTTAATTCCAGAGGCAGTGGGCAATACCAGTAACTATGAATTACACATTTAAAATGGAATTTATAAATAATGAATGAACTGGAAGAGTAATTGGCATTGAAAGGAATATATTTCATGATGAATATTAATGAGGATAAAAGACCAGAGGAATGTGCATTCTAAAAATTAGTGATTAAAAGCAGAATAACTTCTTTAAAAAACTTTTATCTATCTATCTATCTATCTATCTATCTATCTATCTATCCATCTATCTATCTATTTATTGAATGTGTGTGTGTGTGTGTGTGTGTGTGTGTGTGTGTATGTGTGTGTGTGTGTGCATGTGCATATGCAACAGCGTGCATGTGGAAGTTAGAGTACAATTCTCAGAGGTTAGTATTCTCCTTCTATCATGTATGTCCTGTGGATCAAATTCAGATTGACAGACTTAGTGTCAGGCACCTTTATCCACTGAACCACTTGCCAACTCCAAGGACAACTTTTTTTTTTTTTTGTATTTAAGATGTTTTAATAGCACAGGCTTTTTGTGACAGTGAGACACATCTGCTCCTGGTAACACCAATTTCCTTTTTTAAAAAAGTACCAAAGAATCTCCATATGGAGTTTGCTTTCACGGTGGCCAAGTTAGCCACTGGGCAAAGAAACTGCCCATGCCTTGACTGCTGAGAGTATGTTGTTCAAATTAGACATACAGGATACAAAGGAAGGTAGACTACCAAACTTTACTAAGAGAAGGTAGGATATTCCTTCAAAATTCCTGCTTCACAGAAAAGTTTGTCAGATATTCTAGACCTTTAGGCCAAAGATGGATGCCCAATGTTGCAGAGAAACCTTGAGTAACTACTCAGACAGTTTCTGTTTCTGTCATTTCTTTTTTTTCCCCTCATTTTTCTTTATTAATAAATTTTCTACTTACTCCATGTACTATCCACAGAATCTCCCTCCTCCCTCCTCCCTCCTCCCTCCTCCCTCCTCCCACCTCTTGGCCTTATTCCCCAAGCCACCCTGCATTTGCACATCCTCCAAATTGAGGTATCCCATGGGGAGTCAGCAGAGCCCAGCACACTGAGCCTAGGCAGGTCCAAGCCCCTTCCCACTGCAACAAGGCTATGCAAGGTGTCACACCACAGGCACCAGATTCCAGAAGCCTGCCCATAGACCAGGGACAGATCCTGATACCCAGCCTGGGTGCCCCTAAACAGTTCGAGCCAAACAACCATCTTTTGTATCCAGAGGGCCTAGTCCAGTCCCATGGGGGCTCCACAGCCACCAGTCCACAGTTCATGGGCTTCCACTAGTGTGGCCAGTCATCTCTGCATGTCCTCCCATCATGAACCAAGGACAACTTCTTAAAGCCATGGATAAAAGGTCCAGCTTGAAACCCAGATCATGAAAGGAAGCCCACCACTGACACTGTCTGGAAGGCCAGGTACTAGAGGCTGGATAGCTCAGAGACCTAGTATAGTACCAAGCACAACTGGCAAAAAAAAAAAAAAAACAAAAAAAAACAAAAAAACAAAAAAACAAAACAAAACAAAAAAAAAACCCAAAAATCATTAAAATGATTCCTACTGATAATCTGCTATACTCGCAGACCAGAACCTAGCATAACTGTCATCAGGGAGGCTTCATCCAGCAACCAATGGCAGTGGTTGCAGAGACCCTCAACTATAACATTAGGTGGACCTTGGGGAATGCTTTGCAAGAGGAGAAGGAAGTATTGTAGAAGTCAGAGGGATCAAGGATACCACAAGAAAACACTTAGTATCAACTAACCAGAGCTTATAAAGGCTTATAGCAAGTGAACTGACAATCAGAGAGCCTGCATGGGTCTGATTTAGGTCCTCTGCTTATATGTTATGGTTTTGTAACTTGGTCTTCTTGTGGAACTCCTAACAGAGGGGCCAGGGGCAGTCTCTGATTCTTATACTGACATTTGGGACTCTTTTCCTCTTACTGGGTTGCCTCATCCAACCTTAATAAGTGGGTATGTGCCTATTCTTATTGCAACTTGATATGCCATATTCAGTTGATATCCCTGGGAGTCCTGACCTTTTCTTATGGAGGGGATAGGGGAGAGGGACTGGAAGGAGAAAAGGGAGGGGAAACTGAGGTTTGGATATAACATATGAGAGAATAACAAATTTGAAAAAAAGAAAAGAAAAAGAATAAATATTGAAAGCAATAGACAGATAGTTCAGTTAGAGATCATGTCTATAACAATAAAACCATGGATTAGGACTTGCTAGTAAATAATTTTGGGCAAATCTAACCTCAATATTAACCACAAGATGGTCAAATAAGAGTCATCCTGTGTTGTGACAGTGTCTGCTGTATTCTTGTTTGGTTTTATACGATTGTTAAAGGCAAGATTATATGACAATATGAACTGTAATTCAAAATTTAATTCTAAGTGCTAAAGTCAGTCATAAGACAATAGGGAGATAATTTCACCCAACATCTGAGAGATGACATCTCAAATTATTACCATTTTACTGTTTGTATTAGTTACATTGATGTATTGAAGGTTGCTAGGTGTCTGTCTCCTGAGATTCACATTCTACCTCTGACACTGATGTAACCTCAAAGAAGAATGTGTTCTCTTAAATAGCTACATAAAATGGGATCATGCTTGCAAATCCACAAGAAACTAATAAACCAGAATATGAATCTCCAGTCATGAATGACAGTGTAATGAGAAATGAAAGAGAAACACAGGGAAGACTGGATGCTTGCAGCAGCCTGACAAGCACACTGTGTTCCCAGGAGGAATGTCATTTATTATTTATTCATCAACTGTGTATTGATGTCTGATTTATACCAGACATTTTGCCAGACAGTGGGATGAAAAATCAAATAGGGCATAGTCTCTGCCATCACAGAGCTTATCGGCTAGTGAGAAAGACAGCCAAGTAAAAATAACAATTATAGCAGTGTGAAGGAAAGAGGGTTCCAAACCTGAACAGGCATCTGGAAAGGTTTCCCTGAGAGGTGAAAGGAGGTGAGGCAGAAAGTAATGAACGGTTAGCTATCTGAGGAAAGGAGCAAGGCATTCTGGTCCCACAGAGCAACCTGACACTCAGCCAGGGTGAGAGTACCAATTGCTAAGGTGGTAGAGGCTGTGAAAGGGGATGTCCTCCACGTGGTAGCTGACCATAAGTATCCTTGGACACTGGATCTGTCTGGTCATTGTGTGGCTGAGTTGTACTACATTCTATAGATTCAATTATCAATTCAATGAATTCTTTGCACACGTATACATTTCAGATATTCATAGGACACTGTGTGTTGAAAGTGAAGAACACAAAATGGCTGAGAAACACAGAATTTAGAAAGGATGCATAATACCTTCCCTTGGCCCAACTTATCACTGACTTTTCCTTTTGCTCTACCAAACTTTGCAGTGTTTCTGCAGCCGTTTTTTAGTGACTCATCTTATTATTTGGGTATCTATAATAAATCCCTTCCCCTACTTCTCCTGATGATGTGACAACCATCTCCAGATGCCAAAATCTTATTTTATACAAAGTCCCATCAGAAGGAGATATAACTTCTCACTCCTTTTCAGTTTCTAGCTTTGAAGAGGAAGTATTGTGCTCCTCACTGGTTCCTCTCCTGGTTTTTGTCAACCCCAAATGTTTGTTATCTCAGCTCATCCTTGTCTTTTCATCCATACATCTTAAACTCTCCCATCTCTCATGTTTCTCAGGTATGTATGTGCCTCATTTCTAGAACCATCATCTTAGAGATACAGTAAACAATTGAAGAGGAAGAATGATAAGATTAGAATGACATTTAAAAAAGATGAGTTGGCCATCCCCAAAGCTGTTTAGTTCATCTGTGGATGTGATTAGCTAGAGGTAAGATAGCTGGCAGATTTTTATTATAAGTTGGGACATAGGACCCAAGAGTCTGGGATGTTTTCTTTTTAATGATATTTTTGTTCTTTGAAAGTTACATTCATTTATACAATGTATATTGCTCATATACACCCAGGACTACCTCTCTCAGACTCATAGGTTTCAGTAGCCATGACTCTATTATGGCAATCAACATAGCTTCTGGTTTGAAACAACTCACGATTCACTAAAGAACAAGACTTAATGTTACCCAGTGTCTTAGCAATCTCTTATTTTCTAAGAAACAGAAGTAGAGTGGTATGTACAACTTAAATGAGATTTAATAAGAGCTGTGACACAGTGGTGGTTTGCTATTCCTGAATCTTTGTAGGACCTGAGCATTTCCTCTGTGATGGCTGTTTCCTTCCATTCTCATGGCACAAACATTGTTTGTTTCAGGTAATTTATTCCTACCTCGAGTAGCTAATTAGCCCCGCTTTCTCCTTCTGTCTTGTTTTTTAAATTGCTGGGAGGGGGTGGAAGGGAACTCAGGTTCAACAGGCCTGTAGACCAGAGTTCTGACAAGCAGGGACCAAAGCTGTAATTACAGAGTCGCTGTGTGGAGCCTGGTGAGAGGCTGTCCTCACTGTGAAACCTTCTGTTTTGTCAATATTCTTACATCAAGGCTCGGCAGTCACTTCTGCTGCTCCAGGGTTTCTGCATATAAAACAGACAAAGTCACTAATATCAACTCAGCGCCACTTTACATTTACAGTGACAAATCCTGTTTTAGAAATACGCCTGAGCTGGAGGTTCACATTAAACTCTTAACATTTACATTTTTTCCCTCTGGTGGGGAAGTCTCTCGTCCTTTCCTAATTTACCTGTTGTTGATTTCCTGAATCTCTTTAAATCCCTTGCAACTGAAGATGGTCTCTCCATCAGAGAAGCAATTAACCAAATTCCTGACTGCAGTGTATGAGGCATCTGTTATAAAAGCATAAAAGGTTAACTGAAATCCCAGAGCACAAAGGGGATGTCAGACCAGAACAAATAGGCATGGAGAATTACCTGGAGGGAATGCAAGGTTAAGGTGGAGCATATGTACAGTTAAGAGGATGTTATGATGAGCAGAATTTGTTGTTCTGACAGCAAAGACTAGAAGGGTAGAAATGACATGTCTATTATGAATCAACATAGCTCATAGTCTGCAGCTTTTACCTGACACCCCCCACCCCAATGTAGCTCAATGCTTCCAGATGCAAGTCCAAATCCAAACAAGTATTTACAGAGGCCTCAGTCAACTTTCATCTAGCATATATGCCCTTTTTTTAGAAGAGAAAAACAATTTTTAAAATATCATGCATTGCCTGAGTTAGGCCAATTAGTTAAGCAGATATAAAAAAGGATTGTTCTACAGAATTCTCTTTTTATTACAGAAGAGAATAAAGAATTATGAAAATGCACCATGTTACTTAATTTTTGTTCTCCAGTAAACAGATTGCTAATCAACAAGGCTTAAGGGAGAGAGCGTTTATTTTACCTTACGGTTCAAAAGGATGCAGTTTCTCCTGATGGAAAAGTCACAGTGGTAGGAGCAGGCAGGTCACATCACACCAGGACACACAGTAATAAAGGCCAGTGCCTTTCAGTCCAAGACATTTCCCCTGGATGTGGTGTTACCATCCTGTAAGTTGTGCCTTTCCACCTCAATTAACCTTATCTAGAAAATCTCAGACTTGCCCACAAGTGTGTTTCCATGGTGATTCTAAATCCTATCAAGCTGACAATTAAGAGTAAGTATACATACAGAAAATAGCCTTGCTTTTAAGTTAATAGGTACTTGCTCCAATCTCCTATTGAGACATTACCAAGTCACTATTGTCTGCATCTCTTCCAGCCTGCCATAGCCCTTAGGTACAAACTGCTGATCACACCAACCTGGACCACAATCCTATTAGCAGTGCTGGCCTCTTGAATGCATAAAGCCCAATACTCTGCCTGTTCCACATTAGCTGATGCTTTTCTCCCTTTCACTCTCCTATCTTTGAAATTCCTTAATGTGGCCACTGATGGAGACTGCAGCATTTTTAGGTCTTGGACTCTCAGTTCCAGGGAAAACCTAGGAAGAAGGTCAGGAGTTTACACAGAAAGAAGCACTCTAAACTCCAATATGGTACTCTTAGCACTACTGTATGGCTGACATTCCTCTTAAAATACTTGAGGAGAATGACAAGGTCTTGAATAGGTGAGAGGACCTGCTAATAAGCCAGGTTGGCTTCCACTTTCTATCAAGTTGAAATCTCTATTTAGTGGTAGGAATCCATAACATGAAACATATTTTTAATACTGATTATAGTAGCTAAAAGGAATTAACACATATTATACATCACTTAATTTGAGGTATGGTCTGTATAATACCTATCTTGACTAGGTACAGTTTTACTGAAGAAACTGAGGCACTGGGATTTCATCTGAAGCTAAATTGGAAGAGGGAGGACTTGGCTCCAAGAAGGTGAGTAACTTTCTTTCACTTGCTCTACAGAAATGGTTTGCCTTAATACAGTTTTGTGTAGCAATGAAAAATTGTAAGGCTTGGTTAACTATGCTGCATTATTTGCAAGCCTCTTTTTCATTACTGTAGAATTAAATAGCCTTGCTTTTTGATATGTGAATTTCTCGTAGCTTCCTGCAGAGGGACTGCAGTATGTATTTGTCTATGTCATTAATGTGAGGTTTGACCATACTGAATTAAAAGGGGAGAGTTAGAGTATTAAAAGAAGTCTTAAGAAGCATCAAACATTTTCATTTGTTATATTTATGTGCTTTATGCTATTGCAATGAGATGTTTTGAATAAATGCTGGTTTTAGACTAATGCTGAACATATGTGGCAAACCTTAACTGAACCCTGAGTTTGAGTCTATGTCCACTTAATATGTAGCCTGGAAGAGAGGTACCCATAGGCATTGACCCTAGATCAGCCACAATCAGTGGACCCAAAGAGTGAGAAGAAAGTAATCAACGGTTGCCTTTATATGACACTGGGATTAAGGATTTTTTATCTTGCAACATTATTATAACAATACTTGGAAATGTCTTCAAAAATGCATGTACAAAATATATAAAAATATCAGATGTGACTATAGGAGCCATACAAGTTTTAACACAACTCCATTGTTCCTCAGAAAAGCAAGCTCTAGAATTCTATAAAAATATTAATATTAAGGAAAATTAGAGGTATAAATCCTATAACATCTATCAACTAAATAAGGAAGTTTCTGTAGATGAACAGTCTTATTATATAAGAAACACAGATCCAAATGCAGAGTTAATAGCACAAGAGGTCAGAGCAATAGCTAAGAGCTAAAAACCTGTAGATGAGTCCACTGGGGAGAGAGTCAAGATGCTCCTGTCATTGGTATAGAAAGGATCCAATGCACTCTACAACCTGCTTATATGGTTGGGACTACACCTTCCTATGACTACTCCAGCATTCTTCCAGCAAGTACAGAAAAGGCACAGTTTGCTGAAACACATTCAAGTGTCAAGTGCTTGGACTCGATGTGCTCTTTCCCAGGAGAGACCCCTTGCACAAGTTTCAGAAAACATTATATTTTTTTATTTGTCAAATTGTAAGTATGACAAATGTCAAAAAATTGGTTATTCAGAATTTTGAAAACTCAGAAAAATGTAATGGAAACCATTAAAATGATTGAAAAATCCCTGTTGTAACAAAGCACTTTGAAAATATTCAGTAATGCACTTCAATTTTGTTTAGAAGATGTATATCTATACCGGTTCAAAGACTTTGTTTGTAAGTTTTTGTTGACATAGTAGTTGTTGTATATTTAGAAAATTGAATTTTTTTAAGATTATAAAATAATCACAGCATTTCCTCCTTCCCTTTCCTCCCTTCAAGCCTCCCTATATACCGTTCCCACTCTGCTTCAAACTCATGGCCTATTTTCTTCATCAATTGTTATTGCATGCATATATGTATTTTTATATACTTATATATTTCCAAGTGCTACCAGTTAAGTCCATATAATGTTATCTGAAGGTATGTTTTCAGATTGGTTGGAACTGGACAACCAATTGCTGTACTTTTCTTTGGGGTGGCCTTCCTTTCCTGCTCTCTCAGCTTTACTAAGTTGCCCATAGTTCTTTGTGTAGGATTGAAGCCTCTTTGGCTTTTCCATATCCAGTCTAGCATATTTGTTGTTGTCTTTCCTGCTCAGTTCACCTGTGGGCAATCACACTGGTGAGTGTTTATGGGTGTAGCTTCTGCCATTATAAGAAAATAGGAGCTCCTAGCAAAGTCTCTGCTCTTCTGGCTCTTACAATCTTTCTGTCCCAGTTCTGCAATGTTTCCTGAGCCTTAGGTACAGGAATCTTATATAGATGTATCTATTGAAGACACCATACACTTCAGAAACAGGGTCCAGAGACCCCAAAAACGGAACTGACCTGAATACCTTCTCCCTAAGGACATGTAGATGAGCCTTACAGAAGGCTCCATGTAAGCTTCCAAAGAAGAGACATCAACAGTGTTACTCAGCGATGACACCTGTGAACCATATCAACAACAAGCATGGCATAATTATCCTAAGGTTGCAGTATGGCACACATAACTTAATAGTCACGAACAGCACTCTAATTGGACTTAACACCTACTTACAAGAAGGAAATCAAGGTGCCTGGTTTTAGAAATTTAGCTAGTTACCCAGTGCTTGTGAAATCATGATTATTGGGGGGAAATGTACAACCTATACTTTATTAAAGCAGCATAAACCCTACCAACAACCTATGAATATTTTCCTTATCCTACTGATAAGTGTAGTCTTCACCCCTCACCAAGGAAATTTCTGTTTGCAACATATAGAGACCACTACAGACAAGCACAACCATTAACAGTCAGAGTTGTATGTAGTTAGAGATTTTGCCTGGCCCAGTCAGGACAAATCTCTCTTACCCGCCAGTCCCATAGTCATTTAGACCCAACCAAGAAAGCATACAGAAACTTACATTGTTTAGAAACTGTATGACTGTGGCAGGCTGCTTGTTATCTACTTTTTCTCTCTTAAATTAACCCATTTTTGTTAGTCTATACTTTGCCATATGGCTTGTGGCTTACCGGAGTCTTTACATGTTGATTCTCATGGCGGCAGCTGGAGGTGTCTCCCTCCAGCTTTCTGTTTCCCAGAATTCTCTTCTTTCTTGTCCTGCCTATACTTCCTGCCTGACCACTGGCCAAACAGCATTTTATTTGTACAGAGCGATATCCATAGCACTTCCCCTTTTCTTTTTTTTTTTTTTTTTAAGGAAGGTTTTAACTTTTACATAGTATAATTACATATAACAAAACAATTATCTAGCAAGAATTACAGTTATAATATTAAAGAAGATATCCTATCTATCTTATATTTGTGAGTCTAAGGTTTTATATGTAACTTATCTTGTATCATAACTGAGGAAATTATAACTATCTAGTCTTTAACCATATCAAAGACCTCAGAAGGATATAATATTATCTGAGAACCGGGAGAAGGATGCAAGCAACTTTCGGGAGTCTTGTAGGGCAGACAGAGACAGCTGGCAGCCTGAACAGTCACCTAATGTTCCTTTGTAAAGTTGGGGCTTTTGTCTTCAGCCCACAGGGCTAGAATCTCTCATTTACTTTTTTTCGTGTCTTGTAGAATGTTTGGCAGTTTTCTCTGTGAAGCAGGAACCTGAAGGACCATTTTGAAAGTAAAGTTTAATGGTCATCTTTCTATGGGGCCTGCATGTCCAGGTGATTGAGCAGTCCAGGCAAGAACAGTTTCTTGCCCAAATGGCTATTTTTGTCAAGGTGAAGATAAACTCCATATGAAGTGTCTTCAATGCCCATCCTCTCTGATGTAAATCGGTGTTGCCAGGAGCAGACATGTCTTATTGTCCAGAAAGTCTAAATTTTAAAAGTATGTTAAATGTCATATTCTGTAGGTCTTTGAAGTATTTGAAGATTACCTGTCTATCTGAAATATATCTATGTATATCTAGAAGACTTAACTAACCTGGCTACAAGTATGATTATCATAGATGACTATTTATTAATCTATTTTTAATTATCCATTTTAATTTAAAATGAGCTGTACAAATATAATACCTTAAACAAGAGTAGAAATATACATACAGTATAACAAAATTAACTTTAAGTTTGTATCAAGACTAAAATCTATACCTATGTAAAACATTTTAAATGAGTTGTTGCTCTTTAGAAGTAAGTTCCCTAATCTACCCTTTTATCTTATTATATCTATATCATATCCCCACGTTGGGCGCCATTTGTAGTTAGAGTTTTTCTGCCTGGCCCAGTCAGGACAAATCTCTCTTACCCGCCAGTCCCACAGTCATTCAGACCCAACCAAGAAAGCATACAGAAACTTACATTGTTTAGAAACTGTATGGCTGTGGCAGGCTGCTTGTTATCTACTTTTTCTCTCTTAAATTAACCCATTTTTGTTAGTCTATACTTTGCCATATGGCTTGTGGCTTACCGGTGTCTTTACATGTTGCTTCTCATGGAGGCGGCTGGAGGTGTCTCCCTCCAGCTTTCTGTTTCCCAGAATTCTCTTTTCTCTTGTCCTGCCTATACTTCCTGCCTAGCCATTGGCCAAACAACATTTTATTTATACAGAGCGATATCCATAGCAGTTGTAGAACCCTGCTTTTGAATATGAAGAAGAGTAGGAGTGTTTCTTTCCTTGGGATAGTTAACTGCGTTATTCAAAAGATGGACAGGTGTGGGTCAGCCCACTAAGATGCTCAGATAATTGACAAGTATCTAAAGGTAAAATCAATAGGGTAGGAGGAATAACAGTGGCTGATAAAGACATTGTAGGGAACTGACTCAAACATTCCATGTGACCACCTGAGCTGTTTTATAGAGTAATATCTTATCTCCATGATTTCCTGCTACTAAGGTCAGATGTCATTTTTGTAAGAGGGAAAATTTTAGGACAGATGCCTGAAAATTTCCATTTGTTTTGTCTTTTTCCTGTTTTCTTGTTTTTCTCTCTGAATGTAAGAGAGAGTGTGTGTGTATGGGGGGGGGGTTATAGAGCCAGTGGCTTATGAATTTTGAAGATTCTCCCTAAGAAGATATATATACATTTATGAGTGTAAATTAATTGTGAAGTGTTTATTTGAAAAAAGAAAAAAATCCTACTAATTACTACTACTTTTGACCTTCTGCTTATGTGTTATAAGCAGTCACATTATAGGGCTTGACTCTTGTATTCTGTCACCTGTGTCCTTCTAGTATAACTCAAAAGTCAAACAAATTCTCACTAACCTCAGAGTCTGTTCTTGAAGGGACACTAGCTATGTTGGTTAATAGCAGTTTTTCTCTTATTTCCTTAAGTTGTATTTATTTTTAAATTTACACAGTTTAATTTTCACTTCTACTTCATTCTGAAAATTTCTGTTAGGTTTATTATATATAATATGATAACCAGTGCTGTCTTGAAATATATATATATATATATATATATATATATATATATCCTGTAAATTGAAACACTATATAGATATTAAAATAAGGAAACAATATACAATTATATATATGTATGTGTGTGTATATATATATATATATATATATATATATATATATATATATATATATATATGTCAGGAGACTTCACAGATGTAAAATTTGACTGAATTATGAAAGGTGGGGAAATTTTTGATTAGTAGAGAAAAAAGAGGATATCATTATAGTATAGTAAAGCTATGACACAAAAATAATGCCAAACCCAAGGAAGACTACTAAAAGGTAGGATGAGTACGGTGAAGGATGAGGAGTGATGGATGTGTGAGTCAAAAGCTACAAAGCTTCTCCAAGATATTTGCCCTTGCTCAGGGAACTATGAATGTGTTGGTGTCCTATAAAAAAGTTTGACTTGACTGTATGATATTGTGGAAAGAAAGTTCTACAAGACAAATGGAAAGGGGCATATTTTTTTAAATGCATCACAGATCTTTCATTAATCAATTTTAATAAAATTTCCAAGAATTGTGATTCTTATTTGTAAAATGTTGCCTTGATAAGAAATTTTTTTGTTTCTCTATTACCCAACAGTGAACATTCCATTGCAGAAATGAGACAGTTTAAGGATTGGATGGAGTTTGAGAGGTCGTCTTCATTCCCCTGCACCCTTTTTTCATCTTTATCCTAACATACCAGACAGATGAGGTAGCCAGAGAACAGGACTTTACAATTTCACTTGGGAGCCCAATCCAATAGCCTATTGGGTCATTCAGTTTTCTCTTCCATGTTATCATGAGGTACAGTGCTTTGTTCTTTCAAGGGAATGAAAAACACTTTTTGAATATTTTGAACTATGGAGGTTGAAATTTCCCTAGCATTCCTAACGTTTTGCTTTAAAATCTTCACCCTGAGATAACCCACTTCCTTGCTCTTGTCACCTACAGAACTCAGTCTACAAATCTTCTGCTTGACTCCTTATTTTATTTCAACAGATCACTGGAGTTAGTTCAAACCTAATTAGTTATTCATGTAAACTCTCTATGCTTCTTGCCACTGCATGTTCCTTTTGTTAAGTAACAGCATATAAAACATAAGGAAAAAATTTCATCAAAATGTTCAGCAACGAGGTCAATGTAATATGGAGTTTACATCTTTTTAATAATATGTTAGTGATTTACCCATTGAAAAAGAGAATACATTCTGTTAATTTTATTAATTAAAAGAAGTGATGAATGCTGTTCTATAAAGGAATATATAGAATAAGAAGACATTTCCAAAACAGTACACACACACACACACACACACACAAAAAAAAAAAAAAAAAAAAAAAGCCCCACTATTGTATAGGCATTAGGTAGGATGCTTACATGCTGAGTCCAAGTGCCAATGTCATAGGTTGCCAGTTATTTGTTTTTCATGTTCATCAATAGAAGGTTGTAGGCTGAGAGGGCAGTTTTTAGGGTATGTTTTGAAAAGAGGAGTTGGGGAGCCTGATAAGGACGCTGTTTTTCAGTTGCATTATTGATCCCAAGCTGTTTGGATACTATTGCTACTTGACTTATGACAGTGGAGGCTTGAAGGCACAGACAAGTGATTTTCTAGCAGTTAAAATTCTTTAAATATGGTACCAAATTTAAGAAAACATTTCTTGATCCTAAGCAAAGTAGCCATTATCATTTTTCTTTTGGATTAATATTTCAAAAGTAGTAGAAAATACACAAAAACTTAGAAGCAAAATATTACTTGTATTGTTTTGCTGTAAGAAAGCCATTTGGACTTTTGTAGAAACCAGATACCAGTTTTTATGAGGCTGTTAAATGATTATGACAATTCAGACAAAGTCTAATGCCTTCTAGTTTCCCACTGTGCTCGAGTTTTGCTGCAAAGAACCTCAGGTAAAAGGAGGAGATGTGTACGGGTCTTTGAAGTGCCAAGAAATGATAGGGTGGTGATACTATATCTTGAATGGAAGCCATTAGAGTTATTGAGGTGGGTCAAGAACTATTTGAAGAGCAGAGGAATACAATTCTGGGATGATGTCAGATCAAGGGAAAAGTTCCATTATTGAGAAGGAGTCAGAAAAATCAGTGAGTTTTTAGTATATTTTATGACTAAAGCATGAGGAGGGCAGAAGAATAATTTATCATTGCCTTGTTTTTAAAGGTCACATTTATTCAATACCAATTATCTTTTCCTCATTTTACATGATACCAATTATAATGGGTGATTCTGATTACCAATATGACTAAATTTAAGATCACCTATGAGATTGGTGAGGCACAGGTGTCAGTGTACTGTGATGTAGCATGAATCTTAAAAGTTCTTATTAATAAAATCAAACCTGAGGCCAGTTATTGGGGTGAATGCTGGAAGATCAGAGAGACAGAACAAGCCACAGCTACCTCACCTTGCCAGTTCCTCAACTGATCCTATTTCCTCAGACTGGAAACCTCTGCCTCCTCATCTGGAATGAATCTCAGCTGAATTGCTGCTCCAAACCCTAAAAGGTTAACCAGCCAAATGCTTCTAGTTTCTGGTCCTCACACCTTATATACTTTCTGTTTTCTACCATCACTCCCTGGGATTAAAGGCATGAGTCACCATGCTTGGCTGTATCCTTGAACAGATGTATTTATGCCTCTTGGATTAAAGGTGTGTGCTACCACTGCCTATCCTCTATTTTAATATTGTGGCTGTTCTGTTCTCTGACCCCAGGTAAGTTTATTAGGGTGCAAAATATTTTGGGGAACACAACACCACCACACTATGAGGATATGTCCAGATTAACTGAAGGGACAATTGACCTTGATTGTGAGTGACAGCATCCCACGGGCTGGGGGCCTAGTCAGAATAAAATGGTGGAAAGGAGACAGATAGCCCAGAATTAATGTTCTCCTTTCTCTGCTTCCTGTCTTCTGTGAGTTAATACTTCTGTTCCATGCTATCATCACCACTGTGCTTGAGCCATTGTAGCCCAGAATCAATAGAGACAGATGTGATACACCATAACCTCTGAAGCTCTGAGCCAAAATAAAATTTTCCCCTTTTTAAAATAGTCACAAAGTCTGACATGTATCTGAGTTGCTATCGGCAATTTATGGTTGTTGTTGGAGAGGTCAGTTTTCTTCATGTGGCCCTGTGAGGCTGTACTCCAGTATATGGCCCTATACTCATGTACATATTGACAGCACTAAGTGTAGACTCAGTGGGTTTATACAAAAAGAAAAGGGAGGGAGAAATAAGGGTATAGGGGTGGAATTTGAGGGAGATGAAATAGGGTAATCAAAACATATTATATGTATGCATATATGAAATTCTCAAACATTAAAATATTAAAGTTGTGTATACCATGTGTTTTGCCACAGTGATGCAAAAATAAAATTGGAGCAAAAGAAATGTTTTTACTAGTGATTAAATGTATTGAGGGTTATTAGATGAATATCTGGTGTTAAGACAAGTTCCTGTTCCCACCTGCTTTGCTTCCTGGTTTATAACAACTGAATTCCAATGTAAGCCTTAATATTTCCTTCTGGGTCTGGTATAACTCACTTTGATGACCTATTTTGTACATTTCTTCCCACTTGAACTTGGTGCATTCTTTTAGTTAGGTTCTTTGTATTTATTATTTGATCTTTCTTGCATTCTGCTTCAGCCCTAGAGGTCCAGCCAGCTATGGACCCCTTCCAATGTAGGTCAGCAGATAAAATGTGCATACAGAGAGGCTCTCACGGAAGGCAAAAAGGTAGAAGAAAAGCATAGACATTTCAGAAAGTATTCTAGCAAGACTCTTCTTGCATTCAAAACCACCTTTGTTGGTTGGAAGACATGATCAAGGCAAGATAGTATAGAAATGTCAGACAGAGTTTGCGTATATCTGACCTGGGATATCACAGTTTTGGTAACAGAAACCACTTTCAAACCTCAGTGATACTGAACATGTTATATCACATTTGGGAGCAAAGAGAAGGTTGATGCTCCAACAGCATGGGGAGATGCTCCAGAGGAATGGAGAAAGGTAAGAATATAATCTCTGGCCTAGAAAAAGAAATGGATGGAGTGCCCATCTTGTTTTCTGCAGCAAAACTTGAGACTCTTCATTTGATTCTGTGACCTAAGGAAAAGATGTAACTCTTCTGTGCCTTAGACTTTTCCTTTGAAATCAATGAGAATCTCATGATTATCAGGATAAAATGTGTAATAAGACGATATAATCTAGTGTGAGAACACTGAACTAATGGGCAAGAACGTTTCTGTCCTTCCATCATAGTAGAGCACTTACCAATGCCTGTTGTGTTTACCCTTCACACCAAGATAAAGTTAATAAAGACTGTAAGTCAAAATAATAAGAGAGAGGCTTCATAACATTTAGAGATGGTTCTAACACTAATTTACATTGAAAATAATAGAGTTTTGCGGTAGCAATACTTTATTTAAAATGCTACTAATATGGTTATAATTATTTTATCTTTAATTTACATCAACTAAAGTGATGAATATATACATATCTATATGATACTTTGGATACTATGTTTCTTGAACTTTTCAGTTTATGGTAGACAATGCTTAATTCTTATCCCTTCTATTGAAAACATTTATAATTAAATCCTAGAAAGTTCTTTAATTTACTTAATAGGTATATAGCTACTATGAAGCAGTATTTTCTAAACAAAGAATTAATTGGTCCAAGGATGACAATGTAATTTAGCAATGAGTTCTTATGTAGGGAATGTCAAATACAATATTTTCATCTTTATGGAAGAAGGGAACATATGTGTATATATAGTTTGTTTAAATAAACCACTTAAGGAGAATATAACATAACATCAAATATGCAAAATTGTCTTTGGCTAATTGAGGAAAATATAATATTCTCAATTATTTGTATGTAATATTCTTTTACACAGAGACAGAAGGAACTGGATATTGCCATGATCTTTTCTGGTAGGCCCCACTGAACCTGTACCAAGAATGCGCAGGGAGCAGCTTTTGAAAAAACAGTATTGCATTTATTTATGTATTTATTTATCTATTTATTTATTTGTGTGTGCAGAGGAGAACTTACATAAATAAGTTCCCTCCTTTCACAATGTAGGTCCTGGAAATCAAACTCAGCTGCCTTGACTTGCTCCACCATTTTGCTGGCCCAGATGCAGCTTTTAACTCGTTTATTCTGGATTTCTGAATTTTCAGTTCTTTTAAGTTGTTATGAACATAATATTTGCCTTTATAAAAAAAACTTAGTATGGGTCTCTTACTCACGCATTACAGAATGAATTAAAGTATTGTTGAAATACCACCTCTGGGCAAATTCAGTGGGAAAGACATATAGTTTGCAAATATACTAATGGTAAGCATTTATTGATCATTATCAAATAGGAAAGCTTTCATCTATTAATTTACCACCAGAAAAGCTTGAATTCTTGCTGCAATTTGAGCATTTATGCTGCTACAAAATTCATGTGGATCTAGGTGGCACAGTGTGCATTCTTAGCACATGAGGCTGGGGCAGGAGGGGTGTGAGTGTAAGACCTGCTGGGCTTCAGAGCAAAACCAAGTCTCAAAATTACTACACAGAGGTGTGATTTCCAGTCACACCTAAGATGCAAGGTTTTAAGGAAGAGCTTAGGTCAAGAGGGCTTGTTTGTCATGTATGGGACAAGAGGGCTTGTTTGTCATGTCGACTCTCATGAAACAGGCTTCATACAGAGTTCTTAGAGCACCTCTAGCACCTGTTCCTTTCCAGGAAGGGAGGACAAAAATATTCAACCTGAGGATTGGACTGGTTCAAGTTACTCCCTTGACTGCAATGGAAACCTTCACCAGACACTGTACACTGTCTCTTGATCTTGGATTTCAGAATACAAACTCCTGTTGTTTGTAAATTACCCGGGCTCAGGTATTTATCACATCTTGAGGAAACTCAGATAATACTCTTTCATCATCTCCATTTCCAGAGTCTGAAGTTGATAGATTCTCTAGACATTTCTACCTCTAGGCTTAGGAAGTTAAAATTGAGTAAGAAGTTTACTAATTCATCTTGAAATAAAAACATTCATTTTCTCAGCCACTGGCAGTTGAACATTTTCACCTATATTTGGTTCCCAAGTCTGATATTTTGTTGAGACAAAGTTTTGCTATGCAACTGTGATTAACTGGAACTCCCCATGTAGCCAGCTTGGCCTCAGACTTGTGGCAATCCTCCAGAGTGCTGGGAGTATAGGTGTGAGCCACCACACCTGGCCTTCTCAAATGTGTTTCTGAATTCTTTTAGAATGCAGAGAGTTTAGTTTTAAAATTTTAATTTAAATTCTATCAAAGCTCTGCTTGAAAGCTTCTATGGTTTTCTACTGAAGCTTGATAAAATTCAAGTGTAATAAGTCAGCCTACAGGATCATGCAGACCTATCTCTAACCTATGCTCTAACCCACTTGGCCACATTCTAGTTTCTTTTATTAAAAAGCTTATCTATTTATTAACTAACTTATTTATCTTCTTACATATTTCTTAAATAAGTGGCCTTATTTAAAACACCCAAAGGTTGCTGGGTGGTGGTGGTGCATGCCTTTAATCCCAGCCCTCGGGAGGCAGAGGCAGGTGGATCTCTGTGAATTCAAGACCAGCCTGGTCTACAAAGTGAGTTCCAGGAAAACCACAAAGCTACACAGAGAAACCCTGTCTCGAAAAACAAAAACAAAAACAAAAAAACAAAAGAAAACCAACTAACCAAACAAACAAAAAACCCAAAGGTCATTTCTTCTCAATTGCTTTTTCTATGGCTACTCTATCTTCCCATAATGTGCTTGCCTTAGATCTTGATTACAGTTCTTGATTGAAGTATACCCACAGAGATGATGAAAAGTGCCCATTTCCTACAGTTTTAGTCAAAGTTGCTTCTCTCATTTCCCTCATACATAACCATGTCCACTTGTTAAAGCTTTTATTTTTTATATTTTATTTATTTTATACATGTATCTGAATGTTTATTACATGAATGCTTTTGTTTCTTTATTTTTCTAGCTTCACTAGGCCAGGAACCATAGCTGTCATCCTCTAGACTACTTCATCTATTTTTAAATAAGAAATAAGAGATAAAATATATGGACACTTACTTAGTGCATAAATAAGATAAAATAATGAGGTAGAAAATGCTGTGGAGACTAAGCTCCGAGGAGGGATTCTGCAGGCGAGGGATATTGAGATCATGATGGGAGGACGAGCAGAGAGACCAGCCACACTAGTGGAAGCCCATGAACTGTGGACTGGTGGCTGTGGAGGCCCCATGGGACTGGACTGGGCCTTCTGGATACAGAAGATGTTTGTTTGGCTCAAACTGTTTGGGGGGCACCCAGGCAGGGGGATCAAGATCTGCCCCTGGTCTATGGGCAGGCTTTTGGAATCCGGTGCCTGTGGTATGACACCTTGCACAGCCTTGGTGCAGTGGGAATGAGCTTGTACCTGCCTAGTCTCAGTGTGTTGGGCTCTGCTGACTCCCCATGGGATACTTTGATTTGGGGGATGTGGGGATGTGGGGTAGCTTGGGAAGGAGGACTAGGGTATGGTAGGAGGGGGGAATCTGTGGATGGTATGTGGAGTGAGTAGAAAATTTCTTAATAAAGAAAAAAAGAAAAAAAAAAAGAAAATGCTGTGGGATGTCTGTGTGCTCTGAATATGTGTTGCACCCATTGGATAATAAATAAAGCTGTTTTGGATTATGGCAAGGCAGTTTAGAGGCAAGAAATCCAAGTAGAGATACAGAAATAAGAAAGTAGAATCGGGAGAGATACTTACCCCCCACCTAAGGAGAAGACCATTATGCCAGCAGACCATTAATGTCAAGGCTAAGTGGCAAAACATAGATTAATAGAAATGGGTTAATTTAAGATGAAAGAGCCAGCTAGCAAGAAGCCTGCCATAGGCCATATAGTTTGTAAATAATATCAAGCCTCTGAGAGATTATTTTATAAGTGGCTGCAGGACAGTGGGGCCTGGTGGGACCACAGGGAGGGTGGGACCAGAGAAACTAATCACTACAAGAAAAAATGATTTATTTGGGAACACCTTAATTCTCAGACTCACAAAGGTTTAATTTTGCAACCAACCCAATAAGCATCACCAAGATACAATAATGTTTTGTGTTTAGTTAAAACCTTTCCCAAGCCAGGCCGTGGTGGTGCACCCCTTTAATCCCAGCACTCAGGAGGCAGAGCCAGGCAGATCTTTGTGAGTTTGAGGCCAGCCTGGTTTACAGTGAGAGATCCAGGAAAGGCGCAAAGCTACACAGAGAAACCCTGTCTCGAAAAACAAACAAACAAACAAACAAACAAAATCTTTCCCAGGATTATGAATGCCATGCCCACATACTTCTAATGGTAGCATGTTCCCTAGCCCCCAAGCTAAATCATGCATTGTAAATTTCCATCTCATGGATTTCTAGAACATTATTCTTCAGACTGAAGTGAAATGTGCATGCCATTTTAATCTATATATGGATGAAAGTACATGTTGTCACCATCACTGCCCACAATATTGATAATCATGTGGTGAGCATTACAATATTCCCTGTGACATTATAAGTACATTGAACTATGTTCAATGACAACCCTTTATTATTTTATGTGTTCCCTTTTTGGACATCTATTATTTTGACTATATGTGTTCTGTGGAATTTGTGATCCATACAGTTAAATATACAGGGGCCTACTACTAAATATTTTACAACTGGATTTCTGAATGCAAAACCAACCTGAATACTGGTTGACATGTTGATTTACTTTAATGAATTAGATGAAAGAGAAATAGCAAAGGCCTAGGTAGGAATGCTATTCATTTGTCAATGACAAGAGTAATTACTTTCCTGAATTAGATAAGAGTTTTTGAGTACTAGACGTAATTTTTTTGTGTGTTATTTGAAAGGGATTTCTAAAAGAACACACATCCTTTTAAGTTTAATTAAAGTGCAACAGCTAGGGACAAAGGAAAGATTTAAGTTTAATCTGTTTCCAAACATTATTTTCTTTCACTTCATTAACTTTAGATAATATACAGACTATGTTCTCATGTGCACACACACATGACATAATTTGTATGTATCATTTTCTGATTTCTTTGACATAGCTACATATCTTGTCTTATCATGGTTAAAGTCAAGATGCCAATTTGCTATAATTAGAAGAGGTACACAGAATCATATATCAGCACAGCATTTCAGCCCTAAGGTGCAATTAAGATGGATAACTTCAAGGAAAATAAATAATAATACATAAAATGTCACAAATCTTGGAGTCTTAAATAGTCACATTTTTGACCAACCATTTTACAAAACAGCATCTTAATACTTTTCACCTGTTTTTGTAAAAATATAATTTAAATATAAATGGATACAACTTGATCTCTTTAGCAGTTGGTTCATGAAATTTTTGGAAGTTTATCAGCCCATCTTTCTAATCTTGTAGGAGCTAGCTCTAACATACCACTGTTGACTGACAGCATCAATTATAATTCATACTTTAATGAAACATTTTTCTTAACATTACACATTATTCATCATTTTTGTTTTAAACAACTCTTCAATGGATACAGGATACATTATTCTTTTGGTAATGAATCTATTTGCCTTTGGCAAAAGGATGTACTTCTTTAAATTCACAGTAGTAAGAGATGTCCATCAGAGTCTTTTTAGTCCACATTGCTGCCCATTGAAAAAGCTTTTGGCATACAATAAAATTTATAGTTCTCAGTTTTAAATTAGAGTTGAAATTTCTTATGTCTGCTGGGAAGTACCTTGATGTCAAATGCTTAAACATGCTAGGGCATTGCAACATGAAATTCCACATAAGGTAATGATATATATGGTTATATTGATTATATTTCTGGCTATTTTGAGTATATGTAGAGGACAGGTAAGTTCAGACTTGGTCATCAATCACCACCCACTACCGCATAATACTTAAGTGGGGAAAAGGGCTAAGTGTTTGAAACTTTGAGCTTGTTCAGAAACTCCATGAAACTCTTTGCCTTAGTAAAGTGGTACCAACTAATGGGCAAACATTGAGCTTGGCTTGCCCTGTGTTGGACTTGAGCCAGGCTCACACAATGACTTTGAGGTGATGCATCATTGTGTGTTTACTTATTATGGTCAAGGACAGTGTTGCCCAGAATTTTAAGCATATTGTGATAAATACCAAAACATCCTATTTAATTTTGCTTTTATTATAGTTCAGAGTAATTTATTTATTCACCTCTTGTTGACAGGTTCCAGTCTTTCACATTTCCTCTTTGGTTCTCACAAAGTGTGCTTTTCTAGGCAGAACAGGTTGTCATTTCATTTGGACCCAGGTTTGTTTTTCTTTGGCTATGTTCTTTTTCTGATTACTTTCTTTGATGCCTTTAAGGAAGCTATCTTGGCACCCAGAGTGTTTATGATGCTCAATACACATATTAATTTCCTTGGCATGGACTTTTCCCTTAACTTGTTTGTTTAGAACAATGCCAGGACTGGCATCAATTTGCAGAGGCTGCCAGCTTCCACGGAAGCTGGAAGTTTCCTTTGTGAACAGACCTCTGTTGCCTCCAGTCCACATTATCACCTTTCTCAGAAATTCACATATATGTAGTCAAAGGTAGAAATTTGTGTTTTCTAAAAAGAATCAAGTTTTTTTCCCTTTGTCTTCTTTATTTTGGTGAATTACTAGAAGAAGTTTCTGGTTGAAAGTTTCACTTGAACCTTTTTAAAAAGCAGGGCTTTACCCTCTCTGTTCCCACAGATGATGAAAAAAAGTTACCATTATGCCTCTACATGAAAATCACAGACCTGTGCTCCCTGCATGCATCTCTGAACCAGCAACCAAAACGTATTATTGTTCCTTCATGTCTTATAACAGCCACGAGATGAGGAAGAGGGGCAAGCAGTAAAGAAAGTAACATCCTTCCCACCAAAGCCTACAGAACAGATGTAGCCCACCTATGGAATGAAGATATCTCCTCTGCTGGAGGAAGCCTTGCTCTCCCTGCATACCTGCTTCTGTTTGTGGTCATTCTAAGCAGAGACAATTTTGAATGGAATCCCAGAATAAAGAGTAGTAAGAGGGAGCAGACTGCACAGAGGAAACAGCAATTAGATGCTGAGAATTTCTGTCTGGAAACTGAACTTTCCTGTTCCTTGATCATCAGCTGGTCCTGTTGACCCAGATAGCACTTGCTTTTCCAAAGGAGAAAGAAAACAAATTGAAATGACAAAGCAGTGAGATTAACAGTTCTCTTTGCTTTTTAATTAAAAGATGCTGCATGTTTAAATGGTTAAAAGAAAAGCTGATTATAAGCAGGTATGGCTGCCCAGCTCCTGTCTTTGCTTGGGGCCTCTTCTGTTCATTATTTCCTTTACTTCTCTCTGGGCTGCAGTTTTGAACAATTCACTGCTGAGATCCCATAGTTAAGTAGTGTGGGAAATCACTTCAGCTTAAGCATGTTAAGTTTGGATGAGGGCACAGAATTCTAGAAGAAATTGAAACTCACAATTGTGCTTAATTTGCTTTAACCCTTCAACATATTGTGCTGAACTACACCGGGTAATAACATAGACTGCTATGCTGTGCAGATGTTAAGATGTAAAATCCGTTAAATGCAAATGGTACTTGTCACTCCATCAACTATTCAAATTGTCAGAGATGTATCAGCCAACCCTAACTACCCTCTGCAGGCAATCTGGAGCCAGCCTGCTGTTTAATAACCAGCATTTAACAAGAAATAACATGTAGATGTGGCATGTGGTTTAAAACATTGTGTTAAGCGTCATTAAAACTCAGTCTCCTAAGAACCTTATTAAAAGAGTTATTTCCTCACTATAATAAAACATTTCTCTGTGACTGTTTCGATCTAGCTGCTAACAATACAAACAAAATGCCTCTTAATTTAGCATCCCACTAGAGGGCCATTGTGACTGTGGAACTGTAAAGGCAGGGAGAAAGAAAACAACCCCATACCACCCTTGCCAAATCCCCAGAAATCAGCGAAACTGAAACACTTAGGGGGTTTCAAGGTTCAGATTTATTTTTACAGTGTTTTGTTTTTTTTCTTTTTTTACACTCTGTGTGTTATTATTTGGGGCTGTGCCTTTGTTCATAACTGGAAAGGAAGGCTGTTGATGACTTAGAAGTGGGCCCTGGTTCGAGAGTCAGCATTTTCTAGTTATGGGATGCCTTGGTGGAAAACTCAAGCAAATGCCAACATGGAATTCCTGAGGAATTCATATGATCTTGATTCTAATATTTATTTGAAAAGAAAATGAAATTTTCTTACCCCACAATCAGCCTAAAATTCTCTCATCCTGCAATTACTCTACAAAATAGATGCATAATTATATCAATCAATGGAGATAATAATCCAAATCTTCTACGACAGAAGTGTAAGACAACCCAATTCAGTTTCAGCTCTTTCTCCTTAGGAAATGTGTCAAGTCAGTTTCCCCTACACTACTGTTCCCAGCACTTGCTAGACAGCTTCAGAGATGATGATGTGGACAAAGCTTGACAATGCCTTGAGAGAGGATGCTAATGCAGTAGACTTAGCAAGACCTCAGTGTGAGTTTTGAAACATTGAATAGCTCTCCTAACCTGCAAGATTTAAAGTAGATGAAGAAGTGTATCAGTTTAATGGATCTTGCCTTTTTTCTTTCCTTAAAACCGGACTAAAATGCAACTATATATACTCATTTTTCATTTATCTTAGCTATAAGGCTGGGACAAGCCAAGATTAAGGCTTCTACTTTCATGAATACCATTTATCCAAATTTTGAAGGAGGAAGAATTTATACCCTAGATTTGTACAAGTTCATTGTATTTTTACTAAAATATACAGAGCTCAGGAATGTAGATCTTGAGATACAAAATATATTAACTGTTTCTAGTCTACATCATGATTTACCTTTAAAATTCATTTGAGTGGTTGGATCACAAATACCAAAGTAATTACTTGTTAAGTCATACACATTTTTGTAATGATGTTTAATAATATGAGCCATGAACTTTCTTACATTCAATGGTGGGGTATATGCACTAATTATATTTCTCCTGTAAATTTCCTCTGGAAAGATTTAGATTACACAGTTTCATTCAAGGTATCATGATTATGTGAACATCTCATCAGAAAAGGAAGCTACCAAAAAATATACATTTCTCTAATACATTCCTCCTCAAGCCTCAAGGAAAGGACCCAGAGATGCTTCATTGGTGAATCAGGTATTTCGACCCAGTTCTGTGTAGGAATGCTGATGGTGATCATTAGCATAGCCACTTAGAAAACTGAACCCCTTATTTGAGGAGTGACACCCCAGGAGTACACCCTGTGCCCACTGGAGGACAGTGAGTGCTCTCACTCTTTCTCTTATCTCTGAACAGAGAGACGGTGAATCCACTACCCAACTTTCTGCGACTTTACAACAGGGCCCAGTCAAATCTGCCAGTTGATTCCCAGGAGACCCTCTGGGGACAGAGCCATTAGTGAAGTGCACAATTTAATTAGAGTGTAGAGTGTGAAATCTGTTCCGAGTACTGAGAGATGAGATCTTAGTCACAACCAGCTGTAGTTTCCTTTTGAAATACCTCTGAGTCGTGTCCCTTTGTGACATTCTCCTGTAGGCCACTTTGCAGGTACAGTGTTCATCAACAATTTAGAGATGTCACACTAGTTTATCTTGATAAAAATATATCTTCTAAAGCCAAGTCATATGAGCATAATCTTGTCTTTTGGAGTTACAGATTTAATCTAAATTGGGTCATTGTGCTTTAACTCTTATAAACAAAGCCTGACATCTAGATTATGGTTATTTTCAAGAAATGAAAAAAGTTACCATATAAGTTTTTCTGGTATTAATATGTGATTTAAAAAAATCAAAAGATTTCCATGCTAAAATGTGAATTTTCATTCATTAAAAACCAAATATTGGAATGTTTACTGAAAGGATATATTGGATTTACAGATCCAAAATTACAAGATAGATATTTTGATGTCAAAATTGTTATATAACTTGGGTTGAGAGATGACTGAGCAGTTAGGAGTATATACTGATCATGCAGATGACTCTAATTTAATTCTTAGCATCCAAGTCAGGTGACCCATGACCACTTGGAACTTTAGCTCCAGGAGATCTGACACCTCTGGCCTCCATGGATACCAACATACTAGTGCACAATATCCACATGCAGGGACACACACATAGTTAAAAGTAACAGAATAAATCTTTATAAGAGAGTTACATAAATTCCAAGGAGAAATGCAAAAGGCAAGGGGTGCATAGGAAAAACACATTTGTTCATACAAAAATTCTTGTTAGTCACTGCAGCTTGAGATGAGAAGATATCTTTTAGGTAGAAGAAATAATGTGCATTGCAAATGTATGACAAAGCGTTGAAGGAACTTCAGATGCTGGTCACTATAGCTTAGACTGCTAGAGTGTATGGTATAGATGGAGGGAAAATGTTGGTGAATTAAATGTTGGTGAATTTTGAGGCCTACAGCATGCAAGACAGTAAATGTGGTTAAAAATCACAATTTTCAGCCATTATAATGATGGGAAATAAAATTTGAGCAATTGATAGGTATAAAGAATTTAATCATGAATTTGATTTTTTGGATGGCAGCCTATTTGGATAAATTAAATATGCATTAAATTGAATGGTAGAATGTAATCTGGTAGCTCAATAAAGTGTGACAAATGTGTAACCTAGTATTCTCCAAGTCAAGAAAGGTATGAAGACAGCCATGGGAGCTACAGTGAATAGAGTTTATAAAACTCAAAAACTAATTAAATATGAACTTCACAGAAGGGAGGATAAAGATATTGGGAAATGGCTGGCTTGAGGCTCATGTTTCTTTTAATAATCATCTGTATCCCAAGAATATCTAATAAATATCCTCAATCTATCCTAAGTTTTGTTTTATTTTTTTTTAAATTATGATGGGCCATTACTCTCTGAATTTCAGGGGTGAATCTTGTTTAGTGGCACCTTATACATGGAACCATCATTAGCTTAAGATGCAAACCCCTTTCTAGACTCGAATCTCATTCTTCTTCCATTACCATAGCTCAAGTTTACTAAATACTGTTCAATTGTCTTATGTTTATTTCTGGAACCTCTTTACTCTTCTTCTCATTGCGTAAAGGTCTATTGAAGTCATTTTCATTGGTCTTCTATTCTCTTTTCCAACACTGATGTCCAATGCCCTTTCAGACAAACACCTATATACAATGGGAATCTTTCATCTTTGTCCTTGAACTTTGTTTCCTCTTATTCTCTCAAGTCATTTTGTACTAATCTGTAAATCCTATATCCACACCATAACTATGCTTCAGTTATACTGGCATCGACTTCTTATTTCAATGACTTGACTTATTCCTTTTACTCTTCTGAAATGATTCATTTGTTCCCTTAACTCTTAACACAAAAAAATCTTGTTCCTGTTTCTCACCTCAGCTTAGATATCACTTTACCAAGGAAGTTTATGATCCCAGTAAGGTCTTGCAAGACTCTAGTAATGCACTTATGAAATGTGCTAGACTGTTTTGAGATATCACTGAATAAGTAGTCTTAAGACCATGCAAATGTGTAAAATTGGGGTATAATGATTCAGAGTAAGGATGATCCTAGGTGAAGGAATAAAACTGAATGCAGGGAAATTTAATTAACAGTTAAGGATTTGTGGAGATTGTTTGTTACCTGCATCAGATGTAAAGAAATTTAAAGGCTCCAGGATAAGAGCACTGAAATAGGGAATAATAGTGGCCATGAGGTGGCAAAGTCAAGTATGAATGGGCAGAAGACTAATGGAGAATAGTATAGGCTGCTTGTAAGATCATTAGAGAAGGAATACTTTTTGAAAAAATTGTGATACAAAGGCCTAAAAATACCAATGAGCTGCTAGTGGAATGAAGAGAAGATATTTTGTTTGTGGAATATGAGATGAGATGAGATGAGAGAGAGAGAGAGAGAGAGAGAGAGAGAGAGAGAGAGAGAGAGAGAATCAAGTAAGTGGATGTGTGGACTAATGCAAGGAAGAAAGCAGTAGAGTGAAAAGAAATTAAAATATTCATTGGACATAATGGATGAGAGGAAGAGAAAGGATTTTTTCATCTAAATGGAGAATTTAGATCACAATCAATCCCTGATAAAGAACAGGCCTCCATATGGCTAAGTGATAGTACTTATCTCCTGCTATTAAATTTTTTGCATTGAAAGTATGACAATGAAATAGGTTTCTGTGTTTGAACACGGAGAGCAGAGACAGGGTAATTTTACTGTTAGTGATAGAATCTGTCAGCTATGCCTATAGGCTAAATCTTGTTCCACAGTTGTTTTTGCAATGATCATGATCTGAGAACAATTTACAAGGTTGAAAACTATCACAAGAAGAGTAACATTTGCATTAGCTGCTTTACAGTGTGCTTCACTCTGCTCCAAATCTTCCTATTTGTTGGCTCACTTAACTTACAAAATCATTCTATAAAGTAGATGGCAAAACAGAAATTTCTAGATATCCTAAACAATTAGACAAAAGTCATATAGCCAATGGGTAGGTCACAGCTCAAACCAAAATTCAGAAATTCTTACTGCAGAAACTGTGTTTCTCACCTATTTCCTATATGAATAATTTCCCAGCTCAGTGTGGGAGAGAGAGACAGAGAAAAATCTGTTTTGGTGAATTATAAGAGAGCTACTTGTTTTTTGTTATAGAGAAGAAAAAGAAGGCTTTGAGGGAAAATGAGACCATGCTTTCAGCATGATGTCACAGAATTAATTCTGAATCTCAATCAAACAGAATCTCCCACTAAGAGGCATCCCACCATTCTCAGCAGCACAACTGTATTACAATAATTATACTTTATTATTATGTTTTAATTATAATAATTGATAATCGGTGCATATTTTTTGGAGCCTCTTGTTATGTAACTATCTTCATAGTATTCTAGACTTTGTATCTTGGTCCACAAATCTACATATTCACTAGGTGGCCCTTCATAGGAAACATTTAATGACTGATGGCTTAGGAAAACAAGTTGCAAGTTAATCACGATTTAAATTGGGAAAAGCATTGTGTATAAGCCAGTGACTATTATAGGTATCTGAGAAGACCAACTTAACATTTTTCCACTCTAAGTATTAAAGTCATTTCTCTGTAACTCTTGGTTTCTCACTACCTGGAGGAACCAAACCAGGAAGAGTCCCTGTGCAGGGAGTTTTCTTTTTCCACAGGGGTTTGTCCGTGGGGAAGCGCATCTGCTCTTGCTGTTTGAGGTTTCCTTGTTAGCTCGTTCCTCCCCAGCAACCAACATCAATTGTCCTTTGAGCATATACACACTTCATTTCTGCCAAATTTCACCAGATGTTAGTTACATTTCTGAGAACAGAAGATGGGCAGGATCCAAAATTCTCAGGAACGTATTTCCTGCCAGAACTCACCTAAATTCTGTGGGGAAATACATGCAAAGCAAAATCCAGTGTAAACTTTCTCACTGTGACAAATTCAATGTAGATTAAATATTTTCCCAGGGACTCCAGGCTTTTGTATTTGTATAGAATACAGAGTAGAAAGATATTTTTTATTGTCTCTAAAATGAAGCTTCTGCCATTCTTTTTAGCTCATTTTTTGGTGTCTGCACATATACTGGTCAAACTGAAAGTGAACTTGATGTGGTTGGTGTCAACATCTTGACTTAGAGTAAATAAGTTGTCTCCTAATACTAAGAGATGGCATACCAAGGAGAGACAATTGTATAGATGCCATCACTTTAAGAGGATCAGTCTTAGGACACAGATAGTCAAAGGGGAGTTCCCAAAGGGAACCAAGAGGATATTTGGCTATAGTTATCAACTTCTTTTTTCCTTACATTTCTCTACACAGTTCTTTGTCAGCTGACCTTGAGGGCACCAGGTTCAGGTCAAAAATGGGCCTGTAGTAAGGTTGCAATGTGTGAAAAATGTCGAGCATCACTCCCTTTTCAAGATCTTGTCAATAAATATTCACAGCCTATTTTGTACCATCCCTTTAACTTGGATACAGCAAGTGGAACTCACTAGTCTTTTCTAGTGGTCAGTGGGTGAGCATTCTAGTATTATGGGTGAAAAAAAAAAAAAGAGTCAGACCAAGGAGTGGTTCTTTCAAAGGTCATAAAACATAAATAGATTAAATAAACAGAGATCACAAATGAAGCATTGTTCTTTTTTTCTCAATTCTATAACAGATGGTTGAGTGAAAAGCTCCTACAAATACAGAATACAGATTGAATAATGGAATATTATCTGTGTAGCTCATTTAGAATATGTAATTAGGTTTATTCCTTTGTTATGTGCTCAAATACCTAAGAAAATAGCAATTTAAGTTTAATGTTGGTCCAGGAACATTCAAAGTCTTTCAAATACAGGCTTAGAAATTCGTTTTTTAAAATTTATTATATTTTTGTTTTAATTTTACACATCAGCCATGGGTTCCCCTGTCCTCCCCCCTCATGCCCCTGCCTCCACCTTCCCCCAGCCCCTCCCCTCCATTCCCATCTCCTCCAGGGCCAAGACTCCCCTGGGGATTCATTTAAACTTGGTGGATTCAGTACAGGCAGCTCCAGTGCCCTCCTTCTAGGCTGAGCAAAGTGTCAGAGACTAGAAGAAATTCTTGTGTAGAATGATAGTCTTTAAAAGCAACATGTATAATAAGTTAAAAATCACCTGGTATTACTTATTTCTAGGAAAACTGACAAGATTGACACCAGAGAGCAGTTGCTTTAGAAATCCTATTCCACAGTATTATAAGAACAAAAACATGATCATAAATTTTCAGTGTGTATTAGAGTGAATGCAATAAACTCATAACCCCAAATACTACATCTAAAATTTATACATGAATGGAAATTGTAATAATAATATTTTAAGAATACAGATATCCTGGTCAGAGTATGAAAAGAGTGTGAAAGGAATAACAACCAGCCTAAATAACATGCTGTGATTTTGTTTGGGAATGTTGCAGATTCTAAGAGAAAAAGTTATTTGAAAATCAATTCAGTCTCCATTTATCTTAAAGATGATTCTATACACTAAATGTCAGTAGTTAACATAATAGATATTATTTTTTCTTTAAGAACTTCATGATGTCCATTAAATTATGTATTCTATAATGAGATCAAATGAGACCTATCCAGCTTTTGACTAAACTACCTATATTCTTTCCACTCATTTATTCATAACTAAATCTTCTTATATTTTTTAACTTCTCTTAAATGTAAGTATTAGTACTTACCATGCCATATTCTTTTGTTTTTGTTTGCTTGTGTTAGTTATTCTAGTTTATACTACATTTTCATGTGAATTCTACCACTTAGTAATGATAACAGTTTCAGTGAATGTGGAATGAACAGAGTACTTTGTATTATATCAGAAGAGATCTTCCTAACTGGCTAGCAATGTTTAACAGAATTAGCCTGATTGTATTTAACCATGTTATTATTTTTTGAATCCTAGATAGTGTATCTCTTGACATTTGTAGACAACTTGACTGTCAAAGAAAGAATATAGGCCAGATGTAAAAAATAGAAATGACATGCCCATGATTCTTATCCATAAAAACTTCATAGTGTAATCAGTGAACATTTGCATTTTGCTATGATTAGTGTGTTAAGAACAACAAAAAATCCTATAGACATTGGCTATTAGAATCTCCAAGAGTTAGAATGTATAGATAGTCTTTGTGCCTAAGGTACATAAGTGTATGATTAGTTTTTGTTTGTTTTGTTTCTTGTTTTTGAGACAGGATTTCCCTGTGTTGCATTGGATGTCCTAGAACTCTCTCTGTAAACCAGGCTGGCCTTGAACTCAACAGTGATTCACCTGCTCTGCCTCTGGAGTGCTGGGATTAGAGTTGTGTGCCACTACCATCAGGCTTGATTAGTATTTGATATTGATTACTCCTCAAGAAATTGTTCGAAGTATTCTTCCTTAAACTACATGAGTCTTTATGAAGGGTTTCTAGGTCAAATCCTTAGCACTTTGTGAAACATGGGTTAGAACCTCACCATTCTTCCTACAGAGAATGTAGGGGTATTAAAGAAAGAAAAATTCCCAATACTACTACATGCTTAAGAAATATAATTTTAGATCCTGTTTGAAGTATGTAATGGGAAATGGTATTAAAAGAGAATTTTAAAAATAGGGCTTCTATGCAATTGATCAAAATGGTATAATAATAATAATAATAATAATAATAATAACAACAATAATAATAATAGAATAACCAGGGCACAGTTTATTCTGTTCATTTCTTCATACTTTTTGTTCATATGGGTGAACAAGGTCACAGAGACTCCACAAAAGCATTCTCCTTATTTATCTCTTCTCTTCTGAAATATCCAGTAGTTGCTACTAATGAATGTCACTAGATCTTTGCTGTGCAATGCATACATATTGGAATGACTAGTTTGAGTTTCATCGTTGGTCTTCAACACTTGTTGATGCTGTGGACTTTACTATGATTTATATTTTTATATGAATTTTATTTGTTGAGGATGTAATACTCTTTTCCACCTCTGTGCCACTTGTATCTTCGGGGAACCTTAAGTACTAAATTATATACTTGGACAGGATACTTGAAGTAAATGAGGTGTTTTAACTGGAAATGTGATCTTTTTCTTTAAAAGTCTCACTAAACCTCAAACAGATTTTGATGTGTCTTCTCTTTATTATAAATCATAAAGTTCAAGTGGTTTTACCTGTGCAAAAATAGTGCAAGTCTACAGGACAATTCACTACTCTACCTGAATTAGGAACAATGTGGGTATGTGTTATTTCTACTGTAAACAGTGCGAATGCAATCCTCCATGATGCACACCTGTGTGAAAAAATCTCTAATTTCTCACAGAATATGAGTATTTATAATATATTAACAATTCTACTTGTATACATTTATACATATGACAATGAATGTGTGAATGTATATGTTGTGACTAAAGGCTTCATCTTGGCTAGCAGCCATGGGGAAGCATACAACAGATTAATTCATTGTGATTTTTTAATCATATGCATTCTTAATATGAATTATTTGTTTAATTAACACCTTCTGCCTTAACAAGGGGTGATAACATATGGAAGCATCTGCTGAGCCTTGCCTCCTGACGTGAATGGAAGAACTTTGAATTCAAACATTTGCCAAGTATATGAACACATATCAATGGGCTATGATTGGCATCACTCTCATTTAACCAAGTGGTTGTGTGTGTAAAACAGTAAAAAGAGTAACAATCCATTGGGTGAATAGTCATAGTTTTTGTGTGTCGCTCAAGCCTACAGTGACATTATTTTTCTGGTTATCACAACAATGAAATTTGCTAGACATTTTAATGAACAAAGGAGAGTTAATGTAAGCTTAAGAAGCTTCACACAGCTGTGGCTTTGTAAACCAGGTAAGGAACTTCAAAGAGTAGTAGAACAGACTTCTGCACACTAAGAGACTCTTCATGGTTACTTGGTTCAGGAATTGTGATGATCCTAGAATGAGCATAGTAAATGTAGAAAGTAAAAGCCATCCATAGAATAAAGAATAAAGATGTTAAATATAAAAGGAAGTTACAGCAAATTGAAATTGTAATCATGATTTGATTCAGCTTCAACAATAGATATGTGTGTTTGTCAAAATGATAGAATTGAGTTCATTGTGTAAATTGTTAATAGAAGAAATTGATGAGATGGGCCAGTAGTTCTAGCCATACCTGGTACATATTATTGAAGAGGAATAGCCTCTGATGGCAAGAATTAATAACAAATAGACTCAAGATATAGCCAAGAATAAAAGCAAATATAACTGAGCTGGAATCTATGAAGCTCTGATACATTAAGTGCTAATGAAAGAGTAATCTTAGAGAAGAAAATTTCAGTTATAATTTGAAATAGAGAAATACCACATTTCAAATATTTATGTATAAGCTTAAATAGTATTAAAAGTCCAAAGACCACAATAGACTCAGTATGCAACTGTAGAAATACTCAGAAAATATGTATAATATAATTACATAAATATATTAGAATATAATCTGGCTAACAGACAGATCAGTGCTGTGAGTTTAGATTTGTACTGTGTGTGTTTTTTTTTTTCAGCATTATTGTCAAAATTGCCTCTTCAAGAGATATGCATGTGTGTATGTGTGTATGTGTATATGTGCAGATGTGTGTGTGTGTGTGTGTGTGTGTGTGTGTGTGTGTGTGTGTGAATGTGTATATGTGCATACACATATGCTATTCCTATCTTTCTAAATTTTTCTTTCATGGTGCAGAGGATCAGCGTTGAAAAACAGACAACATCAGGTTGAGTGCTAAATGAAAAATATAAAAATAGAACCCACAGATATAGCTGGATAACTCTTTCATGCCTGCCAGTACCCAGACAATCAGTCAGAGGCTTAATATGAATTACAAATTATTTGGTCTATGGCTCAGGCTTCTGGCTAGCTAGCTCTTTCATCTTAAGTTAACCTATTTCTATTAATCTATGTATTGCCACGTGACCGTGGTATTACCAATCTGCTGGCATGTTGCTCCTTGGGCACAGGCTGGTGCCACCCTGACTCCTCCTTTCTTCTCCCTGTGTCTTTGTTTAGATTTCCTGCCTGGCTATAACCTGTCTTGGCATAGGCCAAATCAGCCTCTTTATTAACCAATGGTAGCAACAGATAATCATAGCATACAGAAAGACCACCCCACAGCACAAAGACTCAGTGTGGAAAAAAATCTCTAAGACTGGGGAAGTAGAGGACAAAACCACCCGTTCTTTCCAGCATTTATTTTAAATTGCAATGTAACAGTGTAAAATGACCAGTTGCCAAAAATTAAGATTTAAAAACACAATAGGCATTTGAAAAATTTTAAGGCTCCAGTGAAACCTCTTGCTGCTGTGATCCATTCAAAAATCCCTGTTGGATCTTGACAGCCCAGTGGAGGAGGCTGGCTGAGACTCTGGGCATAAAGACACCGGGTCTGGTCATTAGGCCTATGACAAGAGTCAAGTAGAAGCATGCAGGAGCAAACAACTAAATGATTGAAGTCTGGGAACTGTCGATGGCGTATTTGAGTGTCTGTGGATGAAGATAGCACATACAAGAAATTCAAAAATAAAAGAAACTTAAAGAAAGGGTAGCTTTGGGGGTTTGTAAGCCCAGGTTTAAATGATTAGGAATTGAGAATGACTGTGAGTTTGTTTCAGAATTCAGGGATGGTGGGATTCTGATATTACTTTATAAGACAGAAAAGAGAATATCAAACAGCTTTCAATGCTAAGTAAATCCACAATTCATTAAAAATATTTATAAGAGATTAATTTCTGTGGCTAGATTTTTTCCTTACTCCTTTCTATGAAGAAGGTAGGACAAACTTCTTCACTTGGTATGAGCCTCTGGGGCAGTTCTGTTCCCAAGGGGCCATTTATTACCCTTGATGGTAGAAAGTTAGAATATGTTGGGATGTTTTCCCCCTGCTCCCCCCCTTTTTTTAAAGTGGTCAAATGAGGCTGGATGTTGGATATGGTACCTGGAGATGCAGCGCCATCTTTGTGATCATGAGGCAACAAGCATGTAGATGAGAAATCATACCCTGAGGAGGCTGACACAAAATGACTGAAAGATTCCTGATTCTAGAAGATCTCAAAAGACAGACCACTTGCTGCAATTGTATATTGTATTGTCTTCCCTGTGAGAGAAATGTGCTTAATGCATAGTTTGTGTGCAATTTGTCATTTGCAATCACGATTATTCCTAGCACCATGTCTTCAGAGTCCTCCAAAACATAGCTAAAACATCATGCCTATGAATACATATGATCTTTCTCTGGCCCTGTAACAATCTACTTAACACATTTTTTTATATGTGTTTTAGAAAAAATGATCTTATTTTTTCATGCTTTTTAGATGGTTTCAGAAATGAATGTCAGTTAACCTGCCTGACAGTTGCACACTCAGTATGCCTACTTCACTAGACTCCCCCCCCCCTTTTTTGTCTCATCTGTCCCTTTTTCAACTGCTTTATAAAGCATCTGTTGGATCAAGTTTCTGAAGTCCTTTGAGGGGAAATCCAACTACCAGTGATCATGGTTATTTCAGGGGTCTCATGGGAAATGCTCTTAGGTCACATGGTAACATAAGCATGGGTATATAAGGAACTTGCAGAAGAGGCTTAGACAGAAGGAAAAGAGAATGATAGCAGTTTGTGGTCTGAGTAGTCAGCTCATTCAAGTGGAGACAGCATCTGACAGATATCAAGGATGAAGCTTTTCAAGCAGAAGATGTTCCATACACAATTAGGAGGCCTGACACCTTTAATAGCACTAGGGAGGCAGAGCCAGGCAGATCTCTGTGAGTTCAAGGCCAGCCTGCTCTACAGAGCGAGATCCAGGACAGGCACCAAAAATACACAGAGAAACCCTGTCTCGAACCCCCATCCCCATCCCCAAAGAAGTCAGGAGGGCCTATACCAGCTAGAGCTCCTGTCCCACCCAGACAAGTGTTGCTCAGTGGAGGACCTCATTCAGAAGACTAAATGTGACGCTGGTTTAACATGTCATGCTAGAAGATTGCTATGATCCAGAAACACACAGGAGCCCAAAGACATACACAGAACACAAAATATTGTTTATCTAGTAACACTCCACACACTTTCAGCTAGCTTCCTGATATAACATGATCCTTCTGTTCTCCAAAAAGGTACTGGATACTTCACCTTCCAGCTTGAGGAAAGAAGAAATTGATGGTAACAGATCAGGGTTTCTCTACTTTAAGGCCATGGCTTATTTTTGCTGATATATTGATGTTCATAAAGGTCACAAAGAGGTGGAAATAGGATGGCCCTGCCAGCTTCCATTCCTCATGGCACATTTGGGTCATTTCCATAGGAGTTGTGGTGTTCTTCCTCAGTAAACTTTTGTAGAAGCAATACCATTGCCTTGTTTGGATTCTATTATCCATAGTTTCTGTTTGGTAAAGGTTTCAAACTTCAAACAGAATATTGATAGCGTAAAGTGGATAATCCGGAAGTTGGTTTTATTTCCCAGATTTCTGAAGCAGTCAATGTCAAACCAAGAATAAAGCATGTATTGCTTTATTTTTCTCTCCTTTTTATTAGTTCTTTGAGAATTTTGTACAATGTATTTCGATATACTTACCCTTCTCCCACTACCTTTCCCAAATTCACTGCACTCCCCTACACACCCAACTTTTTATCTTTTTTTTTAACTCATTAAGAACAATTTTTGCTGCTCATATATTCTTGAATGTATGATCTTTAACTGAAGTATGGTCAGTCTACCAGGGGCCATGCCTTTGATTTTTTTTCTTTTTTCTTTTTGAAGCAGAGTTCTTCTGTGTCTCCCTGGCTGTCCTAGAAATCTCTATTTAAACCCGGCTGGCCTTAAACTCAGACATCTGCCTGTTTCTGCCTCCTGAGAGATGGCATTAAAGAAGGCACCACCACTGCCTGACTTCCATGCCCTTGAAAACTTACTCTTTCCTGCTCTTCCCTCCCCACAGCACTATCTGTTCTCAATATCTCCTTATCTATGTTTTCTGGCCTGAGCATGTGCTGGTCTTGTGTACATTCTCATCCACTTTGAATTTGTATGCAACTGTTCCTCTGTGTTTGGAAAACACAGGTTTCTTGTAGTCATAATCTCTCTCTGGCTCTTACAATCTTTCCATCCCATCTCCACAATTATCCCTGAGGCTTGAGAGGAGAAGGGGTGATACAAACCTACTGTTTAGGGCCTAGTATTCTACAGTTTCTTATTCTCTGTCCCTTGACCATTTGTAGCTCTCTATGTTAATTCTAATCTACAGCAAAAAGAAGCTTTTCTGATGAGGGTTGGGAGATGCATTAATCTATGGGTATAAAGAGACGTGATTAGGAATAGGTTAAATATTGTGTCCATGTATTAGAGTAATAGTAGAGGTCCACCCTAGGGCTCGTTACTTGTCTTGCTATAGGATCTTGATCTTCATATTCATACTAAATGTGGGTTCATCTTGTACAACTTAAATCCAATCAGAAAGTGTTTGGTTACTCACATGTTATTCATGACTCTATTGCACCAGTGGTCTTGTCAGGTCAGTATTTATTATAGCTCATAGAGTTCATAGCTAGGTAAGATTGATGATTATTTTTTACTTGGGTAGAATGCATAGCACTTTACAACAATATGAAAGTTTCCAGGTCAATGTGAACTTCCATGTCAATAACAGCTTGATTTCTCCATGTTCCCTAACTTAAGTAAGTAATGTCTTCAGAAATAGGATCTTGTTATCAAGTTTTGTAGAGTAACCAAGAATATTTTGGGTCTGTCTATGAAATATCAATGGACAATAAGCCCCAAAGAGGTCTTCTGTTTCTGGCACTGAACTGTTTGTTAGCCTTTGTTATCTATTAGGGATACTGTTATCCCATTATAAAGTAACTCTAATGAAACTATTTTTGTATATATGTATGTATATATTTTAGTAAGCTTCTACAGTGATAGTTCCAAATGTCTATTTCTAATTATCTTTGGACTTATTTATCCCTTGCTATAAAGTTGCCCTTCCCTTTCCACACTTAACCCTTTTTGTTTCATAATTTCACTTTAGAGTTATCACTGTGTTCAATCTCCCCTCCCTTGAAATCTCCCTTTACTAACTTGCTGACTTCCATGCTCATTCCAAATGCAACACACACACTTGGAAATTGAAAGCTAATATTCACAAATGAGAAAAAAATTTCTAGGTTATTATTTTTTATTAAATAATCAGAATGATTGTTTCCAGTTCCATCATTTAGCTGTGACATCCATTATTCCATTTTTCTTAACTAATATTCCATTGTTGAGATGCAGCATATTATCTATTCATCAGTTGATGGACACCTAGGCTATGAGATACAGCATATAATAAATACAAAACACAAATAGTGACCATGAAAATTCTTTACTTTCCCATTTTCTAGAAAATGTGATGTGTCTTTGGTTAATATCAGTCTCTATAGAAAATTTCACCAGCAGAGCTAACTAGTATCAAGAGAATTTCAGATGGGCCTTTTGCACTAGCTCTAGTATTTACTAAGCATTTTGCTTTGAGCAAGTCACCCAATGCCCTGTCCCTCTTTCTGCTAAATGAGTTTTTGGTTCTTCATGGACATTTCAAGTAGTTCATATAATATTCTGGAATTGATAGTGCACAATAATCAGATTTTTAAATAAACAAAATGAATTATTTTTGGATATTTACAAAAACATTTAATCATTATTTTACTCCCCACAAATGCATGATTAGTTTAGACACTGAGGTATAGATTCAAATATTGTTGACATGAATGCTCTGGCCACTTTTGTAGAAGAATGATAGTCTTGTGAAACTGAAAATTCTAAGATGAAGGAAAACTGCCTGGGAATTGTTGCTTGATTTTAGTCAATTAACTGATTTTGCAATTGTCAGATGCATTTCTCTTCACATTCATGAAATATTTCAATAGAGATTCTTAGCACATTTTTAAGATATGATTAAAACTATTATGGTGTTTGAAGACATTGCTGAGGAAGGAACAAATGCAACAGATGCAGAAATCACATACAATAAAAACAATCTGCATATTCAAAATTAGAAAGTATTGTGTAAAAACCTAATAATTAAATTATAAATCATATAATTATGAAATAGTTCCAAATATTTCTAACTTTTAAAATGTCAAAGTGACCAATGTGATGTTTACTTACTTTTATTTTTACTACATTTTCCACTAGTCAAAGGTTAAAATTCCATACTTGTCAATGTCTGAATTTACTAATATATTTGTCTCTTCTAGGGAACGACCAGGTGCCATGGTGAGAGGTGTTGAAAATTGTTCCAAGATGTCTTGCTGTAAGATGTTAGATTTCCATAATGAGTACCACCATCTTTATGCACGAGAACAGTGGCATGGAAGTGGTAGTCATGTTTGCACTGTAAGGATAATGGAGCTGGGTATAGAGGGTTTGCACTAGAACAGAAAAAGTGAAAGCCAAGTACTGAGGTCCTCATCATAATAGCAGGACACAGGGTGGCATCAGCTTGCTTAAAGTCAGCATGTTGCTCCTTGCAATGTCCTGTTTGGTTTAATTGAAGGTTCAAAGGAGCTCATGGGTTTCCTTAGTAACCTTGGGTACCTCTGATCTGATTCTTTAGATTGGAACAGAGAAAAATCAGCACTTTGGTGCTGAGTAGAGCTTGAGTTGTTCTATTTTGATAAAAAAGGAAAACAATTACTTTGAAAAAAGTATAAGCGCTTACCATGAATGATTTGTCTTCTTGGGAAATCAGTGTGTTTGCCAGTATAAACACATTCTGAGTAGCAAAATATACACATGAATTATGAAGCAAAATGTGACCAGTTTTGAATAGTAATAGATATAAAATAAAAGCTGCATCTTATATAAGAGTTAATTCATTTCAAAAATTTATTTTAAATTCATTTTCTTGTTGCCTGTGTAAAAATATTTTACATTATCTCTCAATAATCAAGGCACTTGTTTTCATTCTTTCCATTTTGTTTATTTTTGTTGAAATATTCTCTCATACAATACATGCCCACCAGAGTTTCTCCTCTCTCCACTCCTCCCTCCTCTCCTTATGTCCACACTCCCCCAGACCCACTTCCCCTCTGCTCTCATTCTTTCTAGCCAGTCATCACAGTCTGGGATAAGGCCGTCATTTTAGTCACAGTACCAGTGTTCTTCATTGTATATATTGGATGAGGAGTTAAAATCTAGGGAATGATGAAAGGTAAGCTTTATGTGGACAATTGCATATTTTCTGAAATTCTGGCTATAATCCTGTGTCCCTGTCAGCCTGATCCCTGTGTGCAGATGGCAGAATTAGATCCAATGAGGCGATTAAAAAAATCACATTAGAATATGGGTTCTCCAGAGTTGTACTCAATTGCTCGGTTCACTGAGCCATGCTTTTTCTGAGGTGGTTCTGAACTGATCCTAGTATCTTGCAGGCATTTTAGACATCTGTCAGGAAAACTAGAGAGGTGGTTCATGTGACCATAACCGTGCCCTCTCTGAACAGTCATGTTTCCTAAAGAGATGATTTTGAAATAAAGTAGTAAAATCTACTGATCTGCACTTAATAATCCCACATAAAAATAAATCAGAAAAGGACTGGAAAGTGGTGGATACATTGCCCTTTGTGGTTTACTCAAAGATGTGGTGGTATTGAGTTCCCCGAAATATTGTGTGTTCCCTGAAATAAACTTATCTGGGGGTCAGAGACAGAACAGCCACAATATTAAACATGAGGATAGGCTGTGGTAGCACATGCTTTTAATCCTAGCATTCCAGAGACAGAAATACCTATAGGTAAAAGGCCACATTAGAAACAGCCAGGCATGGTGACACACGCCATTAATCCCAGAAATCCAGCCTTTAATCCCAGGGAGTGACGGCAGAAAGTAGAAAGATATGTAAGGCATGAAGACCAGAAACTAGAAGCATTTGGCTGGTTAAGCATTTGTCTGGTTAAGCATTAGGGCTTTGGAGCAGCAGTTCAGCTGAGAGCATTCTGATGAGGACTCAGAAGCTTGCAATCTGAGGAAACAAGACCAGCTGAGGACCTGGCGAGGTGAGGAAGCTATGGCTTGTTCTGTGTCTCTAATCTTCCAGCATTCACCCCAATAACTGGCCTCAGGTTTGTTCTTATTAATAAGACCTGTTAATATTCCTGCTATACAAAGATTTGTAGTCTGATTTTATTGTCTGGTATTCTCTGGCTCATCTTCATATCTTGTATGTCTGCTTTAGGAACCAATGATTACTTTCATGTGGATTTATGCAGCTATTCTGATCCAAGTTCATCACATAATGTTTGCATCCCTATTATTCTACATCCAGGCCTAGCATACAAACTTATTCCCAGAAGAAGAACTTAAAGTGAAAATGGCTATGACAGTTTTTAGTTCCATACCACCTTGACACTCATGGAAGACTCTGTAGTTTAGAGGCCATCTGTTTGCTGTTGTTCAATGCTATTGACTTTAGAAACTATCTGAAAACAGACACTACAGAGTTTTTTTTTTCCTCTTCCAATTTTCCCCCAAAGTCCTTCTTTTTTATTTCATTAAAAACAATTAGGCATATTGCACTGGTGGAGATTAATACTGCAAAATGTCAATGGTGTGTCTGCTTTGAAAAAACTATTGAGCTGAAGAGTTAATAGCAATACAATGAAAATGCCCTGACACCTTGCTTTCAGGTTAAAGAGGATCTGTGAGAAAGCAGGAAGAGTGAAGAAGGAAATAATAATGGCTGATTGTGATATTGATTTCAGTAGTTTATGTTTCTAGAAAATCTAATGGATGTATACACAAAAGACAAAGCAGACCCCACAGAAAGATGGAAAATCATAGCTGGCAGGTACAGTCTCTGATAGAAGCAATGGTCCCAGCAATCCTCCTAAGAGAGTGTTGGAAATGAAATGGTGACCAATAGTGACCTTTGTTATGGATATCACATGCTGTGAATGTGCTGCTCTGATTGGTTAACAAATAAAGTACTGATTGGCCAGTAGCCAGGTAGGAAGAATAGGCAGGACAAGCAGAGAAGAGAATTCTGGGAAGAGTCAGGCGTCACCAGTCAGACACAGAGGAAGCAAAATGTGAAGGCAAAACTGAGAAAATGTACCAAGCCACATGGCTAAACATAAATAAGAATTATGAGTTAGTTTAAATGTAAGAGCTAGTCAGTGGTAGACCTGAGCTAATGGCTGAGCAGTTTTAATTAATATAAGCCTCTGTGTGTTTACTTAGGTCCAAGCAGCTGCAGGACTGGCAGGTGAGAGAGATTTGTCCTGATCATGGACCAGGTGGGACACAGGAAAACCTCAGCTGCAGACCTTTCCTTGCATTGCCCTTCAATCATAGAACATGCTGTTCTCCTCCACAGCCTGAAACACCTTTTCCTTCTATCATGTGTAATGTGCTGTTCTCCTCCAAGTCTAAATTCTGTAAGAAATACCTCTGCAAGCAATAAAATATTAATATAACAGAAATGCAATTTCCTGTATAGACCTCAAGCATAGGAAGCTGCCCAGTACACCAATCTGACTCACTGTCTTTGTAAGGCCCTAATGCTCCCCACAATGGAATTTTGTTGTGGTGTTTTTATTTATTTAGATGGCAATTGAATGAAGCAGAATAATGCCATCTAATGTAAAAAACCATACAGAACTGAAACCTCAGTGCCCATAAAGTTTCTTTGGACACAGTCACACTCATCTATCACTTTATTGTCCACAGTGGCTTTTGTAATACAGTGACATTGCTGAGTAATTGCCAGGGAGCACATAAGTGCCTTAAGAGTCTACAGCCTTTACTATTTGACCTTCTACAGATAAAGTTAAAGGATCTTGAGGTAACAATTAAAAAATAAGTTTGAGGCTTCCGTTTTAATACTGATTCTTCTATTATTGATCAGTTATCAAAAAGGGAAGAAAAGTAAGAAAAGAAAAGGAAAGAAAGTTGAAAACAGTTGAGTTTTTTAAAGAAGATTCCTTCATTTCTTCATTATAGAAGATATCCAGAGAATCAATATAGAGAAGGGAGAGACAGGAGGAGAGGGAAGAGAGAAGTAGAGAAGAAGCAAAAAGAGAACCTAAAGGAGAGTGGAGAGTAGAGAAGAGGGAGCAAAGAGGTAAGAAGGAGAAGATTGTTTGGAGCTTGCAAGTACACAATTTGTAGAGTAATACAGCATCTTAGAAATTATAGTTAAGAGTTGATGTTACAAACTTGAGTCTAACATCTATTAGAGGAAGATCCTTTGTTTTTCAGGTTTTCTCGTAAGGTCCTCTCTTGGTTGTATGAGGCCCACCCACAATGATGAAGACACTCTATTTTGCTTTGCTAAAAGTCTATTAACTAAAGTGATAACCAAAGTGAAAAGCACTTAAAAAGCAACATCCAAACTTGTGTTTGACCAAACAATGGGGCATGAGGACTACCAATAGTGATGTATACATTAACCATCACTACTGGTAGTTCTCATCACTACATACATTAACCTGGGACGATACGTTGAAATTACAAAGCTCACCTATCAAAAGCCCTGGTGGATAAAATTCTAATTTAAATAAACAAAGTTGAACTTCCTTGCCTCATTTCCAGTTCAAAAATTAGAAACAAAATAAATTAGCAAGGAACAACATTGAAAAATAAATTTTAATTAGTAATTTAAACCAATTAATAATTCTACACATTTATAAACACAGAACATTTAGCTCTTACGGGCTCACAGAGACTGAACTGACAATTGAGGAGCCTGCTTGGGTCTGACTGAGGTCCTTGTGTATATGTTGTGGTTGTGTAGCTTAGTCTTTTTGTAGGACTCCTAACAGTGGGAGTGGGGGATGTCTCTGTCTCTTTTCCTGCTTCTGATTCCTCTTTCCTCCTACTGGGTTGCCCCAGTCAGCCACAATACAAGGTGAGAGGTGCCTAGTCTTATTTTAACTTGATATGACATATTTGGTTGATATCGATGGGAGGCCTGCCATTTTCTGAAGGGAAAAGAGGAAGAATGGATGGGGGAGAGGGAAGGTGAGATGGGAGGGGCTGGGAGAGAGGAGGGAGGGGAAATGATCAGCATGTAATATACGAGAGAACAACTTAAAAAAAAAGATTACCCATAGCTATAGTGGTGCTGCTACTGATGGCCATCATATTTATTCTAATGAAGAAGATCAAATGTTCTCAGGAGTTTGAATTCCACTATATCCTTATATTACTATTTGTTATACAATAAACACTAACAAGTATCCATTAAAAATACTCAATATTGTTAGATTTATTTTCTGAGCAAAATTCATACTTGTATCTCTTTTATATGAATATGGTTTCACTGCTCTAACATTCTACTATAATAACCCATTTTAAATGAATAAGCAGAGTGTTGTTTGATTACCAGTAGCTTAAGCCATTATGATGTATCATTGCATAATATGTGCTATTCCACAGCATGAGTTACAATGCACTTACATAGTCCATTGCATGCAATACACAATACACAATAATGTGGCTCCCACTGTGAAGTACAAATAGACAACTCTGTATTAGCTGCTGTAAACTGAGGCATGTCCTTGGTCATATTCATTGCCCTACAGCTAGTCTTAGATTGAATAAAGGGGTATTTGCCACCAGCTTATAAATATCACCTCTCCTAAAGGCTTCTGTCTGGTCTTTCTATTGTCCCTGAAAACACTGGGAAGAAAGGGAGCAAAGATAATTTTCATTCAGTTTGTCTAGGAGTTAGAAATCATGATTTTGACTTACTTTGATCCCTGTAGGACCCCTGAGACAAATTTGCCCCCAGAGTCTTATTTCTTTCCTGTCTTCTGAGTTTTAGTTATATCAACTTTTTATAATCTTTAAAAATTTCCATCCTCTGCCTATCCCTTGAGAGTCCATTCTCTTTATTTATTAGAGAGAGAGACATTTGTTTCCCATCAGCAAAATCTCTTTCTGTATCACCATGCAAAAAATATGTATAGACATTTTCCTTTTCAACAAATCTTACTATTTTTTTTGTATCTATGGAAGCCTTAAAATCAGAAACATGAAGCAGACAAAGAGAAACAGTTTCTGGCCTTAGGCACGTGCTTACTACATCCCTTGTGAAATAAATAGTGTTGTTGGATTTAATATTTAAAGCTTCAAGTTAAGCATCTAGAAGTTACTAAAGGTTTGTTGCAGAAATTTTACATTTCAGGCATGGGTTTTGTCTTAATTACTGTTCTATTGCTGTGAAGAGATACTATGATGACAGCAACTTATAGAAGCAATCATTTAATTTGGGGCTTGCTTACAGTTTTAGAGGGTGAGTCCTTTAACTTCATGGTAGGGAATATGGTGGCAGGCAGGCAGGCACAGTGCTGGAGAAGTAGCAGAAAGCTCCTACCTAATCCACAAATTACAAGCAGAGTCAGTCAAGCTGGGCTTAGTATGGACTTTTTGTAACCCCAAATCCATCTCCCAACTGACACACCTTTCCCAACAATGTCACACCTGCTTCAATAAGACTACACATTTTAATACTTCGTAAACATTTCCACTATCTGAGAACCAAACATTACAACATATGAACCTATGCAGACCATTTTTATTCAAACCAACATAGATGTCTATGGGAGGATTGTGAGTTTCATTAAGATAATACCCAAGAAAAGCAATTTGTGATTTTCCAAATTACAAGCCATCTTCTCTGATTCTTTGACTTATGCAGAGGTGTGTGTGTGTGTGTGTGTGTGTGTGTGTGTGTGTGTGTGTATTGTATATTTTGTGTTTTACTCCCCAGTTTATGTAGGTATGAGAACAAAAGTCTCACTCTGAAAAGTAGTGCACACAGGAAATGGCATAGGTTCTAGGAACAGAAACTTGAAATACAGGCTAACTTTTACTTCCTTTAAAAAAAAATGTTGGTTTATCATAATAAAGGCAATCTACAGCAAGCCAACAGCCAACATCAAATTAAATGGAGAGAAACTCAAAGCAATACCACTAAAATCAGGAACAAGGCAAGGCTGTCCCCTCTCCCCCTACTTATTCAATATAGTATTTGAAGTTCTAGCCATAATATAAGACGACATAAAGAGATTAAGGGGGTACAAATTGGAAAGGAAGAAGTCAAGCTCTCCCTATTTGCAGATGACATGTTAGTATACATGAGTGACCCCAAAAATTCAACCAAGGAACTGATACAGCTAATAAAAACCTTCAGCAACATAGCAAGATACAAGATCAACTCAAAAAAATCAGTAGCCCTCCTATATACAGTAGATAAACAGGCTGAGAAGGAAATCAGAGATACATCACCCTTTACAATAGCCACAAATGATATAAAATACCTTGGGGTTACACTAACTAAGCATGTGAAGGACCTATATGACAAGAACTTTAAGTCCCTGAAAAAAGAAATTGAAGAAGATGTCAGAAAATGGAAAGATCTCCCATGCTCATGGATAGGCAGGATTAATATAGTAAAAATGGTGATCTTACCAAAAGCAATCTACAGATTCAACGCAATTCCCATCAAATTACCAACAAAATTCTTAGATCTGGAAAGAATAATACTCAACTTCATATGGAAAAACAAAAAAACCAGGATAGTCAAAAGAATCCTGTACAATAAGACAACCTCTGGAGGCATCACGATCCCCGACCTCAAGCTCTACTATAGAGCTACTGTAATAAAAACAGCTTGGTACTGGCATAAAAACCGACAAGTGGACCAATGGAATCGAATTGAAGACCCTGACATTAACCCACACACCTATGAACATATAATTTTTGACAAAGAAGCCAAAAATGTACAATGGAAAAAAGAAAGCATCTTCAACAAATGGTGCTGGCACAACTGGATGTCAATGTGTAGAAGGCTGCAAATAGATCCATATCTGTCACCATACACAAAACGTAAATCCAAGTGGATCAAAGTCCTCAACATAAATCCAGCTACTCTGAACCTGATAGTAGAGAAAGTAGGAAGTACTCTTGAATGCATTGGCACCAGAGATCACTTTCTAAATATAACACCAGTAGCACAGACACTGAGAAAAACAATCAATCAATGGAACCTGTTGAAACTGAGAAGCTTTTGTAGAGCAAAGGACATGGTCAACAAGACAAAGCGACAGCCTACAGAATGGGAAAAGGTCTTCACCAACCCCACATCTGACAGAGGGCTGATGTCCAGAATATATAAAGAACTCAAGAAATTAGACATCAAAATGCCCAACAGTCCAATTAAGAAATGGGCTATAGAACTAAACAGAGAATTCTCCACAGAGGAAGTTCAAGTGGCTGAAAGACATTTAAGGAATTGCTCAACATCCCTAATTATCAGGGAAATGCAAATCAAAATGACTCTGAGATACCACCTTCCACCTGTCAGAATGGCTAAGATCAAAAGTACAGAAGACAGCTTATGCTGGAGAGGATGTGGAGCAAGGGGAACTCTCCTCCACTGCTGGTGGGAATCCAAGCTTATACAGCCACTTTCGAAATCAATATGGTGCTTCCTTAGAAAATTGGGAATCCATCTCCCCCATGACCCAGCTATAGCACTCTTGGGCATATACCCAAGGAATGCTCAATTATACCATGAGGGCATTTGCTCAGCTATGTTCATATCAGCATTGTTTGTAATAGCCAGAACCTGGAAACAACCTAGATGCCCTTCAACTAAAGAATGGATAAAGAAAATATGGTACATATACACAATGGAGTACTACTCAGCAGAGAAAAACAATGACATCATGGGGTTTGCAGGCAAAAGGATGGATCTAGAAAAAAACATCCTGAGTGAGGTAACCCAGACTCAGAAGGACAAATATGGTATGTACTCACTCATAGGAGGATACTAGATGTAAAACAAAGGTGACTACACTGCTACACAACTCCAGGGAGGCTACCTAGAAAACGGGACCCTAGGAAAGACCTAAGGATCACCCAATGACAGAGAAATGGATGAGATCTACACGAACAACCTGGACAACAGTGGGAGTAATGAAGGGCAAGATTTGAGGGAAAGAAAGCTTAGGGGAGCAGGAGATCCCAACTGGATCAAGAACAGAAAGGGAGAATGAGGAATAACAGTCCATGATAAATGAAGACCACATGAGAACAGGAATAAGCAGAGTGCTCAAGAGGTCCCCAGAAAACCACAATGATACTCCTTCTGTAGAGTGCTGGCAATGGTCGAGAGAAAGCCTGATCTGACCTAGTCTGGTGATCAGATGGCCAAACACCCTAACAGTCATTTTGGAACTCTCATCCAACAACTGATGGAAGTGGATGCAGAGGTCCTCAGCCAGGCCCCAGGTAGAGCTCCAGGTGTCCAACTGTCGAGAAAGAGGAAGGTCTGCAAGAGCATGAATTGTTGAATCCAAGATTGCAAAAAGCACAGGGACAAATAGTCAAACGAATGGAAGCACATGAATTATGAACCAAAGGCTGTGGTTTCCCCAGCTGGATCAGGCCCTCTGGATAAGTGAGACCATTGAATAGCTTGATCTGTTTGGGAGGCACCCAGTCTGTGGGACCAGGATCTGTCCTTAGTGCATGAGCTGGCTGTTTGGAACCTTGGGCTTACACAGGGACACTTTGTTTAGTCTGGAAGGAGGTGACAGGACCTGCCTGTACTGAATCCACCAGGTTTAAATGAATCCCCAGGGGTGCCTTGATCCTGGAGGACATGGGAATGGAGGGCAGGGGCTGGGGGGAAGGTGGGGGTGGGGGCGGGATAGGGGGGAGAACAGGGGAACCCATGGCTGATGTATAAAATTTAAAACACATAATAATAAAGAAAAAATTGTTGGTTTATGTAACAATTATGCAAATACTTACAATCGTTTCTCATGATGGCTTTTTCTACATTACTCCATGGTTGGGCTTTTCCACAGGGCAGCTCCCATGACTCTGAATGTGATTAGAGCAGCTGCAAATGTCCACTTCACAAATGAATAAAAAGATCAATGTTATCTGGAGTATTACTACAATTGTGGTAACCCTGATGCTTATAAGGGTTGCCATCAGTATTCTTGAATTGGGCCAGGCCCTCTGTCTTCAAGCTGATACATTAGTCTGATATATTTGTACAAATACTAGTATTTATTCTGTGACAGAGATGAAGTAAACCAACACAAATACAATATGAGAACGAATAGTCTAAATGAAAGTGGTGATGATGAAGAGGAAGACAATGACAGAAGAACAAGGGGAGGTCATATGGAGATCAGACAAACAAGTAACACACATGTACACATACATGCATACATGTATATATGAAACAACAATTAATAAAATCACCCCATGAATTTGAAAAACAGCAAGGAGGTCTATATGAGAGGTTTGGAGGGAGAAAAAGGAAGAGAAAAATGATGTAATTATATTAAAATCTCAAAAACCATAAAATAAATATTTTAAAAGGCTTTTAGGTTATAAACACACCCAGTAGAGGGTGAAAATCCACATCTCATCTGCATTTTGGTCTTCTGCTTACTCCTAGCATGTGGTGCTTCTTGTTAAGGGAAATAAAAATATTCTTAGTAGAGCACAATTTAAAGAAATGGCCAAGAATCCTGTATGAGGAAGGATATACAGAGGAAGCAAAAAGGGAAAGAAATGTGCTAATACATTCAGAGTTAAAGATCTCAGAATTTCTGCTATGAACTGTCCTAGGTCAGTTCCGTTATCTTCTTTATTTTTATTGGAACTTTCCAGAAAATGCAGCAGGACAAATTATTGAAGGCTGCCTTCCTATGAGGATATCTGCTCTTCCAAAAATGTTAGTGAGGGATCAAAACCTCAGCAGAAATTTGTCCAAATATAATGTTTATAGGAACTCTTTGGTGCTGTGCTTGCTGGTTTTATTCTATTTCCAGGTGTTATAATGAAATATCCCTCAAATCTTTCTGTTGTATGTAACTCTTGGGTCAGGTGCTAGACAAGTTTTAAGAGATTGATTCTGAGCTTGCTGCCTTAGGATCTATCTCCCTGAATTACCTCAGAATACTTCTACCAAAATAATTTTTATGAAGTATTAAAATTTGTTCCCATAATGGTTTTAGTTCTTAGTTAGGTTGCCAAGAGTCCTTTACATGATTCTTCAACTTTTTTTCTCCTGTAACATGCTCTAATTTCTACCAGCACTTAGTTGCCATTTCCTCAGCCTGCTCTTATCTTACACTCATGTGGATATAGTCATGCGTTCTCCTATGTTGAAAGGCCTTTCTTCTCAACCCCTGTCTTCTGTGAATGAAATATATCTACTGTCTTGGGTTATTTATGAGAATTTGCTATTCAGTAGTCACTTTTGTTTACACATTCCCTTTGTGCATCTCTTATATGACATGTGTTATACATGGTACTAAAATATCATCAGTGTTGACCTTCTAAACAGACAATAGACTGGAGAATTGGGGAACAGGGTTATTGGAAGCCAAGTCTGAGGATCATAATTGTGTCCACACTCTGACTTTGCCCTCATTCAAGGTAAATCACTGTAAAGGTTTTGGTTTTCCACTTGTTCAACAGAACAGCATAATACCTCCTCAGTGACTTTGTCTAAATTTCAATCAATTTGTTTCAGATATTCCAAAACAAACCCTGTGAATATAAATTCAAAACCACACAAATTCTTAAAGGCTGACTTGAGAATGGACAGGGAGACAAAGATCAAAAACAAAAGAGGTCATTTTTAAAGGAATGTTGAACATTTTAAAAAATATCTCAGCCATTTTTCTTCATTGGTTGAGAACTCTATGTATAACTATAAATAAAAAGAAATATTTTAAAAGGCTTTTAGGTTATAAACACACCCAATAGAGGATGGACATTCACATCTCATCTGCCTTCGGCTTACACAAAGTATTGTGGTGCTTCTTGTTAAGGAAGAAACCATTTTGTAAATAGCTGGCTTATTTTGGTGATTAGTTTTTGTTTAGGCTAGATGTTATTGGTAATGATGTGATTTAGAAGATTACTTTATAAGGAATTTGCTCTAATGAACACTTAATGTTCGACATGGCTTCTTGAGTAGTTGTTGGAAGGTTTGTTGGGTAATCATAAAATTTGTGATTGACAATGGGATACATTTGAATATTAATGAATTAATTAACAATGTTCCCAGTTTGACAGATGTATACAGTGCTTATCATATTGCTACAGTCATTTTCCAGTTTTATTGTTCAGATTCCAGTGATGATCACTATCCAACCCATTTTTATGCTAAAACCTAATAATAAATCTGAATCTTACTCCCTTTATTCATCTGTTTACAGCTTCAAATGTGTCAATATACATACAAAAATTCACTCATTTAAGGCTGGTCACAAACATATTGTTTTATTAACTAGATCACAATTGTCCGGTGAGCCTTGCCTTCTATCGCAGTCATTTGTTCTTCCAAATGATGAAAAGAAAAATAAGAAGGAGGAGGAGGAGGAAGAGGAGGAGGAGGAGGAGGAGAGGAAGAAGTAGAGGAAGAAGAAGAAATACAGTAGATCTGTCAGGTTACAATGCTAATTTCATGGCACTCTGAATGCCTTTTCAGCATCTATAAATTTATCACCCAGGAAACACTGAAAAATACTATAGACCAATTTGTGAGGAGTCAGGGAACATGGATCAAAAAGAGAAGAACTAATTTGCTAAATGAACGTCATTAGCACTGAAGGTAATACTGAAGTTTATATGTTCTTGTCCTCCCACTTCTCTGGGTTACCCAAGTCTTACCATCTCCTACTTCTTGCTCAAGCACACCTTCTTCTTCTTCTTCTTCTTCTTCTTCTTCTTCTTCTTCTTCTTCTTCTTCTTCTTCTTCTTCTTCTTCTTCTTCTTCTCCTCCTCCTCCTCCTCCTCCTCCTCCTCCTCCTCCTCTTCTTCTCCTTCTCCTTCTTCTTCTTCCTCCTCCTTCTCCTCCTCCTCCTCCCCCCTCCTTCTTCTCTTTCTCTTTCTTCTTCTTCCTGTCTCCCACAATTGCTGTTGCCTAGAAGTAGTCTCCTCTTTGCAGTTTAAGTCTGGGCTTGGCATTTTAGTCCTGGCATTCTTTAAGACCTTCCTCAACAGCTGATAGTTTCAAAAATGTTCAACATTCCTTTAAAAATTATCTCTTTTGTTTTGATCTTTGTCTCCATGTCTGCTCCTGTCATCTTTTAAGAGTTTTTGTGGTGCTAAATTTATATTCTCTGGGTTTGTTTTGAAGTATCTGAAATAAGTTGACTGAAATTAGGTAAGTTCACAGAGGAGGCATTGTGTTGTGCTATTGAGCAGGTGGGAATGTAGATATATATATATCGCTTTTTCATTATCTACACAAGAAGAATTTAGTAACAAATGGATTATATTTATATTATTGCTGTGATGGCTAATATGTAGCTCAGTTTCTGGCTAGATGATGGAGCCCTTCTGCCCAAATGCTTTGAATACCTAATGAATGAATTACATTAAGTATTATGACACACTAAAGTAACTTACACAAAATATAACAGCAAATATTAATGTGTCCTCACTGTAGACCACATGAATTGAGCTGTTTGAGCAACAGAGAAAACAGAGACCAGATCAGGAGACCAAATCCATAGAACATGATGACACATTTTCTGATAAATTGTGGGGACAAAATAACTGTCAAGTACTTATACAAGCAATTTCTTTTGTGGCTTGAGAAAAATAAAACCAAATGTAAATGAGCAAAGTATTTATCTTCAAGGCAATAGGCGTAGTGAACAAGTTATAAGTGGAGCAGTTTGAATAAACATATCACTAGATCAGCAGATAGAATTTAAAAAAAAAAACCCAACAATGCCAGAACAAAGAAAAAATAAAAGAAAGAAAGAGAGAAAGAAAGGAAGAGAAAGAAAGAAAGACAGACAGGAATTCATGGTAAGACTTGTCTGCTTAAACAGGATTTTAATGCAGATAAATTTGGTTTGCTTTAGAAACAGATTCATTTTAGAAGATTCAGACAGTTCAAATCACTTATTTAATTCTATTTTTAACAGTTTTTTCTCACTAAAACCTATTTTATGTCACAGAGTTTTACAAATAACAGTCTGCAATAACTTTTGCTCACTCATGCAAATTTTACAGTTGGGAAGAATTTATGTAAATCTAGGCATTCATGTAGTGAGAGTGCTTTGTCCAATAACTTAGAGTATAAGTATTTAGCCCTGACCAATTCTCAGAACATAATTTTCAAAATTGTTCTCTGCAGGTTAAAACATGTTTTGCTTAAGAGTCTTCCTTATCCTTAGCTCTAACCATTCCATGCTGTAGGGTGATATTTCTGTATGCTGTCAATATGTGTTATTATTAGTTAATAAAGAAGCTGCTCTGGTCTATGGCAAGGAAGGTTATAGATAGACAGGAAATCCAAGCAAAGACACAGGGAGAAGGAAGACAGAGTCAGGGGAGACACTGAGTGCCGCCAGAGGAACAAGATGTAATAGAACACAGGTAAAGCCACGAGAAATGTGGTGATACATAGATTAATAGAAATGGATTAATTTAAGATAAAAGAGTTAGTTAGAAGTAAGTCTGAGCCGTAGACCAAACAGTTTGTAATTAATATAAGCCTCTGTGTGTTTAGTTGGGACCAAGCAGCTTTAGGACACAGGAATACTTCAGACTACATTTGGTGCCCACTGTCAGGCACTGATCCATGTAAATCTGAGAAAGCTCAGAAAACATTCTGTGCACAGGAACAAAGCCACATGGGGCTTCCTAGTCTCACAGTCTCATACTAGTAGCAGCACAGAGACACATATCCTGATAGCTGCCTGTGAGGAGGGGTAGACTGTCACCCTCCATAAGCCAAGTGGCATGGCAGATTTCCATAGACCCTCACAAAAGCTGAGTACAAAGAGGCTTCTCCCAGCCACTGACTGTGGAATTAAGAACACAATTGTGGGCTTAAAAACATGCCTACATGCTACTTAATACTGTTTCTCATAATTAGGGAGGTAAGTGTGACTCATTAGTACCTGTGCCATGTTGAAAAGCCAAGTGGGGCAGACCTAGCAGCAAAAGCCACACTGTCATCCTAGCCATACAGCTTAGCAGTTTAAAAAAGTCTCCTGGGCCAGGCAGTGGTGACACATGCCTTTAATCTTAGCATTCACGAGGCAGAGCTAGGCAGATATCTGTGAGTTTGAGGCCAGCCTGGTCTACAGAGTGAGATCCAACATAGGTACCAAAACTACACTGAAAATCCTGTCTTGAAAAAAACAAACAAACAAAACAATAAAACTCTCCTGGCCAGAAAAGGATTAAAGATATACAATAAACAGATTCAGATGGAAAAACAAACAAACATCTAAATGGGCTACAGTATGTTTAAAAATATACATAATTTTGGGAGAGAAAAGAAAAGGATAGAAAATTCCTTAAAAAAGAAATAATGAAATTTAAAAAACCACATATAAAGATGGAAAATATTCAAAGTGTCTGGATGCTGTATAATATTATGTTGTCTTTGGGATTGTTAACTGCAGAGAGACATTTGATTTAGGGGCTGATAAGTTAAACCAAGATATATATCTTAAAGATATCTTGACTTCAAAATTTGAGTCTAAGGATATGTTGTTTTGGAAAAGAGGTTCAGCTTTTGTTTCCATAGAAGACAAGCAGCTGTGAATTCCTTTCAGGTTAATATGGTTCCATGAAAGAAGATCCCCTTAGAGGTCTCTAATAAGATCAATGGACTAGATGCCCCAACATCCAGATCAGATTCAAGTTAACTGGCTGAGATGATGCAGATTAAAAAATTTAATTCTAAATTTTTTCAGGATCCCCATAAGATTGCCAGTGGCCACCATCAGCAAGAAGTAGTATGAAAAGCTATGTCCAAATTCCTAAAATATTGTTTATGAATGTTTGTTTTTATTTAAAGGGGGTCGATTGTAAATGTGATCTCTTTCTAAAGATACAAGAGGGATGTGATATAGAAATGATAAAAAGATAGATTATTGAATCTACTTTGATCCAAAAAGCAACTGTTTTTCAAAATATTTTATATTGGTATGGATTTTGGTTTATTGATACAAATTTAAGGTCAAATTTCTTATACTATATGTGTATTTCTACTTTTGTTTATGCAACTCATTTAAAATTATAACATATAATTAAGAAATACAGATTAATAATTAGTCACCTATTTTAGTCAAGCTTGTAGTAATGTTAGTTAAATTTTCCAGGTATAAAAATATAATTTTTAGATAGATAAGCAATCTTCAAGCACTTCAAAGACCTACAGAATATGGCATTTAAAATGTTTTAAGACATAGTCTTTTTTTTCCAGTGCAACATGTCTGCTCCTGACAGCACCAGTTACTTCAAAGAAGATGATGGGCATCAAAGTAACTCATTAGGAGATTGCTTTCATTATGGTAAGATTAGCCATTTCTGCAAGAAACTGGTCTTTTTTGGACTGCTTGACAGTATGTTCTATAACTAGACATGTAAACTTTGCCAAAACAAGACAGGATGGCCCTTCAGGTTCCTGCTTCACAGAAGAAACTGCCAGATATTATGCAGGACACAGAGAAAAGTGCCTGACAAACTTTGCCAAAACAGGCTAAACAATCCTTCAAATTTTCTGCTTCACCAAAAAGTATGCCAGAGACTCTAGGATTATAGGCTGAATATGGATGCCTCAATATTACAGAGGAACTTTGGATGACTATCCAGGCAACCAGATGTCTCTGTCATTTCTAGAATTTTGGAAGTTGCTTACAATGAACTTCCTGTTTACTCAGGTAATATTATATCCTTCTGGAGTCTTTGATGGAGTTGAAGGCTAGCTAGTAATAATTATTGTTTCTTTTAGTTATGACAAAAGGAAAATTAGATATAAAATTTAGACTCACAAAATAGGATAGATGATAGAGTATTTTCTTTAATTTTGCCAAATACAAAGGGACTAGATATTGTAACTGTAATCCTTACTTGATAACTGTTTTGTTACATGCAATTTTACTATGTTAAAATGAAAACCTTCATTTTTGATTAGACAGAAAATGGGAAGTGCTGTGGGATAATCTTTCTGTATGCTGTAAATATGTGTTGCTACCATTGGTTAATAAAGAAGCTGCTCTCTCCAGGTGGTGGTGGTGCATGCCTTTAATCTCAGGATTTGGGAGGCAGACTTTGGAGTACTGTTTGATATTTTCTTGGATATGTGTAAAGCAAACATATATCACAAAATAAGATGCTTATATTATTAGATATTTACCTAAAAAGTGGACAGACATGTAGATGTAACCAGCTTGTTAAATAAGAAACACAGAACCGATTGCAGAGTTAAAAACCACAAGGTCAGAGCAAAAGCGGAAAACCTTACCTTCACTGCTTCTGCGGTTCCTCCTCTCCACAAGAGACCTACTTCTGTGCGTCCTGTCTATTTAAAGACTTTCTGTTCTGTTTTCTCATTGGTTGTAAACCCAGCCACATGACCTCCTTGTCACTGCCTGTTTGTACGGACCTCCAGGTCGTCTATGGTTGGTATTGAGATTAAAGGTGTGTGTCTGCTATGCTGGCTGTGTCCTTGAACACACAGAGATCTGCCTAGCTCTGCCTCCCAAGTGCTGGGATTAAAGGAGTGCCCCACTACTGCTTGGCTTCTGCTCTGGCTTGCTCTGACCTCAAGGCAACTTTATTGACATACAAATAAAATCACATTTCAATACAAATAAAATATCACTATATTTCCCCTTTTCTATTTTAATAAAAAGAAAAAGGAAAAAGTTATAACTAATATAAATAACTATATACAAAAGTACAATAACTATATATACCATATATACAAACAATAAATACCTAAACAATGTCTAATCCATTTGTATTTGATAAATTCAGAAAAAATAATTCCATTATCTATCCTATTTTGGTAAGTCCAGAATGTACCTGATTCACTTTTTATCCTAACTTATATAGCTAACGGAACTGTCTTATAATGTCTTTCAAATTTATACACTTACAGCTCTTAGTGAGTTTTTCTGAAATCCTTAACAAAGGTAATTATAACTATAACTAACTGATCTTCAACTCCTTCAGAGACCCAAGAAGGAACTAATACTACCTAATAAAAAATAAAAACAAGAAGTGCATGCAAGCAGCTTCAAAAAAAAAATGTGAGTTGACAGAAACAGCCAGCTGCCTGGACAGTCACCTGAGGTTTCTCCACAGTGTTGGGGAATCATCTTCAGCCTACAGGCTTAGCGTATCTGACAGACTCTTTTGTGAACTAAGATGTATACAAGGTCAACAGTTTGACCTCACATTTGGTGAGAATAGTCCATGTACCAGAAACATCTGAATTCCATTAGTGTCATGTCATGATTCAGGATTTTAAATTCTGGAAATTATTGATGTCTTTTCAATTCAGCTGTCCATTTTTCTTGGCTGTATATATGTGGCTTCATCTTGGTATCCTGTTCTTCTCCACATCTCTCTAGTAAACGCCAGTCTACTATTGAGAGAGGTGAGCTTAGTTATTCTTCAAGAATAACTGTTTCATCTGCTGTTCCATTGCATATCAGAAGCCATTGGCCCACTCCCTGTTCAGCTGCCTTCGAAGAAAAGGGCACGGTACCTTTTACAGATTGCAAAGGTCACTCACTTCAGGGATGGTGCCATATTGTCCTGGCTTCAGAAGATGCCTTTTGTTAAAGCCACAACCACACTTGTTTTGGCAAGAATTGGTAGTCCTTGGTTTCATGTCCTGTTTGTTAGCAGTTGATTAGAGGATACTTTGTTGTCCAGTGGCTAACTTTTGCCACAATGAAAGTTAGCTCCATATGCAGTTTCTTCAATGCCCATGTTTTCTCTGAACTAGATTGGTACTGCCAGGAACCGTCATGTCTCATAGTCATAGCAAAAAAGAAAAATTCTTAAGTTATTAAAACATTTTAAATGCCATATTCTGTAGATCTCTAAAGGGTTTGAAGATGACCTGTCTATCTAAAATATATCTGTTTGATCTTGAAAACACACCTAATATGACTACAAGTTCAATTGTAATATCTAACCACTAATTTTCATTTCTATATATCCTAATAGTTGGTAATACTAACATTCAAGGATTAGCAAATTGCATTACATTGTTAAATGAATGGTATAAATACAATATCTCAAATAAGATTAGAAATACATGTATGGTATATTCTAACAATCTCAATCTCAATAATAATAATTTGTATACAATATAAAACAATCCAATTGAATGTAAAGTATTTAAAACTAGTAATTGTCTTTTTCTGTTTATTTTTTTTTTAAACAAGCACCTTTTGCCTAGCCCTTTTCCTAACCCTTAAAAACAACGTGTAACCAACCCTCCTAAACAATGAAAACTATCCCAGACCCAATACCCATAAAAATACCAAAAAACCACCCACCCCACACCACCCCTTTGGGAATGTGGGCGTCGAATTCTTAAAATTGCTTCCTGCTGGGTATGGGCAAAGTTATCTTTATTCTGAAAAGAAAAATTTTGGGTTAATTGACAAATTCTAGGAAAGATAACTATATTCTTTGTTATCCATAATGCCAAAGTTCAGGATTTATCTCAAGTCCTTATTCAAGTAGTCTTTGAAACTGGATCATCTCAGCTAGCCATCTCAGAATTGCTCTAAGCACTTTGTAGTCCAAAGCTGATCTGTAGATGATGTTTGTCAGCTTAGTGATATTATTTTCCATGTGGAATTGTCGTTGTGGGGCCCCATCTTCTTCCTGGAGATTTCATTTGATGTTAGGCCTGGCCGTGATTTCCTGCAGAAAACTGAAAAGAGACTCGAACACAAAGACATGTATAGGCAGCTAATCGAAGCCTTTTCTCTAGAATTAATTAGTACTCTATATGACCATTATTATCTTAACAAAGTTTAAAATATATATATATATATATCTTATAAATTTTGATATAAAATTTATACTTTAAGAAAAGTTTAAAGAATCAGAATAGAATCAAAGAATAGAGATTAGTAATAGAATAATCCCTTAATTAATTTGGTTTTCCTCCTGTCCCATGTCAGAAGATGGCTCTTTCTTCTGGTATGATACAGGGAGTTTTCATTTTCCTTTTAACAACATGCTTGAGTTTAAAGGAGGAGAGAGCCATTCTCCAACTCCAAAATCAGCTTGAAGCTTTAATTGAACTGGGACTACAAGAAGACTAAGAGTATTAATTTTTTAGAGAAGAGCAGAAACAAACATTTAGGAAGATTTATGAAATTGTGTAGATGATATACCAATAGGCCATTTTACTCTTTTCTCCTGGGACAGATGATTTGTCCGTTTTCTTCAGTTGTCTCATTTGTCCAGTGTTCCTCAGATTCCTTAGCCTTCATTCTCCTAAAAGACAAAAACAAAAACCCTTCCCCAAGACTAATTTTGGGGAGGTCCCCTTTTGGCAAGTTATATCTGATTAAATGAAAAGGCATGTATTAATGGTATAAGTGAGTTTAAACTGGATGGTCCTGTTGGTTGATGAACTTTCACCTCTCCTAATTAAGAGGTCTCTCTTGTTCAAATCGAACCTTTATCAGTTTTGATGGTACCCACAGCTTATCTTCTCCTGCAGAAACAAAAGCAAAACCTCGTCCCCAACGTAACACATGCCCTGGTTTCCATTCTGAGGTCAGCACATCCTTGAAGTATATAGGCTGATTTAATTCTGTTGTTTTTTCTATTAACCAATGTCTCTCTGCAGCTGTTGTTCCTTTCTCATTAGCACTGAGAAAATTCAGAGTTAATAGAGCATTGTGCAGTCTATTTCTGGGGGTTTTTGTTACCCCTTTCTGTTTATTTATCATGTCCTTTAGAGTTCTGTTGGATCTTTCTATAACTGCTTGGCCTGTAGGATTATGTGGTATACCTGTAATATGCTTTATATTATAATAAGCAAAAAACTGTTTCATTTTAATAGAGCCATATGCTGGAGCATTGTCAGTTTTAATTTGTGCAGGTATACCCATGATGGCCATAACTTCTAGCAGATGAGTGATTACAGAATCAGCTTTTTCAGAACTCAAAGCAGTTGCCCATTGAAATCCTGAATAAGTATCGAAAGTATGGTGTACATATTTCAATTTTCCAAATTCTGCAAAGTGAAACACATCCATCTGCCAGATTTCATTCCTCTGAGTACCCGTTGGGTTACATCCTGCTGGTAATGGTGTCTGATTGTAGAAGGAACAAGTAGGACATTTCTTTACAATTTCCTTGGCTTGTTGCCAGGTTATGGAAAAATCCTTTTTTAAACCTTTACTATTGACATGATGTTTCTTATGAAATTCTGAGGCCTCCAGCACATTTCCTATCAATAATTTATCAATCTCATCATTACCTTGTGCTAGAGGGCCTGGCAGACCAGTATGGGATCGGATGTGAGTTATATATAAAGGATGACTCCTTTCCCTGATTGTATCTTGTAATTGAATAAATAGTGAAGTTAATTCTGAAGCATCAGGGATAAATTCTACAGTCTCAATATGTAATACGACTCTTTCAGCATACTGAGAGTCAGTAACTATATTGAGAGGTTCTGAAAAATCCATTAATACCAACAGAATAGCATACAATTCTGATTTTTGAGCTGAATTATAAGGACTTTGAACCACTTTACTTAAATTTTCTGATTTGTAACCTGCCTTTCCTTGTTTGTTGGCATCTGTATAAAATGTCCGAACTCCAGATATGGGTTTTTCACGTACAATTCGAGGCAAGATCCAATCAGCTCTCTTTATAAGATCAATTCTATTGCTTTTAGGATACTTGCTGTTAATTTCTCCCAAAAAATTACTGCAAGCCCTTTGACAAGGTTCACTTTCTGTCCATAATTTTTCAATGTCCTTTTTAGTTAAAGGTACAACAATTTCTGCTGGGTCTATTCCTGCTAATTGACGAAGTCTCAATTTTCCTTTCAAAATTAAGTCAGAGATTTTTTCCACATAAGTTTTTAATTTTTTATTTGGCTTATTTGGAAAAAATATCCATTCCAATAAAATATCTTCTCTCTGCTTTAATATTCCTGTAGGAGAATGCCTAGAAGATAAAATAACCAAAATGCAATCCAGCTTTGGATCAATACGATCTACATGTCCTTCATGTACTTTTTTTTCTACCAAGGCCAATTCTTTTTCAGCCTCAGGTGATAATTCTCTTGGATTATTTAAGTCCTTGTCACCTTCTAAGGTTTTGAACAAATTATTCAGTTCATCATTTTTTACCCCAACAATAGTTCGTAGATGAGAAATGTCCCCAAATTATCTTTGAAAGTCATTAAGAGTCTGTAGGCGATCTCTCCTAATTTGTACCTTTTGAGGTCTAATTTTTTTTAGCTCTATTTTATATCCTAAATAATTAATAGAATCTCCTCTTTGTATCTTTTCAGGAGCAATTTGTAATCCCCAGCAAGGCAATATTTTCTTTACTTCTTCAAACATTCTTTCTAAAGTATCTGCATTTGAGTCAGCTAGTAAAATATCATCCATATAATGATAAATTATAGATTTAGGAAATTTTTTACGTATCACTTCCAAGGGCTGTTGTACAAAATTTTGGCACAGGGTTGGACTATTCAACATTCTCTGTGGGAGGACTCTCCATTGAAATCTTCTAACCGGTTGAGAATTATTGTAAGTAGGCACCGTGAAAGTAAATCTTTCTCTGTCTTTTTCTTGTAGGGGTATTGAAAAGAAACAGTCTTTTAAATCGATAACTATGAGAGGCCATCCTTTAGGTAACAGAGTAGGCAAAGGAATTCCAGATTGTAGAGAGCCCATTGGCTGAATTACTTTGTTAATTGCTCTAAGGTCTGTTACCATTATCCATTTACCAGATTTCTTTTTAATAATAAATACAGGAGAATTCCATGGGCTGGTAGATTCTTCAATATGCTGAGCATTTACCTGTTCTTCTACCAGCTCTTCTAAAGCTGTTGTTAAAGGCCATTGATGAACCCATACAGGCTTATCTGTTAACCATTTTAAAGGTAGAGCTGTTGGTGCCTTTGGAAGATTATCAGTTTTTCTGCCCTGTTCTTGTATAATATGGATGGCTGGTGACCACTCATTAGAATAATACCTTCTAATATTTCTCTCAGAAACATGTGCTAGTTTATTATTTATTTCTGAGGTTGGAGGGATGTTAGTCTGAGTATTCCATTGTTGTAACAGGTCTCGACCCCACAGGTTCATGGCTATGTTAGCCACATATGGTTTTAATCTGCCTCTCTGTCCTTCTGGGCCTATACATTCGAGCCATCTTGCACTCTGTTTAACTTGAGATAATGTTCCAATTCCTAACAGTTGAACATTTACCTCCTGAAGAGGCCAAGATGGATGCCAAAATTCTGGTGCAATTATGGTAACATCAGCACCTGTGTCTACCAGACCAGACAACAAAACACCATTTATTTTTATTGTTAATTTTGGTCTTTGTTCATTTATAGAAGTTTGCCAAAAAATTTTCTTTATGGTCTCTCCTGAATTTTCTGTTCTCTCTGTCTCAGTTGTTCCATTACTCTGAGTAGCCTGGTTTATTCCAATAGGCATTTGGTCATTTAACTGCTCTGAGTAGGGGTCTCCTCTACGATTGCAGGAAAGGTCTGAACTGGATTCACTGTAGGGGCCTGCCTGAGGCCCCTCTGGGAGTTTCCCAAAGACTGAGGCAAAGTATTACCTTGTCTGTCCCTTGTTGATCTACATTCATTGGTCCAATGTCTTCCCTTACCACACCTTCTACATACTCCTGAAGGAAGGGGCATTCTGTTGCCATTATTCCTTGAAGAAACATTGTTTCTAGAAGTGCCCTGTTTACAGTCCCTTTTCAAATGTCCTTGCTTTCCACATCCAAAACATCTAACATTCCTCAAACCTCTTGAAATTGCTTCTCCTACCCACATATTATCATGATCATGAGCCTCAACATTAACCGTGTCTCTAATCCAATCTTCCAAGGGTGCAGATCTCGCCTTTAATGGCCTGATTATTCTCTTGCATGCTTCATTTGCGTTCTCAAAAGCCAAAGATTCAATTATTATCTGGCTAGCTTCTGAATTTGGGACCATTCTCTTTACTGCTGAAGTCAGTCTTTCTAAGAAATCTGTGAAAGATTCTTTTGGGCCCTGTATAACCTTTGTAAATGACTCAGTTTTCTTCCCTGGTTCCTCAACTCTGTCCCATGCACTCAAGGCTGCCATTCGACATAGAATTAGAGTTTGCATATCATATAAACATTGTGTTTGTACTGCAGCATATTGGCCTTCTCCCACCAGCTGATCCTGGAAGATTTGTATACCTCTATCCCTACATTGTTTTGCTATGTTTTTAGCTTCCTGTTTGAACCACATTTGCCACTGGAGCTGCTGTCCTGGTTCCAGAACCGCCTGTGCCAGCTCCCGCCAGTCCTGTGGTATAATTGTATTATAAGTTGACCAGGAGTTTAACATTTGTTTTACATATGGAGAATGCATGCCATAGATACTATTGCCTCCTTAAACCTTTGTAAGTAAGTCTAACATTTCAACTGGAGTCCAAATATTTTGTGTAGTCATTTGACCAGGTTGCTGTTGTATGGTTACCAGATAAATTAAGGGTGATTGTGTGAAAACAGGCTTTCTTTCTGTAACCTTATAATCCAATCCTGAAACAACTTCACTGTTAATTTCTTCTTTCTGAATCTGAATTTCTCTATAATTCATTTTAACAGGTTTAACAGGTTTTCCTGAAATTTTTATCCTGGCACTTAAATTGACCATCTTTTTAAATAGTAAAATAAGGATAAGAGGATTAATAATGTACATAATTCGATCAACATTAATCTTCTCATATAGTTGTTCCATTACCATACTGCCTAAAATTTCAAACAAAGCCCAATTTTCTTCCAATGTACACATAAAACCCATTTTTTTTAATGTGGAAAAAATCTCTTTTAAATAGTTTCCTTTAAAATATCTGATATAAATGACTTACCAATTCTGCGTAGAACAGTAGAAATCCGAGGGAATTTCCAAACAGCTACCTAGCATCCGAGGTGGGAATCCAGAGAGAGAGAGAGAGAGAGAGAGAGAGAGAGAGAGAGAGAGAAAGAGAGAGCAAGAAAGCATAGCCACCTTCTGGCTAAAAGCTTGAATCCAACCCCTTCAATGTTCCGGTCTGAGCCGAGTCGAGCCTGGGCTCTGGCTTCCTTAAGCTCCAACTGACCACGTGCGCTGGCGTTTCAGCCAAAAGCAGCCTATCTGCAGTTGCGTGTAGCTACTGCAATTAGCAGTAGCTCCCGTAGGCCTGAGTTGTTTGTAGCACCGGCTTTTTAAGCAAGTAACTCCAGCTGCGGCTGTAACCACCCGTAGCTAAGGTAGGTTGGGCCTGAATCCTAAGCTGAGCTAGGCCTGGGTTAGACTGGGGCTAAGCCGGAGCTAGGGAGCCAGGCCCACCCAGGCGGGAAGCAGGACCCACTGCCAAGGCAAGCGGGTTTTTTAATGCATTCTTGCCCCATGCTGGGCGCCAATTGTAGATGTAACCAGCTTGTTAAATAAGAAACACAGAACTGATTGCAGAGTTAAAAACCAGGAGGTCAGAGCAAAAGCAGAAAACCTTACCCTTCACTGCTTCTGCGGTTCCTCCTCTCCACAAGAGACCTACTTCTGTGCGTCCTGTCTATTTAAAGACTTTCTGTTCTGTTTTCTCATTGGTTGTAAACCCAGCCACATGACCTCCTTGTCACTGCCTGTTTGTACAGACCTCCAGGTCGTCTATGGTTGGTATTGAGATTAAAGGCGTGTGTCTGCCATGCTGGCTGTGTCCTTGAACACACAGAGATCCGCCTAGCTCTGCCTCCCAAGTGCTGGGATTAAAGGCATGCCCCACTACTGCTTGGCTTCTGCTCTGGCTTGCTCTGACCTCAAGGCAACTTTATTGACATACAAATAAAATCACATTTCAATACAAATAAAATATCACTATACAGACATATCTATGAAAGCCTCATACATAACTGCTGGTGGCAGCTTTGTTAGTAATGGTTGATTAGTGTAAATCCACAAGTGGTCCATCAACAAGTCAAATATGTGTTATCTCCATAGCACCTGACGATAAAAATTATCAGGCTAGTGACCAGTAATGATGACCATAAAGTTCATTATATTGAATTTAAAAAACCCAAATACTAAAAAAAAAATCCATTTCAGATGATTCCATATACACAATTTTAGAAAATGCAAGAATATTCAGAATGACAAAGAGTTCATCAGACATGGTCTTTGAACATTGAATTAAAGGTTGGGTACATGTACACATGTATAAATAAATCATTCAGACAAGCATGTGATTCATCTTTGGAGATGATGAGAATATTCTGCATCTTGATTGTGCAGACAAATTCAGAAATTCATCCCCCTGGATCAATGTCCTGTACATTGTCAAGACTGCAGATTCTTGCACAAAAGTCATGCCCCAGTAGAAATGATTTGAAGATAGCCATGTTGGAATTAAATTCATACTTGTCTTGATGAAAAGTAACATTGTTAGTTCAGACTTAATTATTTCAGGTGCATATGTAACTGCATGAAGTTTTCAATGGCATGACACATCACAGCACACAGTCTGTTTCCATGAAATAACTGCACTGTTTAGCCCTCTTTTCGCTTAAAACACTAGAACCCTGTTTAATGAGAACACATGGCTGGCGTTATATCAGCTTGTTTCGTCTATTTTTGATTCAACATCATATGCACAGAAATAAGCATTCAGCATTCTGTCATGAAAGGAGAAAGACATTAAATCAGGTCACTATCTTTGTGTTCTCTATCAATGTCACCCTCAGGCTAGTGACATCTTATGCTCACCAGGCTTCCCCATATTTCTTGTTCCTTAGCCTACATACTGTTCTTTGCATAGGGCTGTCTTGTATCATAACCTACTTATATATAAACATTTTATGTGTTTGGCCAGAGACAATTGGTTCTTGAGTTGGTAGAAAGTTATTTCACTGGATGTTAGTCAGATATATATTTTTAGACTCGCTCTTTAGAGCAAAATTTAGCAGACAGTTTTCATTGAAATGTCCATTTTTCTGTGATTTAAAAATGCAGAATCTGATTTCAGTAATCTGAGTTAGGATTTGATTTTAAAGTTACTCTTTCTTCCCTTTAACACTCACACACAGATCAATAAAATGTTCTGTGTGGGTGACAGAGACCCAGACCATGAACAGGGTGGTGATGATACCCTTGAAGCACAGCATTTGTGGTTATTCATTTATTGAGTTTTCGACAAGCATTTTCAACATAGCACACTGAAAGTGCTCCTACTTTTCTTTGTCGGTTTTATTTATATCACATTTGCATGTGTTAAAATTTAACTCTGCTTTTCCACAGAGGGTTGGGTTGCTCTTTTTGTTGAGTATTCAAATTTGTTTGTGGCTTTTCAAACTCACTTTTTTTCTTGTTATCCTTGTAACTTGTTTAAAAACTGGAACCAAAAACGATTTTTAAAATTTTTGTCTTATTCCCTGATTTTGTAGGAGTTCTTAATTTTGACATTGAATAAATAAATACCATGGTTTTCAGATTTTGTTGCTTGATTTATATATATTTTTAAAATTTCATCACCATAGTATTTTTAAATATTTAAATAAAATTTTTTAATTAAATTTTTTTTCTTAAAAAGAAAAAAAAAAGCTGGGCGGTGGTGGCACATGCCTGTAATCCCAGCACTCAGGAAGCAGAGGCAGGTGGATCTTTGTGAGTTCGAGGCCTGCCTGGTCTACAGAGTGAGTTCCAGGAAAGGTGCAAAGCTACACAGAGAAACCCTGTCTCGGAAAAAAAAATTTTTTTTTCTTTCCTTTTACATACCAACCCCTGTCCCCCTCCCTCCCCTTCTCCTGCTCCCCCCACCTTCCCCAATCCCACCCTCATCCCCTCCTCATAGAGGGTAAGGCTTCCCTTGGGTAGTAAACATGGGCTGGCATACCAAGTTGAAGTTGCTACTAGCCCCACCCCCACCCTCCCCCCACCCCCCCCCCCCCCCCCCCCCCCCCCCGCCACATCAAGGCTGAATAAGGCATTGCACCATAGGGAATGAGCTCCAAAAAGTCAGTTTGTGTACTGGGGATAGGGAAAACCCCAGGAACTCACAAGATTGTCCCCAGCTAAGACTCATAGCAACGGTGTTGAGGGTGTTTGAACTAGCCTTCCCCTGCACTGAGATTGGTGTCTACCCTAATTGTCATCATAGAACCTACATCCAGTGACTGATAGAAGCAGATGCAGAGATCCACAGCCAAGCACCTTAGTTTTAATTTGACTTAAATCTCATGTTTGCTTGATACTTTTTTGTTTTCTCTTTAGCTACTGTTCATCCCCAGAGTGGCTTCCTTATATTGGAAGAAGAGCCTTGGATTCACACTGAGGAAATCTTGGAATTCAATTGCAATTGCCCTGTTCTCTCTCTCTCTCTCTCTCTCTCTCTCTCTCTCTCTCTCTCTTCCTTCCTTCTTTTCTCCGCTCCCGCCCTCTCTCCTTTCTTTCTTTCTTTCTTCCTTCCTTCCTTCCTTCCTTCCTTCCTTCCTTCCTTCCTTTCTTTCTTTCTTTCTTTCTTTCTTTCTTTCTTCCTTTCTTTCTTTTTGTTTGATTTTTTGAGACAGGGTTTCTCTGTGTACAGTCCTAGCTGTCCTGGAATTTACTCAAACTCACAGAGAACCACCTGCCTCTGCTTCCCAAGTAATGGGTAGTTGCACTGTTTCTTAAGTGTGACCATAATGAGCTGTTTAATCATGGTAAAGCTGGTACATCCCATGAGGCTAGGCATAGCTAAATTACAATGTTGTTTAGAGACTTGGCAAAGTGCCTGAATGACAAACACTCATAAGTACTAGCTCTTTGTGCTTAAAGATGTGTATTCTTGGTCTTGGGACATGGCTCCATGGCTCCACTTGATGAGTAAGTATGAAGACATAGGTGAGCATCATTACATGCTCCTGTAATCTCAACACTGAGGGTAAGAGGGGAGGTACAGACAGCAGGATCTCTGGGGCTTACTGGCTACCTACCTACAGGAAGGAAAAGTGAGCTCTAAGTTTTGTGAAAGACCCCATCTCACTGGAATAGGGTTGGGAGAGATAAAAAGGACACCTAACATCCTTTTCTAGTTTTTATATATGTACTAATGGAATTGTACTCACTGATATACAAACTAACAAATAAAAACATAAATATTTTTCCATGCTCCCCTTACTCTAGTCTGAGGTTTACATGCATCCATTGCTGGTGTTACTAAAGCTTAGCCTTCCTGACCTTTACTGACTGGCAGATACCCTAGGGGCTTGTAGTTCTTGCACTGCAATTAACTTTATGTCTTGCATTGACCTCTGTGATTTTATTATCCACAATGGATGCTGACCCTGATGAGAGTTACAGTGTTGGTTGTAGCCTTTTGTTATTGCCTTTTTGCCGATGCATTAATCACATATTCTATCTGAACTACTGGCACTTAATTGATAGACAAACATCATTATATGTTTTCTGTTCTGTTGTTTTCAAAGGGAGTTAAAAACTGAAAGGATAATATTGATAATAATCCACTTATTCTTCAAAGAACATCATCTATTCCAGATACTATTTTACTTCATGAATTGTGAAGATTTTGAGTTTGATAACAATCATTATATTTGGTAAAGAAATAGAATAAAGCTATCTGAAGACAAACATTTCGTTTAGTTTATAGAAGTAGTATTTCTGAATTATAGTAATTGGATTTAATGTCATGCTTCTGTTATTGTTGAAAACTTTCTACAATCTATACTCTAGTTCCTAGCTGAATTCTAACAGTTTAGTAGGTATAGTGGTATGAATGAGGAATGTATCCCATAGTTAGTCCCTGTTACTTGAACACTTGGTCCTGGTTGGTTGTGCTATTTGAAGACATTTAGGTGATACAGCCTTGATGGAAGAATCCCATCACTACAGGCAGGCTTTGTGAGAAAAACTCCTTGTGACATTTCCAGTTCCTCTCTGTGGCTTGTGTTCACAATAGAGGATGTGAGCTCTCAGTTTCCTTATGCCTGCCACTGCTTGTTGCCATGCCTCCACTTTACGTCATCATGTAAAGTGATGTCCTTCTGGAACTGATAGCCAAAAGAACTCTTTCTTCTATAAGTTGTCTCAGACATGGTGTTTTGTCACAGCAACAGGAAAATAACCAACATAGCAGGCAACTGAGAAAAGTTGACAAATAATGCTGAAACACTTAGATATTTATGTGTCTGTGATATGAGAGCCCTTGACCATTTCTGCAGCTACTAACTTAAAACACATTAACAATCTATGGATCCATGAGCCTTAAAGTTATGTGTGGTTTTTATGAAAAATTCCTCAGATAAGGTAACTTTTTTTTCCCAAATATTGTTTATGTGCAAGCATGGGCAATTTTACCTATCTCAGCATTCCTCACTGGGATAACACTGCTTTTCTGTTCTGTTTGGGAGAAAAGAAAACATAAAAAGAAAAGGAGGATAGATAAATTCTTTTTGGTGTAATTAGTGGCAATGTATGTAGTGAGCTGCTAAGTATCCAATACTAATCGAGACAGACAAGGCTGTCCCCTGCTAATCACCAAAGATATTGGCTTGTCTGGAGGAGAAAGGAGTGATTATATCAAAAAGAACAGTCAACTATTACCAAGACAAACTCTGTCAAGAATGTCTTTGGATTAGAAGACAAAGAATTAGAGATAAAATTAAATGCAGTGTTAATTATCTTTCAATAAGAAGGCATTTTATGAGCTTGTGGTTTGCATAGAAAGATGCTTTGTTTTCTACTCCCAAGATGTATTTTTTTTTAAAGAAAACTTTATTAAGCTATGAAATGCATGTCATAAAACTCATTATAATAATTAATTCTCATGGCATTATAAAGCACTCAAAACTTTATAGCTTCTACATTTCCTAAATCTAGAGAATAAAGCATGGAACCATGTGACACCAGTATACTGAGAGCTTGTGGGATGGAACACAGCTCAGTTGTTGTCTGCCCTTGTCTCGGTTTATAATTCCCATGTGATATTTTTCTGTCAAACAAAGCTTTACTTAAGCTTTGATGGTTCTTCTAAATGTTCAGTTAGTATACCATTTCTCCTTTCAACAATACCTTTGTCAGGGGAAAAGGTAGCTGGAAAAGAACTCAACCCCGTTCCCCACCTCATTGGCATCATGGAAATTTCTCCCTTCTTAGGACAGCTTTGTAAATTAATCTTTTCATAGAGCAGAACAACAATTTTTGAAAGCCCAGGCTTTATAAATTGGTCCTTTTACATTTCACGGTTGTGATTATTTCTGTATGGTTTGTGATTCTGCTGTAGAGGAAGGGTCAGGGTACTAAGGAAAGAGAAATAGACCTCAAATGAGTGGACAATCCTTGGTCAGAGACACCTATTGGTATGGCTTACACTACAACCAGATGGGAGAATGACAGAGTAAGAAAGGAGTTAAGCATCTAAGGGTAGGGTGCTCATTTAAACAAGCAGTCAGATGGCCTAAAGAAGAGAAGGTATGTAGACCAAAGTTCCAAATAGCAGCTATGTGGAATGAACAATGTGACCATATGTGTTCAGTTGTATTGTGCAGACTTGAACTGACTTTAACATAAAGTGCACTGTGATATTACTGCTTTATGAAATGATGGATATGCTGATTTTATTCCCCACTGACACTGTTTTATTATCTGTAGAATTTTGATAACATCATGTTCTTTGCCTTAAATATACACAATGAAATTATATATATGTAAGAATTTGAAGTGACTTGTTTATAATAGAAAAGTGCAAAATGTGGTGTCTTTTCATTGACAGTATGTTTAGTAAGAATGTATTGTGGAATGTGACTCAGAAAAATTGAAGTCTGCTTTTGTAATCAAGATGTCTTAAAGAGTATGCCATAGCTGGTTCTGGTTTGGAAGCTGAAGGAGGAAGATTTATGTGTGGCCTGGACAGCATGTTGAGAAGGCAGGATTTTACCTTCAGTGATGCTAAATATTGTCCGTAACTATTAGCCTGCGCTTCCTTTGGATGAGTTGGTCAGGGACAGAATAATGAGTTCATCACTGTGATAAAGCATTTTCCTTTCAGGATGATGTTTCAGTCCTTGCACTTGAAGTGACTTGTCAGAAATCTCTGGGTTTAGTTGAAGGCTATTATGCACATAAGAGGATGCTGTGGTTGTTTATGACTTGAAATAGGTGGAGATACTGTGCAATGATTTGCAAATTGTCAAGATCAACTAAATGAAAGGCTCCAATTCACTACTTGTAAATTTTTTCTGCCAAAATCAAGGATTGAGCGATGACTCTTCCTTACATTGCTGCACTTCTTCACTTGATTACTTTCTCCTTATCTTTGTAGCCTTACAGTTTGAAACACCCCTGATATTGTAAAGGGTAGTGGACAAAAGTGAAATGTAACAATTATGCAAAATATCAAAGAAGTTCACTAAATTCCTGGATTCAGTTGATTAACTTTCCTTCTATTCTTGGTTTCTTCTTCTCTCTTAAGTGTCTTTCAAATGCTTAGTCTCCATTCCCAGTGATGCAGCAGCTTTCCCATGACCACCCGCACTCTAAGAAAATGTGCACACTCCCCAGCTGGTCTTCCTGCTGCTCTTCTTAATGCTTAGCTAGACTTTCCCTACACTGCAGCTAGGAATGATTCTCTAATGTTCAAATGGGCTATCTCTGTCCAAAGTCCTTCACCTCTTTTCCACTTTGCTTGGTACAAAGTCCTGGGCCTTTATTTATCACTCTTTCCTCTGTCTTTCTAGTCTTTTATCTCCCACTCAGTACCAGCATCTTTGATTCCATGTGTTAGACTGGTAAACTCCCCAAACACCCATTTCTGCCCTGTTTCCTGTTGTGAGTCTGATTCTGATCTCCAGTTTCATTTGTATGTGACTTTTCTCACGAAGTCTTATTGTTCACTTTAGAACTATTTAGGGGGCAATTATTGTGCTTTCAGCAATTTGGACTTATTTTAAACTTTTTTAAAAGTTCATGAGACCACTGAATGTTTTTTAAGTCCTCCTTGAGGACCATGTCCATGTGTGGTTCATGACTGTAGCCCAATGACAGGCAGAGATTAAGAGATCAGTATGTATTCACTAAACTGAAAATGGGATGGAAGCATTCCAAGCCAATCTCTCTTAGCTGCTTTAGATAAAGGGAACAGAAAAAACATCAATTTTAGATGATTTTGAGGCATAAAACTGACTTATCCTGAAATAACCGAGTGTCTGATATATTAAGCTTATGACTGTGTCTCCCCCAGTTGCAGATTCTCCTGAGCCAGCTCTTCACAGACACTCAGCCTATCTTAAATATCTATGCTGTTTTTCTCTCACTCAGAAAATTTCCTGAACAAGCTCTCCAGAGATACTCAGCCTGTGTTTGAACTACCATCTCTCTTCCTTTTGCTTCTTTTCATCCTTGTGTTTCACCTTCTACCTTCCCATCTCAGTCCTTGTTCACACACATCCATATAGAATGAGGCTTCCTCTCAGCTGTACTTTAGTTTCTGTTCAAAATCTGAAGTTACAGCAATTCTACATGTAAATATATTTAGGTATCATCAGTACAAATGGATACAAGAGGATGTGGTTTATGTAAAGATGAATGTATTTATATGTAGAGAGAGAAATGGACTCTCAGAAGCAGCAGCTACAGAAAGGATTCCATGTGACCAGGGAATGAATACTGGAGGTGGTGAAGATCACAAAGTCAGATTGTCATAAAATTTAACTGCTATCTCAAATCCTAGTGCTTTTTAACCAAAAGCAAATCAAGCTCAAAGCGAATAATCTCAGTACACAAACTATCAGTGGATTTTACATTTAATCATCAAATAGTCATTTAGGAATTCTTTTAAAGTACAATTACATGGGCTGCATGTACCCATAGATAGTTCTTATGATATAGCTGTAGATGGGACATGTAAGAATTAAGACTCTCATTTGATACAGGTAGATTTGGATTTCCCCCTCTATAGCATTGGTATATTCTTATTTCCCCCAGACAGCCCTTGGGTAAGTGACATTTCAAGAAGCCACCAGAAGACAAATAACAACATCTGATTACTTTGGGGTTAATTGTTAGCAATGTGGTTGTGCTAGTGACATTGTTTATAGTGTTCAATTAAATGCCAGTTCAATGACAATCCACATTTAAACCACAGTGATGAGACTTTATGCAGTCCCAGCCCAGAGGACTGACCAGCTGTCCACCCTTGCTCTCCCTCCAGTTGCCTTTCTCTCTATGTTTCAAGGATACAGGTAATTGCTAATCCTGAAGGAGCCCAAATAAGCTATTATCTAGTGGCATCTATGATGCCTTTCTTAATAGGAAATGAATTGCACTCTTCATAGTGCCAAGTGCCCAAGAGCAAACTGGGTCTGGGTTAATACAGTAGGAATTTTGTTTCCTGAAGCTTGGGCTGAATATTCCAATCTGCATTTGCAGCTTTTTTATAAAGACCTTGCATTTTGAGAGGAATGAGTGCTATTACCACTGACTCTGCAACTGCCCCATTATCTCTACTACCCAACCAATTCACGTGGGCTTTTGGAAATAGGGTTTCCAGACCGGAAAATATTCAAATTTGAAGACAGCCTATAAACTGACCAAACACTAATGTTCAGCTATGATGACACTGCCAACACCTGATAATTTGCATCTAAGGAAATAAATTTTAACCAAAGCACTGCCACTGAAATGTGTCTTTTATTAATAGACTTCCATAAAAATATGATGCTTTGCTCATTCAAATATCCTCAAATTAAAAAGAAAAATAAAGGATTGGTTGATGAACTTTCCTATGCTCTTGATTGGAATATATTCTGAAAATAAAAATAATGCTCCCTTACCTATCTCATTCAAACAACATAGTGCATATACTTACCATGAACCAAGTATGTCTTTTCCAATAAAGCAGATAAGCAAGAGATAGGAGAGGAAAATAAAGGACTCCCCAGTGAAATGCAGTGTAGTATAATATAGAAAGTTGTTAGTGGTACTGCACTGGGTAATGTGGACACACAAAAGAAAGTAATAGTGTTAGTGCACACATTTTATGATACCCTATACAGAAACCAAATTGTTGACATGCTCATCTAAGGTAATTTCACTCTTGAGTCATAAAACTCTACTGCCAACTTCTATAATAAAAGTTTTTAAATGGTTTATCTAACTCTGTGCTGGTAGGTAATATGCACTAATAATCAAGAAATGGGAGAATTAAATGTGTCATCTAAACTAAACACAACACAACAACATCTGGCATACGATAATTGTAAACATTCTATGCAGTTAATCTTTAATATTGTTGATGGAAGAATATAAAAAGATTTCTCATTAATAACAAATATATATTTATATGTTTATAAATTATGTATATGTAGAAAGAGCAAGAGATATAGGGACAAAATGACAAAAGGGTAAGAGTCAAATATACATATCAATACTACAAGAGACCTGTGTAGTCCTTATTCATGGCTAGCCAAATGCGGTGAAATTCATCTTTACATTATAAGAATTTGCAAAGTACACTTCAATGCACTGGTTTGTCTTTGGTGCATACACCTTTGTTTTCTATCTCTTCTAGCTACTCAAGTGAGAATTTAATTAAATTCCCTACTTTAATAAATAATCTGATTAAATGAGATCAATGATGTCTGGTGACTGGAGGGGACTATCTTGGGTTGATTGATGGCTTTGGGAATGCAATGCTAATTCTTATTTTACACTGCACTCTCACCCTTTCATGGTGTTTTATATGAGGCTACAAGAATCTTAGACGGAACATTGAATCAGGATCATAAAGGTTTTAAGTCAATTATTTTAACTAATAATATTTCTTATTTTGGAAGTATTATCATTGTGACTCCATGTGAAAAATTCACTCTGGCTTAAATTTAATTCATCCTACATTATATATCATATCCCTTCCTTAGTAAGTATCAAATGAGATCAATTTTGTTTGTTAAATGTACATGTGTTCTTGAAAATGGTCAGTGCTTTTGATATTATTCTTATCTTTTCTCTTTTGTTCACACCATTACATATGTGATCATGATACTACAGTATAATTATGTATTTCTTATATTCTTTACTCAATGTGATTTTCCCAATACTTATGTAGTTACATGTGTTTATTTACTCTTCCCTGGAAGAGCCTGTGGTGGTCTTTATCACTACCAGAAGTGTAGAATTATAAATCCAAACTTATATACAAACTTCTACATAGGTCAGATCATATGATAGGCAACTTAATAAAAACAACTTAGTATGCTATGCTTGTGGCAGAGATACCTTGTAAATAATTTGTGAATAAGCTGAACTACAAGTAGTGGAGTTCTGCTGTTGTCAGCATGTGCTGGGTCAACTTGAACACACTACTGAATCTGCTAATGCTTTCTAGGTCTCACAATACTCAATTCATTGGATGTTGCAAGGACTAAATGAGACAGTGCTTGAGAAACCAAACATCAGTTACTGGGGTTAATAATTTCACTCTTTTCACTGTTGGTATCTGTCCAGTGACACCATAGAGGTTTAGCTGCAAGGCAATGAAATTAGCCTAGTTTTCAGAAATAAAATACACTGACACATCTTGCTCTACTAGCTTGTTCTGTGATTCTAAATTGATCTATGATATATTGCAATTTATGTTTCCACACAGTGAGAAATAGAGTTTCAGGTAGCATTTTGTTATAAAGTGTGTGATTCTAAAGAATTAATTATTAACTGATATTATTAGTCAGAAGATATTTAAGACAGAGATACATGGCTTCTGAAAGGCTAAACACTGTAGACTCCCTTTACTCAGTACATAGGACTGAGGTTTACACAGGATATTTTATGTTTTCATCTGGAATGGAATAGTTTTTGAGAAAGCAAAGTTATAAGTTCTCAAAATACAATTAGTAAAATGTGACAATCACACATAGATGCCATGAAGAGAGGGGCATGTATCAAAGCAAATGTTTACCTGGAGTATTCCTGGCCCTAAAAGCAAATGCAACATCAGCCTCTTTGTGAACCATTCTCCACTCTGTAGTAGTGAAGATACTATTAGGGAGTGCTTTTCTAAATCAGTTGTTAGTGTGACCTTGCATTATAAATCAATTCTCCCCAATTAAGTAAGCATTAAATAAACCAGGACGAAGAAAAAAAATGAATCATGAAAATGTAATAGAATGCAAGGGATGTTATTACGTCCCAAAGCAACTCTGTTCTAACCATATAAAGATTGGAAACCATTTAAAAGTTTTAAAATAACTTCTAAATTAGAAAACAATGCCTCAATAATTTTGGATATCAACATGAGTCCTTATTAGAGTTTTCAGTACTTTATTTACATTTAGGAAATGAGTTTTATAATTTGTAAGACTACAGGTAGGTTTTCTAGGTTCTATGGCTTAGCCCATTCAAGGGAGAATCCTCTTTAAAGGAACCCCAAATGATCCTCGCTACCTTTGCAAATTTAACAAACTTTCTTTTCTCAGTTCTTCCCATGGTCTTAGAAGGGCTACATACTTGTAAACGGCTCTGAAAGTGAAGTTTCATCAAATTTATAATAAATCTAACTGTAGTATTTGAGATTGCTTTGTAATGTACCATAATTTTTCTCTCTTCTTTTTACTTTATTAAGAAATTTTCTACAATTTTTCTCTTTTCTATAGTGCAAATAATTTTCTAGTTAGCACTTTAATAAAATAAAGCACTGTTCTTTTTAATTTAAGAAAATTTTAAATTCATTTTACATACCAATCACAGATCCCCCATCCCTCCTCCTGGTCCCCCAGTCTTCTCCTGCTCCATCCCCTCCTCTGAAAGGGTAAGGGCTCCAATGGGGAGTCAGCAAAGCCTAATAAACCACTATTCTCTGGAAAGTGTTTCACACTGATGATAGACAGAAAAGGGCTTCTCTACCATAGAGCTATTATCTCTGTCTCTGTCTCTCCATATATATATATGAAAGTGAGCTGAGACTAAATATCAGCATAGTCAACATTACTTTTGATACCTCTCTACTTGACAAGTCACTAAATATTGTACCTTAAATTTGTATTCTTACTATGGCAAGTATATCAGTTCTTTAATTATTAATTCTATTTAATAACAGTATTTTTAGGGGAGAAATTCACAGGATAAGTTTATTGTTTCTTTGTATTTAAAACACACTGTGTAGACTTATTTTTGTCTTCTAAAGAAACTTTTGTCCTTTAAATCAAATTCTTAGATTTCATGATTCTTACCATGACTTCTGGGTGACAACTGTTCTTTAGTCATTTGAGTTCGAGCCAATATTTTAAGTGTAAAATATCCAACTTATGTAAATTTAAAAACCTTAAAGGTGAGTTCTGGTTATATTTTTTTTCTACATATGCTGTCTACTTTTTCCTCATGTCAGTACAGGCTGTCTTAGACCACATGTGTTTGCAGAAGGAAAACCATAATACTCTCATACCCCAGTATTTATTCTATTGTACTTTTTTCCAGTATGCTCTACAAAGAATAATTAAATTTCACTTTAAGATGGACTGGCATTTTTTAATTCTCAAATTCATATCTCCTTTGTTGACAAAAGGATCTAAAGCTTATACATCTGGTTCCCAACTATCTTTCTTTTGAATTAGTTTGATTCTGTAGTGGTAACTCATTTAGAATGTGAGTTGATCATCTTAGTACTTTATCCAAAACATTTGTAAGAAATAGCATCATTTTGTAAATGCATATATTTTCTGCATAGAGTCTGTATATAGAAAATAAGGCCAGGCAGTGGTGGTGCACGACTTTAATCCCAGCACTCAGGAGGCAGGCAGAGGCAGGCGGATCTCTGTGAGTTCAAGGCCAGCCTGGGCTACCAAGCGAGTTCCAGGAAAGGCACAAAGCTACACAGAGAAACTCTGCCTCAAAAAACCAAGAAAAAAAGTAAATAAATAAAATTCCTCATTTATATCAAATTTGTTTCAAGGAAATGAAATGTTTGCTTTGTAAATGTTCTTAGTCCTTTTCCTAAACACAGAGTTAATCATAGTTGTATAGATATTATGCCACTGGTGTCTTTCCATAATATGATATATGTCATTAGAAACGAGACCAAGGGGAAAATACTTTAGGGAGAGACATTTGCACTATAACTGATGAGGGGCATGTGTGATTCTCATCTGTTATCCAGTTTTGTTGGAGTTTTTCCTGTTTGAATAGACTTAATTACTTTGGGTCTCTAAAGGAAAATTGTGTAAAATATTATGAATGGTTCAGTTATTGGGACACACTGAGGAGAGAAGGGAGAAAGAGAGAGGAGGGGAGAGGAGAGATAGAGACACAGAGGGAGACAGAGACAGAGAGAGACAGAGACACAGAGAAAACTTTCCTCAGCAGTTCCACAGAAGGGTCAAGAAACAGAAAGGAAGTAAGTCAGCAATAAATAAGACTTAAAATCAAACAAAATAAATCAAGAAGGAAGTTCACAAAGTATGAGAAGATATTTTTCACTTTTCAAAATTTATGTGGATCCTTTGTTTGTATGTAAAAAACTATAAATAAAATTCCCTTGCTGATTGTTTATTCTTGAAGCAGAAAATTTATGTCTTATTGACTCATAATATAATTAAAATCATTGTACAATTAGCATATTTTTAAAAGTAGAAATTGACATTGTAATTGTCATGCACATATAGCTTAGAAATGACTTACTTTTAAAAAACAGAGCCAGCTTTTTATGTGATAGTAACTTATTTTATGCCACTGTATTCAATCCAGCCTGAGATGCTGACTAGTGTTTATCTGTTTGAATATTGATTTTTGTTAGGCGTGGAACAGCTGTCACCTTTAGAAACTGTGATTACAGTGGACCTTGATTTTTTTTTGTTTTTCAGGTGAGTCTGGTAAAGCCAGGAAAACTTCCGAATAAAGGCTGAGTGAGTCAAGGGATGGAGGCCATGGCCTTAGAACTTTCCCCAGAGAGCAGAGGAATGACTTCATTACAATAGGGATGTACGGCTCTTCAATAGTCAAACTCTTCTGGTGTGATTAGGTTCTGCTATCTGTACAGGACTAATAAGTCCTACTTTGCCTAAGTCATGTTTGGAGTGTGCCGAGGGAGTCTTTTCTTTCTTTAAAAAAAAAAAAATTCGAAACCTAGTATTTGCTGTGCTGTTTGAGAAACAAACGTCTTTAACGAAATAAAAAAATCAAATTCACTACCTACTGTCTGTTTTCCAAAGTGAAGGTTCAGACCTAACCTCTTCATCCAGCCTCTTTCTTGTCTCTCACTTGACCCTTGTGTGTCTCTAACACAATGCATGTAACAAAGTAGGCACTATCCTGATTAGTAGACACACCTTTCTTCTGGTCCTACATAGTTATAACACTTCACCTTGGTGACATTTTACTACTTGTTGGTATCTAGATTAATATACCTGATAAAAAGATGACTTATTTATCTTTTTCCTAGATCATCATGTGACATTCTCTTATTTACTTGCTTTACAGCATGTACAAATTCCAGGGAAATACAAGGCTATAGTTAAAGAACTGAAACTTTCTACTGTAGGAAGTTTTAAATTAAAAGAAAATAATTGAGGAACAGATTTGGTTAGACCTTTCATCATACAGTTAAAACAAAATACAACACAATAACAACAATAAAAAACCAAAACAACAACAAAATAAGGTAGTACAGAGAACCAAAGGATGCCCAGTCCAAGATATTGATATGACTGACCATCAGCAAACACACATCTTGAGGCTAGAGGGATGGCTTATCAGTTAAAGAAGGGCATCTCCCTCAAGTTTGATGACCTGAGTTCAATCCCTGAGACGTACACATGGAAGCAAAGGATAGACTACCACAAGTTGCTCTCTGATCTTCACATGTACATTTTATCACTTATGCTCAGATCCCCAAGCCCCTTAACCCTCACACATATAAATAAAAAATTTTATCCCAGCTGCCTTTTATCCCAGCACTCGGGAGGCAGAGGCAGGCGGATCTTTGTGAGTTCGAGGCCAGCCTGGTCTATTGAGATCCAGGAAAGGCGCAAAGCTACACAGAGAAACTCTTTTCGAAAAACAAAACAAAACAAAACAAAACAAAACAAAAATATGAAATAAAGAAAGCATATATCTTACCTGCTCTTCACCCAGGAGTCTATCAACCAACAGGACAACTTGTGTGAAGAAATGATGGAAGAATGTGTCACAGTTTTAAGTCCTCCAGAAGGCTGGAGAACATGTGCAGACTAATAAGTTAGATTGCTCCAGGCCTGCTACTTTCATTCTTGTTTATAAATAACAGTTCACACATAGCAAATTCTTGATAAATATTTGTTGAAATGAATTAAATTTATTCAGGGATAAATTTAGTATAGCACATTTTCCCAAGGTTTCAAGCATTAATATCAATTCATGAATTTCATAAGCTCTGAGGCTCTATCTACATAGTAGCAACACCTTTCTTTTTCATGAAAACAGTCATTTCTCAGAGTCCAGAAGGAAAGGGGTCTCCTACGTACTTAAAGCACAATGAGTTTTAATTTTTGTTGTTGTTTTGGGGGTCAATGAGATCTTCTGCCTTTGAAATTGGTTTCCCTCATTTGAATCTGTGCTCCTAATTTCATGGTACCATCTTCCTTAACTGGTCTACGTATGTCTTTACACAAAGCTGAAGATCAGGGATGGAACCAGCTGCTATAATTATTCTGTTCCCGGATGTGAAACAATGTTACTAGGTCATACCAGGTATGTAGTGGTTTGAATAAGAATGGCCCCTACAGGCTTATATATTTTAATACTTGGTACCTTGTTGGTAGAACTGTTTGAGAAGGATTAGGAAGTATGATTTTGCTGGAGAAGGTGTGTCACTGAGGGCAGGCTTTGAGGTTGAAAAAATCCTACCACATTCTCTCCACCCCTGTACCACATTCTATTTTCTTCTAAGGATGTAAGCTCTTAGCTAGTGCACCAGCACCATACCTATCTGCTGCCCACCATGCTCCTTGCCATGAACTCTAACCGTCTGGAACTATGAGCCCCAAATTAAATGTTCTCATTAATAAATTGCCTTTGGTCATGATGTTTTGTCACTGCAATAGAAAAATAAATAAGACAAGGTAGTAATCAAAGGAGCTCATATTCAAACTCAGTTATTCTTGTTCTATACCATGGAATTACTGTCTCATACTATATAGAGATCCTTCTTGTCTCCACCTCCATTTTTTTGAGGATTATACACAAAAAAAATTTCTCCCATATTTAGGCAAACACCAAGATATGTGTATACGACATTTTCACTACCTTTTTGTGAGGGCATGCCAAACAAAGGTGCTTCCTTCCTCCAGGTCTCCTCATCAGCAGTGTCCTAGTTATTCCTTCAGGTTTCCAACCCACATCATTGCAATCAGAGAGTGTGATTTCTTTTCTTCTATGATGTGTATTTATATTCAGTTTGTATTCGTGGTCACAAAACATGGTCTCGTTTTGAAAAACTTTACATTTCATTTCCTTGTAGTTGTGTTTTTTCTCTGTGATTTTATTGTGTTATAAGAAGTCACAGCTCAAGGGCTTGCACACTTTCTTGCTTATGAGCTTGCAGGGTTGTTGGTCAAACTGGGCTCAAATGAGTGAGCTGGATTTGGATGCAGGCTCTGATTTGTATTTGGTTAAAATCAGTGTTTCCTTTCACTTTTTACAATTGCACCTACCCAGCATATTCCTTTTAAGGTAGGTTATAAACGTGAGGATTATGACAGATGACCCTAGTGTATACAATGTCTGCCTTGTCACAGTTGGTGACATCATGTTAATCAAAGTGTGTCTTGCATCTCAGCTCAGAGTTAGAGGACTGAAGATGGAAACTCCGTCTACTCCAAGTAGATACTGGAGAATTTGGAGAAAAACCTTTGGATTTTACCCTATATTTTAAAGATGCAAAGAGGAGTTGAGAGCATGAATTCATTTTCTTCAACTGCCATGATAGTGACAAAGGTCAGGGTGTTGATGGTGAGTTAATGTAAATAAGTTTTCATGTACAGCTTTCTCCATTATCTTTAATTGTTCTGTGATTGACCCTTCCAGTCTTCAAAGCCTAATAAACTTAGTAGGCCTTGCAAGATTGTTTTTCTTCCATGAGCAACTAAAAAGTATTTTGAGAAAGAAAATTCTTCCTAAGTGATGGGAGATGCACATATGACTCAAGGCATACATGTCCCATTGAATAAAGGACAGAGATTTGCCATTAAGCTTTCTTTACCCTGAGACTGATGAGACTCATAAAACTTAGGACAAATTTACCAGGTATAGGAAGCTCAGGAAGTTATAAGAATCACAAGGCCTTTCTCTAAGATTATCAATGTATTAAACACGCTGTTTGTGCGCTTGTCTGGTGTGTGTGTGTGTGTGTATGTAAAGACTCTTCTGTGTTGGCACTGACTACATATTACACAGAGTCACCACCTGGGTTGTGGTGGACTTTTTGGTGATGCAGCTGCCTCAAGTCATTGGTGCTCCGGTAAGTGATCACAATAAACTCATTGGTTTATAGTGCTAGATCTGGGAGGACTCACTCTTTGGTCTAGTGTGGATGGTCTTTCTGAGGTGAACAGATGTTTACAGTAGTGGGAGTTTCTGCTCTCCATGTAGGAAAAACATTCAAGGAAGAAATTCCCTACTAACTTTTTATTTGGCAGAATTATGACTCATATTTATGTAACCTTATCATTTCTTGTGATTATTACTTGCATAGTAAGTTTCACTTTTATAAATATGTTGGAATGATGACTTTTGGCAATTCTTTTGTTCATGAAAGAAATATGGCTACTTGCTTTTCATTTACTTTGCCAACAATAAGATAAAGGAAATAGAGATGAGTAATAATTTATCAGATCAATGAAAATATTACCATTTGGATAACAATTTGTGTAATACGCAAAAATTTTCTTGGCATTGCAAACTTTTTATCTTTTCATAATATGCTACATAAATGACAAAATTTATTTATTGCTCTAAAGTTAGGGAAAGGAAAAAGTTACCCCATCAGTACCATAGAAGTTTATTCTAATACTTTTATCACCTGAGGGGTGTTCCACAGGCTGTAAAATCCTCAACAAAATTGTAAATATCATTGAATCGTCTCACTCTGAGTTGAATATCAATAAAACTCATTTTCATCAAGAAGTGCTGGCCAGCATAAATGGGAATCACTGCTGATTTACGTTTTCATAGTTGAGTGTCCTTTATTAAACATTATTCCTTATGTTCACTCCAACTTATCTACTTTTTAATTTTTAACCTACACATTCTCAGGAACTTTCTTCATATCACCATCTACTCCTCTGCTTTACTAATTGAATGAATCTTGAAAGTATATCTCGACTCACATTTCAAAGTCCTGATGCTCCACCTTAGTTATCCTTCCAGGAGTTCAAATTTAGATGGTTAAATAAAATAAAAAAAATTTTCAGTACAGTTTTTAGAATTTTTGTTAATACTTTTCTTTTTGAAATGACATGTAATTCCATCATTTCTCCTTTTACTTTCTTTTTCCCAAAGCCTCCCATATACCTCTCCTTGATCTCTTTCTAAAGCATGACTTCTTCTCCTTTAGTTGTTGTTATATATGTATCAATACACACACAAATGGATGAGTATAATTTGCTCAGTCTGTATATTACTTGTATGTATAGTTTCAGGGATGACTTTTTGTAATGGATAACTGATTGTGGTACTCCTCCTTAGGGAAGCCTATTTTTCCCATGCTCAATGTTTCTTAGCCCCCTATAGTCCTTTTTTGGGGGGTGTGCCTCTCAGGTTTGCTCTGTCCACTTTATCATGTCTATTGGTTTCCTCCTTGTTCAGCTCACGTTTGGGCAGTCATGTTGTTGGTGCTTTGTGTGTGTGTCTTCTGAGTTTACTAGAAAACACAATCTCACAGCAAACTCTCTTTTTCTTCTGTCTCCTACAATCTTACTGTCCCCCTTTATACAATGATTCCTCAAGCCCTAGGTATGGTAGTTGTATAACAGATGTATTCATTGAGACTGGCCTTCACAACTCTGGAGTTTGATTGTTTGTGGCTTTCTGTAATTGTCTCTGCTGCAAAGAGAATTTTCCTTGGTGAGGGCTGAAGTCTATTGGTAATTTCTTACTCTCAGTATTTTCTAAGACATGCTTTTCTTTTTGGGAACTTAATTTCTGTTAAATACATATCATTAACTTACAGATTATTATTAGTGTAGACAATTTACTTATAGATATATTTCTTTTACTTTCTACACTTATTCAGTATAGATTCTGTCTATAAGATAGCAATATTTTCTTCTTACAGTTCTACTGTAGACTTCTAATGCATTGCCTCTTTATTCTTGAGTTCCTGAAAATTACTTGTAAATGTGTCATGCTGATTTCTCTCACCTTAATTCATCAACAGTCCCTTACCTTATCTAATTTTCTCAACATTCAGCCTTTCTGCTACCCTAAACCTCATCATTTTGTAATCCACATTTAATGCCATCAATTCCAGTATAATTTTTTTGAGTTCTGAGTCATGTGAATTTCCTTATATATTTTATGCTTCTATTGTTAAGTGAACCATGAATGGTAATTTAAAAGCATTGGCTGTCTCTATTGCAAACTGCAGCTGAAGATGAAAGATGAGCAGTAATGTTTCCTAAAATCACTCAACAACTCTCTATGCAGACACTAGAGATCCATAATTTATTTCCTTGTAAATATATATTTTTCTCAATGTTTTCTTAAGTGAAGTACAACTTAGCATCCTATTACTGCCTGAGAATGGAGTTTAGATAACTGTTGATATTCTTTTGTTGCGATTATTTGGAAAACATTTTTCCCTGAAATGGTGAAAGATACTAGTGTTCACTGTTAGGATAGAATGACTGCAAGAGTTCTGGAGGTTGTTTTCAACAGAGTTAAAATATTGTATGAAATCTACTACCATCAACAGGCTTAGTACATGTGGCTTGACAAGATAGGTGTTACACAGATTTTTGAATGAATTATTTTGATTGCCATTGATTTGGTAAATGGCCAGTTTTGTGTAAAATTGAGCAAGTGGTTCTAATTTGTCTTCAGATTCAGTAAACCCTCAATTAGCAGAAAACAAGACCAGGGATATATAGTTTGTGTACTTAATGATTTAGTTAGGGATCCTTCACATTTGCTGGCTGTTACTCTCTTTATCACCCAGTCTTAACTACCACATACTGTGTCTCCCATGGTAGTTGGAGTTGAGCATATGCTGCCTCTTGTACATATGTCTGGTGCAAAAGCAAATACCAACACTTCATTCAAGATGACCTCATTTTTTAAGTTACATTTTTTTTAAATATTTGATTCCTCAGTCTATTCCTACTGCTGCTTCTGTCTAATGAATGGGCACATGTTACAGACAATTAGAGAAACAGACCATGGAGGTAATGTATTTCATTTAATACAGTTTCCATTGTTCTGAAGTTCCTAAGAACACTAATAAAATGTTTTAGCAAAATTTTTATGTACAATGTTATTTTAAATCTTCTCTTCATGAAGAGGAACTTCTTCATAATTCACTAGTGAAGACTAGAATTATAAGTTAATTAATTATTATTGTTTTGGTCGTTGTTGTTTTGAGACAGTCTCAGTGTACTGTTCAGTTTGATCTAGAATTCTTGCTCTTCCTACCTTCTCCTCCCGAGTGCTGTGGTTGCAGATACTTGTTACCATGTTTTCTTGATTCCCTTTGCTATGGTAAAATCATGTCAGAGAAGAATTTAATTTCCCTCTTAGCATGGAAGGGTTAAAGAAGAGAGGTTAAATAGTGAAAGAGCTAACTAATTGAAGATAAAAATCCTATGATGAGGTGGCAAATTGTTACTTTAAGATTATTATAGTGCACTGACTATTACGAACAGAAAATATAATATCTGTATTTTTCTTATATTTCTTGTCCTGTAGAAGGCTTTGCTGAATGTCACATGTGACTGGCAGAGGAAGGAGAGTTATGTGAGACAACAAGAACCAATGGATAGTCTTACTACATCCAAACCATACTGAGGGTAAAAGGCCAACTTACCCTGCATGAGCTGTGCTTTTTGAAAATCATGATACATATGTGCTTTTGAAAAGCCACCCTTTTGCTGATCATGTAGGCCATTTAATGAGGACTGCTGTAAGGGACTCCATGCGATATGAATCAAGTTGTCTTTAAGGAGTTCTTTTTCCCAATGATATCCAATGTTAGTCATTGAATGGCAGCAGATGTTTGAGAGATGTAATCTTCATATCACCACTTTCATTGACATCATATTTAAATTGAGCTGTGCTTGTGTCCACTAGCTCAATTTGTTTTTGAAAATATTTTCTTTACTATAAAAGTAAACTTTGGATTTGGAAATCTGGAAAAGCTTTACAAATGCATAAAACAAAAAAATCTCAGTCTAAAATCTATTGATCATATTTTAATCTATACTTTGGTTTTAGATGTATCTGTATTTATATACATGGTTATATACACACTGAATCTTGAATTTCAATATATATGAGTTTTAGCATATGTATATCTGCATAGACATAAATACACATGCATTTTAATCATCCATTTATCATGTGAAATTGCAATTGAGAAATTTTTCGTGTAATTAATTATAAAGAAATCATTACCTTAATGGCTGCATAATAGTCTGGTGATAGATGTACTCTAATTCATCTATTCTTTTCCTTGTTAGGAAATATTGATTTTTTTTCTGTTTTCATTATCATAAATTCTGTTTTAATGAAGTAACTTCTAGAGAAATTAATATTATATACACTATACTTCAGTCTTTCAATGTTCCCTATTTACTATCTATCATATAATTTCATAAGCAAAAATCTTTAATTACATTTTTCTCTGCTTATAAAAAACATACCATGTAATTATTTAACAATAAAGTTACTAGCTATTTTTGAAATGTTGGTCCTTTTCTTATTTCTCCATCTTCCTCCTCTAGCTGGTTTATTAATTATTTAACTTTGTATTAAAATTTTAAAAATAAAATATAATTAATTACCACACTTTCCTTCTTCTCTGTCCTCTCTCCTACCTTTTCCTTGCCCCACTCCAAACCCTCTCACGTCCTCTGCCTCACTCCCTCTTAAATTGATGGCCTCCCTTTAAATATCACCTACCTATGTATTTATACAAATAAAACCTGCGCATTCCATTTAGGGGCGCTTCTGTGTGTATGATTGCACAGCTGACTACTTGGTTTTTGATAGCCATCTCGGGTGCTCATTGATAAATGAAACTGAACCCTCCCTTTTTCCAGAGTCATCAGTTGCTGGTAGTTCTTTATTTAAACCCCGAACGCACATTCAGTCCTCTCTTTTCGGTCTCACTTCAGTAACTCTATTGTTTTGAAGACATCAGCAAATAATACTACGTAGACTGAGCCTATTTTTGTTTACATATAATTCTAACTATTGGTGAAAGACCTGTGAATCAGAAAACATACTATATTATAAAAATCTGCTCTTGATACTTAAAACAAAGCTATTAACATCACTATGATAGTTAGAAATGTTCACTGGTAATTTGCAATAATTGTGCCAATAAAGAACATCTTCTAGGGGTTGGGGATTTAGCTAGCAAGCACAAGGCCCTGGGTTCGGTCCTCAGCTCTGGCAAAAAAAAAAAAAAAAGAACATCTTCTTTATAGCAAATATTTATATATACAATATGACATCAATCCATCATTTAAATTAATCTTCAAATCTATAAGATTGATATACCTTCTTACACAAATAAATCATGTGACGTCTTCGGATACTAAGTAATTTGCCAATATCTATGTGACTATAATGCAATCCAAACACTGCAAGAAAAAATGCATTTTCAAGCAGTTCCTAGACTGATTTTTTCCTAATATCTAATTCTAAATCCAAGATAGAACTTAGGAGTCAAGTTTGGCAACACCCTGTAAGATGTTTCACAATGCATACCTGAAATGCAGTCTGCAGTTCCCTTGGTAGATCTGTGTGGCTCTTTAACTGGATGCCAGTTTTTCATAGTGTTAAATATGTTTTCATCATTCACCCTGCTCTTCCCAGACCTCTTCATCCAAAGGAAACTGTAGAGTCCACTGTCATTACAAAGCCAAATCTTATCAAAAGGAATATGTGATGGTTTATTTAAAAGCCAAATACGAGTGACTATGGCCCAGAAACTCACATTTGGGTTACCCCAGATTACATGTTCCAATTCAGTAATAGTTTTAAGGTATTTATAGAAACAGAATAAATACAATTTAAAGATCAGGACATTATTTAAACATACTGGTAGAAATATCAGTTGGGCAAGTTCAAGAACAGCAGGAGGACCTCAGCTATAGGGCTGTGCTATCATCTGAATTCGGGCTTAGGCTTTTGGTTTGTAAAAGCCAGTGTCCTGTTTGTACACTTCAAAGACTTTACTTGCCTCCTTACTTATCTTGTTTTTTGGTCTCTCTGGCTCTACCATGCATCTCTCTTCCTCCATCTCTGCTTTATTGATGACTAACATTTCTATCCTGGAGGAAGTGGTGTCTAGTTTATTATTTTTTTTATTTTTTATTTTATTTTTTTTGAGACAGGGTTTCTCTGTGTAGCTTTGCGTCTTTCCTGGAACTCACTCTGTAGCCCAGGCTGGCCTCGAACTCACAGAGATCCACCTGCCTCTGCCTCTGCCTCTCGATTGCTGGGATTAAAGGCATGTGCCACCACTGCCTGGCTGGTGTCTAGTTTCTTGATTGTGAAAAGACACATGGTTCTTTTGGAACACTCCCTTGCCCCTGCACTCAAGTTTTTCTTTCCTATGATAGAAGAAGAATAAAACACAAATTCAATTTTTTAAATGTTGGGCAAATTTCTCCTCTGAGGTGTCAGAAATCCTAAACCTGATGTCCTAAGTTATAGAATTCAGGCTGTTGAGATTGCAAAATTAGTCTATGGATGTGACTTCAGTCCTTACGAGTCACTAGCTAAGTTCTTTACTCTTTCATGTATTCAGTTTAATTGTATTTAAAACAGGAAGACTGGAAAACCAGCTGCATTTCATACACAATCTGTGAAAGAATTTAATTTCATAGCATTAAGCAATTGAGGAAAAGTGAGCGGGAAGAAGGAGGCAAAGCCTGTAACTGAAGGGCGAACTCCCTGCTTTTCTGGACATGCTGCAAACACAGGGACAGCCACTTCTGCTTACTATCAATATGCAATCAGTTTGATGGATTTCAAGTTTATTAGTTAAAGATAATTATTACATTTGTAAGTAAAAATTGCATTAAAATTGTCATTAACCTTGTCAATTTGCTAAATTTGAAAAACGCTACTGCATTTTTTCATTTAAAAAAATCAGGTTATTTCGCAGGATCCTTCTCTCACTCTGTCTCTTCCAAGCTAGTTGCTGAACTGCTTATTACCTTTTTAATTCAGCATCTTTGTTTCATAGCACATCCTCATTTGCATTTCTAAAATCAGATGTTCCTTTCACATACCACGGTATCCTAATTACAATATTAAAAGGCGCGTTTTGAATGAAGGGAATTTACATTGGCATATGAAATGCTTAGAGTGCTGCAGGGTGCCCCTTTATGTTTCAATGATACTTTCTCCTTAAGTTATTTCTAGGCATTCAGTTAACCCTCTCAGATTTTCAGCATAGATGAAAAGAGATGTAGGAAGAACAGGAAGCAGGTATGTAAAACTGATGGGTTTACCATGAGACTTGGAGGGATTCATTTATTATTATTTATTGTCAACAAACTCTTGCTGTGTGCTCACCTTGAACTCTCAATCCTCTTGCCTCTGCTTCTTAAGTGCTGGGATTGTTAGTAGGTATGAACACATCTGAGTCACTATACAAGGTTCAAATTGATTCCCACAATATGTCTGGTTTTCTGTTTCATTTGAGAGTCACATAAAAGAGGAGAGCTGGACATATTTTTAGCTTAGAGCACATTGTTCTTCTGAATCTCCAGAAATCTCATCCCTCGTTATATTTTATTATGCTTTTCTTTCTTGGTCTTTATAGTGCTCCTATTAAAGCTTTCTGTTATATTTGCCAAACCACTTCTAATGTTTATAAACGCCTTCCAGGTCTGGTAGCACATGAGTATGTTAACCTAATTGAAGGGTGACTAATTCTACTTCTGATGTCTTTCTAACCCTAAGGTGAGGTTTGGGGATCATTGCTGAGTTTACTGTCAGCATATGGCTTTCACTAGCATTCAATTTATTTCACTTGTTGCTATTTTAGGGGTAGATATGTTTCAACTTACTGTGCCTATATATAATACCTTGGTAAATATACTCACATAACTGTGTGAAAATGTTACAGTACAAGCAGAGTTTCATCAAATTCAGTTCCACACTACTCATGGATCAAAAGCCAATACTCTGGAAACCTAATAGGAAGGAATTGTATTTTTTCATGGGTCATACTATGGCTCAAACTATCCTCAAAGCTCTTATATCAGGACCTCAGAAATGGGTATGTATGGGAATATCACAGAAGGTTAATTGGTGAAAGAAAGGGGAACATGGCTAACAAGGTTACCTACTGAGTAGGCTCTCATTCTTCCCCCTCTTTCTCAGGCTAGATTTACGATGGATGGACAGTGACTAACTAAAGTTTGTTACAGTAGTTCTTTTTTTTATTTGAGAAAATTTCCCACTCATTCTACATATTAACTACAGATCCCCCTTTCATCCCTCCTCCCATTCCCCCACCATCTTCCTTCCCCTCAACCCACCCTCCATTCTCTCTTCCAAAAGGGTAAGGGCTCCCATGAGGAGTTAGCAAAGCCTGGTACATTCAGTTGAGGCAGGACCAAACCCCTCCCCTGTGCATCAAGGCTGAGCAAGGCGTCTGACCATAGATAGTGGGCTCCAGAAAGCCAGCTCATGTACCAGGGGTAGATCTTTATCCCAGGGCCAGGGGACCCTTAAACACCAACCTTCACAATGGTCTCACCTATGCAGAGGTCCTAGTCTTGTTCCCTGTAGGTTCCACAGCTATTGGTCTAAAATTTGTGAATTCCTATGAGATTGGTTCAGTTGTCTCTGTAGATTTCCTCATCATGATCTTGATCCCCCCTCCTCCTTGCTCATATAATCTCTCTTCCTTCTCTTCAACTAGACTCCTGGAGCTCGGTCTGGTGCTTGGCTGTGGCCCTCTGTATCTGTTTCTACCAGTTACTGGATGAAGGCTCTATGATGATAGTTAGGGTATGCACCAATCTGATTATTGGGGTAAGCCAGTTCAGGTATTCTCTCCACTGTTGCTAATAGTCTAAGATGGGACCATCCTGTGGATTCCTGGGAATTTCCCTAGCACTAGGTTGATGGGTGATGGTGCTTAGCATGCTGTGAATGTGTTGTTCCCATTGGTTGATAAAATGCTGATTGGCCAGTAGCCAGGCAGGAAGTATAGGTGGGATAAACAGACAAGGAGAATTCTGGAAGAGGAAGGCTGAGTCAGGAGTCACTAACCAGACACAGAGGAAGCAAGATGTGAAGGCAGAACTGAGAAAAGGTACCAAGCCACATGGCTAAACATAAATAAGAATTATGGGTTAACTTAAGTGTAAGAGCTAATAAAAAATAAACCTGAGGTAATGGCTGAGCAATTTTAATTAATATAAGCCTCTGTGTGTTTGCTTGGGTCCAAGTGACTGCAGGTGAGAGAGATTTGTCCCAACTGCCTGCCAGCTGGGACACAGTAAAACTTGCAGTTACACTAGTTTTCTCCCTAACCCCATAATGGCTCCCTCTATTAAGATATCTCTTTCATTGCTCTCCCACTCCATCCCTCTCTGAAATTGACCATCCCTCATCCCTCTATTGTCGCCACCCCCCCCCCAATTTACTCATGGAGATCTCCTCTATTTCCCCTTCCCAGTGCAATTCATGTGTCCTTCTTAGGGTCCTCCTTGTTACCTAGCTTCTGTAGTTCTTTAGAAAAACTAAATACTATTCTCCAAAATGAAAGCACACAAAATTGTGTTTGCTTTAGGTTAGTTGAAGCACTGGTTCAAAAGATCAAGAAGGGCTATTCCATACTCTGGCATTCTCTGAAGGTTGTCATGTGTTCTGGGTTCTGCAAATGCAAAGAACAATCATTTATCAGATAAAACCTTTGATAACTGAAGTGTGATTTCTTTCTTTCTTTCTTTCTTTCTTTCTTTCTTTCTTTCTTTCTTTCTTTCTTTCTTTCTTTCTTTTTTAAGGTTGCTGGGGAAAGGAGGAGACCTAGCACTTGAAAAATGCTTAGGAAGATGCAGTAAACTTATGGATATGAAAGAAAGGGGACATCAAAGAAACTGCCAATAATCAGTCCCAAAGGAGTGGCCACAGCTAGAGTGGATCATCAAACACATACATCTTTAATTACTCTCTGGAATGGCCAAAACAGTTCATTTGCCATGGGCTTATCTTCTCATCTTCTTCAAGTACATTCTGCCAGCACTCTTTTTAATATTGTTATTTTTGAGGAAATAAATCGTATCAATTTGCATCTGTGTTCTAATGCAGTCACATTGGAGACTGTACAGTTGGAATTTAGATAAATATTCACATACTTCATGGCTTATGTAGGCTTCTTAACATTTGAGCTCTTGAGCTATTCCTCACATTAACAAAGAAGTCAAAAGCACTCTGTGAATGGTCAATAGACTATAGATAGATGAAAGATAGATATAAAGACAAACTCTTAGAAATGTGCCTGACTATTTATATAATTTAAATGCTACTGTTGTTGTTATCAATATTATTATTATTTCTTAGAATATACATAAAGGTGAGATTTCTGTCTCTTATAGCTCCTAATGCATAAAAATAGTACCTTTGTATGGTGGGGTACACTATACTACACATGTTGACTTTTACTGTATTCCTATAAAACATTTGACTTAATCATGATGTATCATTTCATTCTTCATATGTCAAGGTATTCGGTTTCTCTGATGTGTTTCTCTATTATAGGCATATAAATCCAGAAATATCACCTACCAAAGGCAATATAGCAAAAAGAAAATCATAAATCAAAACCTACTTCTTATTCCCTCATGCTAACCTGCCCTCCTATGCCTGAGGGCACTTGGTCATAGTGCTCTGACAGAGATTTTTTTCATAGGTTTTACTCTACTGTTGTAGTTTTCTTGTTTAATTCTATAGTATTTCTAGTACTTATCTATGGGAAGGAATAAGTAACCTATGCTGCTTTGAGCCCTCTTTAAATCAACTTATCTAATTTATAGGCAACTCAACTACATGAATGAGTATCACTTTATTCTTGGAGTACAAAAATTAATAGTAAGAAACATTTTGATTGGACTGGACAGTAAATCTAATTTTAATATATATATTGAAATTTGAGATATTTTATTTATAATTAAAGTTATATTCTAATGTATGGACTTTGATAAATTACTAGAAATACGTAAGGAAGCTATAGGTCTACTACTACAAGATCTTGCAATGCATTGTGGATTCTAAAAGCCTTGTAGGTTATCAGCTTCTGATAAACTGAATGTTCTCATTTAATTTCCTGTAGCACCAAATGAGGGCCAATTAGTAAAGTCATTATGAAATTCAATGCAAAATTTCAGGAAATTAAGTATGCCACCACATGAGCCAGGGATCTCACCACTCTGTGGGTGAAATGGGTGGAGTCTCTACACTGAATAAGTGCCTACACCCTTAGTCATGGGGGAACACGACTAAGGGAACTTGATGAAAAGTCACTAAACTACTGGTAAGTAGAAAAAAATAATTTCTGATGTGGTGTTGTACTGTAGAGTGATAAAAGATAACACTTCAGAAAAGCATAAAGAGATGATTTCAAATATTTTCTCCATAAAGAAACAATACATTTTGAGGAAAAAAATATACTTGTCTTTATTTGCATATTAAGCAATGCATACCTGCACCAAACTGGCACATGGCACCCCACAATTATATACAAGTTTTTGTTTGTTGATTAAATAACAGACAAATAAATGAACACAAATTCTAAACTAACCTTTGTTTTAATGTAATGGTAAATTTCAAGTGTAGGTGAGAATTTAAATTATTCTCCATCATTCTTGTTCTTTGTCTCCTTCTGAGCTTCTCCCTGAGCTGAAGCAGAACTGAGAGCCCTGTGAAGGGGTGCAGTTGCTCTGGCGACAGCCAGTTCTGCAAGCTATTCCTCATCTCTTCATTACTCTGGACCTTTCTGTGGAGTGGAAGAATGCCAGGTCAGAGGTGATGATTGTTTCCTAAAAAGTGAAAACCTTCTCTTGAGGAAAACAACACCATTTAGATGGACAGAAAACTTGCAATTAAGAACAAGATGTTATAACAGTGGTAACTAAGACAACCGATGGGGGAAATCCATGAGCATGTCAGTCAGGTGTTTGTGATTTGATAGATGTCCCCCCACAAGCTTGCAGTTTTGGGTTACTTGGTTTGCAGTCAGTGAGCTTTGGTGAAGCAACTAGAATTTTAGAATTGTGACTTGATCAGTGAATTGATTCCTTAATTGATTCCTAATGTGATGGCTTCATTGGGAGGAGATGGGAGGTAGGAGTGGGATCTAATTAGCAGAAGGCATAGTCCAGAAAGACATCTTCCTCTTGTCCCTTGTGCTGTCTATGTCTCCTGTCCACCAACAGATAAACACCTTCTGCCACATGCTCCCACCTTCTGCCTACCGTGAGTGGGAACCTCTGAAGCATCAACCCAAACACACCTTTCTTCCTGAGTAAGGTGTTTGGTACAGGGACAGAAAGTCTAACACATGAAGGAGGCCATGAACACATAAGTGTTAGCAAAACAATGAATGTGCAGTCACCCATGTCAGACTGTGGGAGCTCTCAAAAACAGGCTGTGAAATAGTTACCAGTGAAATTCATAGATAACTCTTTTAAGTAATGAAATACATGTCTATTAGAGACCAGCAGTCAATCTGAATTAAAAAAGATAGATTTTTTTGAGAGTAAAAAACAGAGCTGTACAAGAAGAAAGAAAGGGAGGAAGAAGGAAGGAGAACCCAGAAGTACAGAAATCAAGGTGTCTTGCACATGGAGAAATAAGTGACTGTGAAAACATGTCTGAAGATATTTTCCAGAATTCAGCCCAGAATTGATGATGGGCAATGTGAATTCTCAACTAAAAGGGCCTGCAACAAGAAGTGACTATGTTTTCTGCGTTCTATAGAATTCCAGAGACAGAACGGTGAGAAGGGAAGAGGGACAATATCACTGGGCAAAGTCACTTGGAATTTTCAAAACAGATGCAATAGAGAAGAGAAGATTTAGAGAGTATTGACAGAGGGCTTTTGTCCTCAAGATTATGATGCAGGCAAAGCAAATGCTGGGCACAGCAGACAGTGTCTGTCATACCACTGAAGGAAGAACTAAACATGTGGCAGGGAGTAGAGAAAACTAAATGGAAATTTGGATTTTTAAAAAAATAACTTAAGAGCTCCTTATGAATAAAATTCATCTAAGAATCTACCTATTATATGTTTTCTTATGTGTGTGAAAGAAAATGTGATTAGTATACTGCATGAAGTCCAGCTTTGTAATACTGTTGATTAATGCAACTATGCCAATAATGCATGATAAATAACTATTCTTTTATTGGTCAGAATTATTTTGTGAGAGTTCTGTGGAAATGATATAGGATGAGAAAACTGTATGTCTAAAATTAGAATATGACTATAGATGCTTTTAATTTTTTGTAAATGAATGGAAAGCAAAGAATTGGATGGCAGTTTTTATTTTCCTCTACTTTACATTAACTATCTATGGGAACTTTTCATACTGGGCAAGGTGTTCCTTTAAAAGCTATATTTTGAGACTTGGCTTTGACATATAAAGAGCTGGAAGCTGCCACTCCTGTCCTCACTAGCACAATGGTGAGCTCACTGAAAATTAATAAACTTCCTAAGATTCATCAGAAAATTGAGGACCACACTGCTTTGTGGAAAGACAGCCCCTAAGAGGGGCTCACAGTTCAGATCAGTCATCCTGAAGCAGAAGGCCCTGGGGCTTGAGCCTGGAGGGAACACTTCCATGTAGTCTTGGTGATTTACTAGATGCTGATAATGATTACCCAGTAACCCAGGGAGAGAAAGAGTAACTACTTTCAGAAACCCATTAAGTGGGACTTCTTCCTTGATCCTACTGACTTACGGATAGAACACTTAGCCTCTGTAGTTTACCTACTTTGTGGAAGAGAAGGGGAAAAAACAAAAGGAAGGAGGAATTAATTACTTCTGAATATTGCAGCCCAGGCATGAGGGTGTGTAGGGAAGTTCCTTCCCTGACTGAGCCACCTCACCAACCCTGTATCTAGTTCTCCATGGAATATTACTATGCATATTTTTCAGTTTTAACCAGAAATTTAATACAATCTAAGTATGGTAGCACAAGCCGGTCCTCTCAGCACAGGAGAAGAAGAGGCCATAGGATCAGAAGTTCTAAGAAACTTTGGTTAAATTGTTAGTTTGAGTCTAGCCTGGGATATATAAGACCCTGTCTCGTAAACAAAACTGTCAAACAAATAAACAAAAGCAAAAACTTAGCATTTGAGAGATTTCAATTTGTTCATCAATATTCTAAAAATTATGTACATTTTTATGTGTAAAATAACAAAGATAAATGAGAAATGAGTTCTTTAAAAATTTTATCAAAAAGAAAGCTGTCACACACTAGAGTTATTTAGAAGGAGCAAAAAAAGAGTCATGTAAATAATGGTTACTTAGAGTTTTAGACTGGGAGAGACAGTAGAGGCTGATGGGGAAAGGCTTTGAGGTGGACCTAACATCTGTATCACATTATGGAGTGTGTGTGTGTGTGTGTGTGTGTATGTACACTTGTGCTCATGAACATGGACATGGGGCATGGCACCTAACACCTTCAAAGATCATTGGGGGCTTCTTCCTACTAATATTCATGTCTTTTAGTCTTTCATATCCTTTTATTTGTTATTTTACTGCATGGAACCCTGGTTTATTTCCTCATCACAGCAGCTATTTTCACGCTTATCATTTGAAACATGTAGAAACGTAAGGAGGAAATCACAGTTGTCACTGTGCTTCTTGCCCTCACAATCCAGAAGCTTTTCAAATGCTACACAAATGCAGTTATAGTTTTCCCTCCCCCCAAAATCTTATCTAGACTCTGATTTCAATTGATTTCCGAGGTTTGACATTCCTTTCCTAGGGTTTAGAGCATGTCTCTTTAAGGATCTGGATTATGTCTTGCCAACCTGGTGGACTGTCAACCCTGGAAAGCAAAATCTCTTCTTGCACCTTCTATTGCATTCCTAGCTACTAAGAATTGCATGCATAGTAGGACTAATGAACACGCAACCTGTGCACACAATAGGACTGAAGAAAACATAGTCTGTATGTGAGCAAAGGTGCTAAAGTGTAGCTACTTCTCTAACAGTGGCATGTTTCTACTCATTACAGTATTTACTCTTAAGTATTTTATGTGGTTCACCATCTGTTTATTTCATAAAAATCAGTTTCAACCATCTCAAGCCTTTGTGTTCCTACCCCATCCTCTCCCTGCTACTCCCCACTCCCAGTTTATCCGGGACATTTTAATCCTTTCTTCTCTTTCCTGGGGTGATCCATGTGTAACCCTCTCAGAGTTCTCTTCTTTACCTAGCTTCTTTGGAGTTTTGAGTTGTAGCCTGTCTATCCTTTGCTTTGCACCTAATACACACTTATGAGTCAGTATATACCATGTTTGTCTTTCTGAGTCTGAGTCACCTCAGGATTATTTTTTTCTAGTTCCAACCATTTGCCTACAAATTTCATGATGGCACTGTTTTTTTCACTGCTGTGTAATATTCCAATGTGTAAATGTACCACATTTGCTTTATCCATTCTTCAGGAGGGGCTGAGTTCAGGGAGGAACAGGGAGGGAGAACAATAAAAGAGATATCTTGACAGAATGAGCCATTCTGAATTGAGGGAGAAATCTAGTGCCAGGGAAATCCTCAGGAATCCACAAGGATGTCCCTAGATAAGACTCACAGTAATGGTAGCAAGGATGCTTAAACTAGCCTTCCCCTCTACTCAGAGCAGTGATTCTCCTAGTTGTCATCATGGAACCTACATGAGCAACTGATGGAAGTAGATGCAGAGACCTACAGCCAAGCACTTGGCCACGATCCTGGGGTTCAGTTGAAGAGAGGGAGGAGGGACTATAAAAGCAAGGGGAACAAGATCATGATACCACAGAGACAGCTGACTCAAGCTAGTGGGAGCCCATGGACTCTCGACTGACAGCTGGGGAAACTTCATGGGGCCCGCACTAGGTCCCCTAAATGAGGGTGACAAATCCGTGGCTTGATGTGTTTGTGAGTCCCCTAGCAATTGGACCAGGACTCATCCCAAATACATGAACTGGCTTTTCCAGAGCCCATTCCTGTGGTGCAAGGCCTTACTCAGCCTTGAGGCAGAGGGAGGGGCTTCTTCAGTCCTGCCCCAACTTGGTGTGCCAGTCATGTTAAATACCCAAGGGAGGCCTTACCCCCTAGGAGCAGTGGGTGGGGTGGGATGGGGGGAGATGAGGGATGGAGCAGGAGAAGGGGAGGCAGGGGGAACAGTGGGTGGCATGTAAAATGAAAAAAAAAAAACTTCAAATAAACAAGTAAACCTTAAAAATATCAATTTCAAGATTGTCAGACTCTTTGACTTGTGTTTATCACCATGATAAACAGGGTTTTCTTTTTCAAATTCCCCCCCCCCGCTTCTCTTTTTTCAAATTTTGTTCTCCTTTTTTTTTTTTATTATATTGGTGTTTTAATTTTACATATCAGCCCTGGGTTCCCCTGTCCCACACCCCCACCGCTCCTTCCCCCCAGCCCCTCCCCTCCATTCCCATCTCCTCCAGGGTCAAGACTCCTCTGGGGATTCAATTCAACCTGGTGGATTCAGTTCAGGCAAGTCCAGTCCCCTCCTTGCAGGCTGAGAAAAGTGTCCCTGTGTAAGCCCAAGATTCCAAACAGCCAGCTCATGCACTAAGGACAGGATAAACAGGGTTCTTAGAAGCACAATTTTTATTCATTGTTGCAGCAGAAAATTCTCTTTTTACTTCCATAAACTGAAACTGAATCGCTGTAAAGAGACAGAAGCAAAGTCCTACTTCAAGACAAATGAGTGTAGCAATTCTAATACTAGAGATCCCCAAATTCCCTTTATTCGGTTTATTGGTATTGGTTTATTTGTAACTTAAAAAAACCACAGTACACACTACCAGAACCTTTCCTTCATAAAAACAAAACAAAACAAAAGAAAAACAAAACATGATTTTTGTTCTAGTTAAATTTAAAAATCATAATCATTTCTGACATAAATTGCTATATTACACAAGGTTACAATCACAAGGTTACAATAAGCAGATTGTGAAGAAAGTTTGCATCTGTCAGAGTGTTCTTCTGAATGATTTATGGTCTGATGATGCTTGGGTAACACTCACTGATACTATTAACATGATTGTGAGGTACTGGGTTCTTTGCTGAGTGGAATAAGCATCCAAGTCAACCAAAATCTACTACAGACTGCAGTCAGAGCTCTGTATTGGGAAAATATGTGGAAGTAATTGGTTCTAATTTTCCATGTGTGCTTCCTTTCAGCACAGAGTAGTGCCTGAAATTCCCTGCCACAGGTAGGTCTCGTGTGAGTTGGCTACAGGTTTGATTTATGAGACAGGGTACAAGTGTCATATTTTACAAATACTATTTTAGAATGAATCATATAGCATGAACAACATCCTTACTTTTCTCACTGGTAAAAGGTGCTTAATTAGATTAATTCACTATATTAGCTGGTGATAGAGAAACTGAACTAGTAATTAACATTTTAATCTTAATATATAAAAGTCCAAAAGTAAGTTTCTTTATTGATAGCTATCAACTCTGTATATATGTTTTGAGCATTATTTTTCTTTTACCTAATTTAAATCTGTTGGAAAAATGCAAATCACTAATGGATAAATCAGAAAAAGGTTACTGTGCAGTTTGGGTTATAATCATTACCTGAGAAAACATGAGTAAGTTTTTAAAAATACAAGTTTTGTTTTGCTTTTATTTCGAGCTAAAGTAATCCTTCTTTCATTTTTGAGTTCTGAGACTTTGTATAAATATTTTTACTGTGTATATCTGAAATTTTCTTTCAGCGGCATCTTCAAAGGAAGGACAGATCAAAGTATCAGGATTGTAGATCACATCAAGCAATACCTTAAAAAAAAAACCTCTTATTTTCACTGTAGTTCAAAACAATTCAATAAATATTAGCTCCTCAACTTCATTATGATCAGGCAAAAATATGATATTGGCCTTTCCCTTTTACTTTCCTAAGCCTCCAAAAGAAGGCTCTGTGCCTTCTCTATCTTAGTTTCTCCAGCACTGGGAATCAATACCTGTCGGCTTTACAGTAGCATGTTAGAAGAACACAGGTAACTGATGTTAGAGAGAATAGAAGAGATAGAGGTAGGCAGAGGGAGAAAGAGAGACAGATAGTCAGAGACAGACAGAGAGATAGGGAGAGAGAGAGAGAGAGAGAGAGAGAGAGAGAGAAAGGAGAGGAGAGAGGAGATTAGATGTAGAGAAAGACACAGGCAGAGACAAATAGAGAGATATGGAGTGTTTTGATTCACTCTGTCAAGGAAATGATAAAACTTTGTCTTGTGGTTCATTTTGTTGTTAGTAAGGCATGGAAAGGACTCCAGAGTGAGTAATCTAATAACATTGATCCTGGCATTCCTTTTCTCTGAATAATTGCATATATTTACTTCAGACATATAAAAATAATTCAAAGTGATAACACCAAACTGATGTTGTGAAACTTCTAAATTTTAGTTTTCTTTTAAATTGTAATCATGTTTGACTAGTATGATATATTCATAAGTAGAAAAATGGCTATTATATTATTTTAAGTCAATAATACAAAGCCCTAAAGAAAGTAGATGTTGCAATATGAAATGCCTGCTGTTTTCACATTTGCTAAATAAAAAAAAATAGTTGATTACTGTAATTGGACCAATATCTCTAACTAAAGCAGGAGATTCCTTTGGTCTCCAAGCTAAACCACAACACCCTATATGAAAATCTGTCCAATTTTATATTCATTAAAGTGCTTACAAATTAAAGTATACCATTCAAGTTCAGTGCCAAACACAGAATTTCAGGAGAGATGGGAAAATTGTGCCATTTGAAAAATGTGGAGGACCAAAATAACATAGTACTAAATAAAATAAATACAATAACCACACACACACACACACACACACACACACACACACACACACACATACACACACACACACTCCATGATACTCACGTGTGTGAAGCATCTAGAAATGCCAAATATGTAAAAGCAAAGAGTCAAGCTTTGATTACAATGGATGCTTGGGGTTGGGCCAATTGGGAGATGTTATTCACAGGGTGCAGATTTTCAGTTAAGTCATGTAGTAAGAATGGTTGGAGATTCAGTGTGCAGCCTGATTACTTTCATTGATGATACTGTATGCTGCACTGAAAATTCAGTGAGGATTTCAGGTACTTGCACCACCAAGAAGAAAAGAAGGAAAGACAAAGGTGAATAGGAAAGCAGGGAGGGAAAGAGGAGAAGAAAAATGAGAAGGAAGTAGATAATAAGGAGGAAGTAGAAAGAGAGAAGGGGGGTGGGGCTGGAGAGTTGGCTCAAAGGTTAAGAACACCTGCTGCTCTTCCAGAGATCCCGCTTAAGTTCAATTCCCAGCAACCACATGGTGGCTCACAACCATCTATAATGAGATCTGGTGCCCTCTTCTGACATGCAAGTATACATGCCTGCAGAAGACTATATACATATTAAATAAGTAAAAAGTGAATGGATATATAAATAAATAAATAAATAAATAAATAAATAAATAAATAAATAAATATTTTGAAAAAGAGAAGGGGGATAAGGAGGAAAAGGAAGGGAAGGAGGAGACATGGGGAGGAGGAGGAACATGGGGAGGAAAAGGTTGAAAAGTAATTGCACAAGAAGGTAGTTACGCTAATTTGGTAGATCATATGCTATAGTAAACAAACAGTAATTGTTTCATTATGCATATGACCAAAACATCATATTGTATACCTTAAATATAAACCATCACACTTTAAAAATCATTTAAGTGAGAAAGGAAAATAGACAAAATGATGATAGGACCAGAGAACTAATGGTTTATCACTGATAAAATATAACCTGTTCCTGATCTCTCCATCTGAAAAAGATTCTTAAGAAAGGTGGATTGTTGTAAATCTCAGGGCAAGCATATACTCCTGAATAAACTTTTCATTGTAAGATGACTGGGGACTCCAACAGAAGGGAATACAGGCGCATAGGCTGGAGCAAATGACCTTACATTGTAAACAAGAAATTATTATGTATCTGCTGGGATGTGACAGTCATAAAATCTGCTCTATTGATTATGGCATGGTGTTAATGAGACCAAGGTTGAGGACTCCCTGTTGACTTCAGGGTCAGTCAAGTGTGCTCTTTAGTCAACTCTGATGACAAGAAAGGCTTGGCAAGTATACATGCTGCTGAGCCAGAATGCACAGGTATTGTAGGTGATCCAAATCTCTACATTTCTGCTGGTCTTTCACTCTTAAGACACATATATCCCAGTGGCTCTTGCAGCAGACTCTGTATAGGCATATATATTGATGTGAGCTAACCCTAAACGCCTTCACATTTTTTTGTTGATACCTCCTTTATTTTGTTATTGAATGTTGTGTTGATATTCAATTAATTACATGGTGATATGTCAGGTACACAAGTTCCAATGCAAGTTATTTGATTTTAACTAAAAAGTTAACTTTTAAGTGATTAAAAGACAAATTTTTATACATGCAAAACTTGAAAATATTTACATTAGACAAAATTCCAGTATAGTCTGAACAAATATCCAATCACAGAAAAATACCTTTTATAGGATTTGCTTGAGTTCAAAGACAATGCTCCTAAATAGTTCATTATTCATAAATAACCATTTATTACAACTATATATGCTGCATAAAAACCATGGTAACTGGGTGGTTGAGGTAGTTTTCTCATTTCTGAGACAGAATACCCTACAAGAAGTCCTTAAAGAATGACTTGTCTTGGTTCACACTTCCAGGATACAGTCCATCTTGGTGGTGATGGCAGAATGGCAGGAATGTGGGACAGCAGCGCACATCCACATTGCATCCAGTCAGAAAGCTGAATGGTGGTTACCAAGGTTGGCATTCCTTCTTTATTCAGTCTGGGTCCCCAGGCCATGGAATGGTGACATCCTTAGTTAAGGCATGTTTTCTTATTTCAGTTAACACAATCTAGGAATTCCCTTGGAGACAGGAGAGAGGTTTATCTCCTAGGTCACTCTAGATTTTGCCAAGGTGATAATATTAATTACACATCCCAGTGAATCCTGTGTGTGCTGTGATCTCCTGGACATCTGAAAGTATGGATAATGAAAAGGGGCCTAGGAATCTACCACTAACTGCCATCAGAGGCAGAATACCTAGCTCCACTGTGCACCTTTGCAAGGTGACCTTGTACATCAAAAGGAGAACTCAATAGTAGTCCCTTGTAACATGGCATAAAAAGATATTTAACATTTAAATTAAAATGTTGTTAGTACCTTAACTTGTTTCAATAAATGTTAACCAGAAGTATGTATGTAGTTAGAGTTTTCCTACCTGGCCCAGAGTCAGGACAAATCTCTCTCACCCACCAGTCCCACAGTCACTCAGACCCAACCAAGTAAGCACACAGAGACTTATATGACTTACAAACTGTATGGCCATGGCAGGCTTCTTGTTATCTACTTCTTCTATCTTAAATTAACCCATTTCTGTTAGTTTATACTTTGCCACATGGCTTGTGGCTTACAAGTGTCTTTACCTGTTGCTTCTCATGGCGGCAGCTGGCAGTGTCTCCTTCCACCCAGCCTTCCACCTCCCAGAATTCTCTTCTCTCTTGTCCGGCCTATACTTCCTACCTGGCCACTGGCCAATCAGAACTTTATTTACACAGAGCGATATCCATAGCACTTCCCCTTTTCTTTTCTTTTTAAAGGAAGGTTTTAACTTTTACATAGTACAATTACATATAACAAAACAATTATCAGCCAGGCGGTGGTGGCACACGCCTTTAATCCCAGCACTCCGGAGGCAGAGCCAGGCAGATCTCTGTGAGTTTAAGGCCACCCTGGGCTACCAAGTGAGTTCCAGGAAATGCACAAAGTTACACAGAGAAACCCTGTCTCGAAAAAAAAAATATTATCAAGCAAGAATTACAGTTACAATATTAAAGAAGATATCCTATCTATCTTATATTCATGAGTTTAAGGTTTTATATCTAACTTATCTTTTATCATAATTGAGGAAATTATAACTATCTAGTCTTCAACCACATCAAAGACCTCAGAAGGATATACTATTACCTGAGAACCTGGAGAAGGATGTAAGCATTTTTCAGGAGTCTTGCAAGAATAGACAGAAACAGCTGGCAGCCTGGACAGTCACCTAATGTTCCTTTGTAAAGTTGGGGCATTTGTCTTTAGCCTATAGGACTAGAGTCTCTCAGTCACTTCTCTCAGTGTCCTGTAGAATGTCTGGCAGTTTCCTCTGCAAAGCAGGAACCTGAAGGACCATTTTGTCAAGCAAAGTTTAGTGGTCACCTTTCTATGGGTCCTGCATGTCCAGTCGATCAAGCAGTCCAGGCAAGAACAGTTTCTTGTCCAAATGTCTATTTTTGCCAAGGTGAAGATAAACTCCATATGAAGTGTCTTCAATGCCCATCCTCCTCTCTGAAGTAAATCGGTGCTGCCAGGAGCAGACATGTCTCACTGTTCAGAAAGTCTAAATTTTAAAAATATTTTAAATGCCATATTCTGTAGGTCTTTGAAGTATTTGAAGATTACCTATCTATCTGAAATATCTCTATGTATATGTAGAAGACTTAAGTAATATGGCTACAAGTATGATTATCATATATGACTAATTATTAATCGATTTTTAATTATCCATTACAATTTAAAATGAGCTATACAAACATAATACCTTAAACATGAGTAGAAATATGCACACAGTATAACAAAATTAACTTTAAGTTTGTAACAATAAACTAAAGTCTATACCAATGTAAAACATTTTAAACAAATTGTTGCTCTTTAGAAGTAAGTTCCTTTTATCCTATTATATCTATATCATATCCCCTTTTCTTCTTTAGAAAGAGATCACATTTATAATCAACCTGCTTTAAAGAAAAATATTGGTTTTTCTCTGTCCTACACCAGAGGGCTCTTCTGATTTGGGACACAAGAATCTCTTAACCTTTTCTTTTAGCAATATGTCTGGGTTTAGAGAAGGAGAGAGCCAATTCCATCTCCAAAGCCAGCTTGATAATTTTGGGAATGTGGGCATAGTTTTTCTTACTACTTCCTCCTGGAGGGGGGCACTGTATCTTATGGGGACACAAAGAAAATTTTAGGATTATGGAGTAGTCCATTAAGTTGAACCTCTGAGCCAGTTGTCTTGAAACCATTCTGGATGTCAGATCATCTGGGCCATGGTGTCATTGGAGACCTTTCAGGTGGTCTTGGCTGATCAAACGTGATATATCTTAATCTGGAACAAATCCACAGCCTCTGGCTTTCTGAGGAAACAAAAGCAGAGACTCCTTTCCAAAGCAACATATCCTTATATCCAAATTTTGAAGTCAGGGTACCTTTAAAATTTACATATTTGTTTAACTCAACAGCTTTTATGATCAAATCTTTTTCTGCAGTTAAAAATCCCAAAGACAACATAAACCAGATTCTCTGTGTAATATCGATCTTTGTAAGACTGAAACGCCACTGTGGCTGCTGGCTCTGCCCACCTCTGCTTCCCAACATGGCAGTGGTACAGTTTACCACCAGCTCTGGGTCTGGAGCCATGTGTACCATCAACTACCAGAAGCAGTTCTATCAAAGCAGTTCATAGCCCAGAAACCTTTTGTTGTTGTTGTTTTTAACTAGCAAAGGATAAATCTACCATGCAGCAAAGTAAAGTCTCGCTTGTAGATTCTTCATTCCCACCACACTGCAGGTCAGACACACATGCCAGGAACCCACCATAGTAGCTCAAACCGGCAGGCTGTCGCTAACTTGAGAGAGACAACTAGGAAGCTGTTTTTAGCTCTGTTTAGAATCTTTTTTCTCAGGTTTTAGGTGGAAACTCTTGCCCCACTTGGGCACCATTTGTAGTTAGAGTTTTCCTACCTGGCCTAGAGTTAGGACAAATCTCTCTCACCTACCAGTCACACAATCTCTCAAACCCAACCAAGTAAGCATACAGAGACTTATATGACTTACAAATTGTATGGCCGTGGCAGGCTTCTTGTTATCTACTTCTTCTATCTTAAATTAACCCATTTCTTACTTTGCCACATGGCTTGTGGCTTACCAGAGTCTTTACCTGTTGCTTCTCATGGCGGCAGCTGGCAGTGTCTCCTTCCACCCAGCCTTCCACCTCCCAGAATTCTCTTCTCCCTTATCCCACCTATACTTCCTGCCTGGCCACTGGCCAATCAGAACTTTATTTACACAGAGCGATATCCACAGCATATATACTTCCAGATACTTTTTCTTTCATGTATTTTGAATTTACATTCAAGTATTTCTCCTTTTTCAATTTTGTTTCAGCCTCCTGTGCTATTTTCTATTTGGAATCACATCAATCAGTTCAACAGCTGAAGACAGAAGCATGCTGTTAGAAGGTGGGTTTGACATGATCCAGCCCTTGGTAAAATTTGCTAGCAACTTCTCTAGGACTGGGGATACATTGTTTTCTCTTACAACTTTGGGCAAAATCTTTGTGAAGATTAATTTCTAGGTATCATTGTTGTGATCTAGGATGCAAGAGTGAGTAGCATAAAGTTCATGATGTCTTAGCTTGAGAAGAGCCAGTTTTCTTGCGTGTGTGTGTGTGTGTGTGTGTGTGTGTGTGTGCACAAGAGAGAAAGCCTAATGATGTATGTGAATTTGTTCTTTGATCTCATAATTGTTTAATCAAAATATAATCATTCGTCTTTTTTTTCTTATTTTCCCATTAAGGACTTCTTTCCTCCTTCTTTTCCACACTTCCCACTCTTTCTTTCCTTCTTCCCTGCTTTGCTTATAATTATAATTTGTCCTCCAATGCTTCAATTATTTATTTTTCATTTTGATTTTTAAGTTGTGTATGACTACTGACACTTCACAGTAGATACTTGTAAACACCCATAAGAACTCCTCTGTCTCTGAAGGAGCATCTAGTCTCTATAAAAACCATTTTCATGAGTTTTTTTTTTTTTACTGCTCCCTGAGACAATCTAGCAAAACAGAATTTATTAATTCTCCTCTATATTAATTTTCTAAATGATTTCATGACATCACAGTTCTATCTTAATGCATAAAACACACACACACACATCTTCTATAATGAAGTGTCTGTTTTAACTCATTATATTTAGTACACTTGGTCCTTATTGTATTGTTGTTTGTAATGCCTTCAAGATTTCTGTCTTCTAGATTAATGGTAAAATTGTATTTAACAGTTTGGGCACATCAACACAATATATGCTGAGAAGACATGGAAGCCTGTCTCTGAGATGGCTCTTGTATATGCTTCCTACCTGAAGTTCATATCATTTCCACATTTACTTGGCTCCATAAGTGGAGTTGATAAAAAGAATGGCAGTTGACTACATGCTACTTGTAAGGTTGTTGTGAAACATGGTTTCCATCTTGATCTGACCATCTCTTTCTCTGTGAGCTGGTGTATATATGTTGGTGGTTCACATGGCCATAATCACCCATATGACAGCCAGAGGAGGACTTTAGATACCTCAGGTGTCCACTGTCACTCTTCCCTTATTGCTTTGAGGCAGTGTATCTCACTAAACCTACAGCAATCCTGGTGGCCCACAAGCCCTAGTGGTCCTCCTGTCTACACCCCCCACAGCACTGGGATGAGGGGCATACATAGTATGTGTAGATACACAAGGCTTTTGTTTTAGTGCTTGGGATTTGAACTCAGGTGCTCATGCTTTTATGCAAGCTGCAGCCCCAACCTCCTTTTGATTCATTTACACCATGTCATAAGGAGCTCATTAGAAAGAGCTAGGTAGTCATGAACTGAGACAATGTAATGGCTGTGAAAGCCTGCACACTCTGGCTGGCAGTCACAGAATCAGGCTTAGAAGTGTGCAGCACAGTACTGGAGAAGCTGCTTGATGATGTCAACCTCTGGGGATAGCTTCTTTGAATCATTATATAAACCCATCACTTACAGCTAAACAAACTTCATTTTCCTGGCCATAGGGACTACATGAGATGAGAAAAGTTGTTGTCCCTGCTTGTTTTCATAAGTAGACTCAGGTTTGTATGGGGCTAGGCAAGCATTCTACAACTGAGCTATACTCCTACTCCCAATGTTTCTTATTTTAGCCTGAGCTTTGGGGTCAGTTGTGGTGTATCAGTCATAGACTCTATAATACAGAGTACTGTAGGTAACATATTTGTGTGATAATACTGTCGTAGGAAACAAATGAACTAAGAGTGGTCCAGCAGAGCCTGCGAACAGCAAGCTCTTTGAGTAGAGTGGGATTCTGGGACTCTGTGAAAAAAGGTAGCTGCTGTGGAGAACAAAGGTTTTGATTTTATCAGAGATGCTAAAGGTTAATGACGTTTAACCTTTTGGCCCAAACTACTATCCCCTCTCTAGTCTTGATAAGTAACTAAAAAGCAGAGATTTGTGCAGGATGTGTCACAGTGAGATGAGAGCTTAATGAGCATCCAGTGAGGAGCTTCTAGATGGTGGAGAGCAAGGTTACTCCTTTACCTTTCAGTTTATTTCCCAATTAGGACATGTTCATGGAGAGACTTTCTCTCCAGATGGCAAATCTGGCAGCCCTATGGCCACCGTGAGTGGGGGCGCCATGAACTGGATGGTTGTTTTAGTCTAAATTGAAGCATTCTGATAGCATTTTTATCTTTGAGAATAAATTCATCAAACTCCAAGGGTTTTGGCCAAGCTTCAGACAACAGGTAAGCATCCCTGAAGAAAGCAAGAGCTCTTTGTTCACAGACATAGCTGACAGCATATGTTCAGGGGCATGCCACCTCACAGACTCAAACGGGACCAAGGCAGTCTCCAGGAAGTCGATGAGAAAACAACACTACCATTAGCAGCAGCTAATGGTGGGAGACTTTAGAAGTCCAGCCAGGCATGTTTTTAGTGTTTTTAACTCTGGAAAGATGTAACCCAATCATCATGTTCTTAGTTTATCACCTAAAAAGGAAGGCATAATTAATTTTGAGTTCAGCTTTTTCTTTTGTAACTATTTTTTTTGTAAATCTCATACAAAAGTTTTAATTCTCTGATCATTTTTTAATTGGAGTTTACAGGATTCTGAAAACTGCTACAAACTACATTTTGCACACACATACACACATATATATGCTTTGGGGTGTCTATATTAAAAAGATGTAATCACCAAAACATTGAAGCATTCCTTTGGAATGGTTTAAAAAAACTTGATGCATGAAATTCCACTTTGCACATATCCTCCTAAGATGATTTTATTTTTCTTTCTGAAAACTGCCCCTGCACAAGGCATTCTATGTGTGCTGTCCTTTTCCCAGTGTCTGCTTTACACAACTTCACCGAAAGCTGGTACCGAAAGAGCCAAACTGAAAATTGCTTAGTTGTTGTTAAGTTCAGATTTAGAAGCCTTCCAGCTCTACTTAAAATACATACAATTTGTTAGAAAATTAATCTGCAAGAAGAATTTCTGATTTTCTTGAAATTCAAGGCATATCTTGAAATTCAAGGCATAAGGTGGGGCTTATCTTTGTGGTTGTCAATATTAATTTTAGTGACAACAACTCGCTCTGATGTTTTCAAATACTCTCTTCCAAGAACAAAGCATAAGGGAGGTGATAGTAGAAGGAGAGGCAGAGGAAGAGAAGGAGAGAAGGAGGGAGGAGAGGGGAAGGAGGAAGGGTTTCGTCAATGGTTTATTTTGTCTGTTTCTAAAATACTTTCTAATGAGCAGTAACTGTGTTTTCTCAGTGAGGCACAGAAGCTGATTTGTCAGGACTCAACTGCACACTTTTGGGAAGCTCTGCTGAGTCTTAGCTTGATTTCTTCAAATGGCAATATTGATCCTTTCTTCTTGAATACAGGTAGAGGTAATTACAAATTAATCAAAATGATTAACCTCTGAAATCCTTCAGCCTATGAATCACTTTAACATGTCAATGGGCAGCCTGGGGGGACTATTTTAGGTCAGATTTTATTCGATGCTAAAAATACACAAGAAGTTAAAAACTTGAAATGCACTCACCTAAACTCTTGCACTACTTTTGGGTTTAGTAAATTGGTAACATCTACAGACTTCCTCCATTGCACACAGGAGACATTAAGGATGTATAAATTTGCTATTGTAAATAATAATTGTTATTCTTAATGTAATATATAGATACACATGTGACTCTTTTTTGCTAAACAACCTTATCACAGAGGATTCTTATTAGTTGTATATTTTTATGTGCGATGGTGTTTTGCCTGTGCCTGCATGTATATCTATCTGTGTGGCAGTATAGGATTCCCCTGGAACTGGAGTTACAGACAGTTGTGAGCAGTGGTGTGAGTGCTGAGAATTGAACCTGGGTCCTTAGGAAGAGCAGCCAGTGCTCTTAACCACTGAGCCATCTCTCCAGTCCTATTCTTAAAAATGTCTTGGGCAGGCAAGGTAACTCAGCAGCTAAGCATGCTTGTCTTTGAGCCTGATGATCTGAATTCCATCCCTCGCCCCCACAGGATGGAAGGGGAGAAATGACTTCTGTAAGCTATCTTCTTACTTCCATCTGTGCACTGGGGGAAGCATCCCCCAAAGACACATAAATAAAATATGATAAAAAAATTTAAGAATATTAAAAAAACACTCTTGGAACACAATTATAATTAGTTATCACAAGATGTTTGCCACATTTAAAATGTTTGTTATTTCTATTGATAAATTAATGGGCACATGTGCTGAGACAAAGTTTGGTTTATGTCAATGTATAAGTAGAAGTTGGAGCTTGTTACAAATATATTTTTATTGGACCTGTGGAGCCAGAGACTTAGGTCCAGACTATCAGTAGATGGGATTTAATAAGGCCTGTAAATCACTCCAGTTCAGGCCCAAATAGCAACCATTGAGAGGGACTTGTTATCAACAACAATGTTCACAAACTGTTCAATTCTTGGCATTAAAGAACTTTCCAAAAATACAGTCTTTAGCACTTCTATTATGGCAGGCTTTATTTTCAGGGTCAGTGAATTAAAGTCAAATCTTGAATTTCATAATTTTATGAGTGGCCATTCTTATATGTTGGGAAATAGGGAAAGCAGTCTGGGTATTTTGGGTGATTAGTATTTTGAACTGTATATTTATATCCATGAATAATCTAGAGAAAAATGAAGTGCTGGAGTTTTAGAATTTTCCTCCCAAGTATGAAATGCTTTGTGTTAAAAGCTCTCTTTGTTTGAGTTTTGTGAATAGTTAAAGGAGGGTAATTTTTTGTAGTTCTGTTAAAAGAAATATTACAGAAAAAAATTTGGGGATATGAACTCCAGGACAAGTTTTCAGTCCTTGTTGAAAAAAAAATCCATTTTCAAACAACAATTCTGGATAATACATGATCAGAAAATAATCCACATAGTGAGTAATTTTAGCTCCTCTGCATTCAAATCTCATCAAAGTTAGAAGCTCCTTAAGATTTAGGGAGTTCTAAAGGGAGACTGGTTGAGACTCAAGAAGTACACAACTCAGAAGTCTCAGGGAGTCCTTGAAACTGACCAGATGTAAAATATCCTCTCTCTCCAAGTTTATATAAGAAGCATGACTACTCAGGAAACAGACCAGTGGAGGTTCCCCAAAGAGAATCAGACAAGCTAAGCTGCCTGAAATGACTCCGTGGAGCTTCACAAACTGTCCCTAAATTGTGCAGTGAGATCCCAGGTTCCAGCTTTTGTGATCTATCACTCAGGCTTGGGTGGATTTTCAATGATGTAGCTGCCTTTGATTGCCACTCCTGTAAGTAAACCCAGTAAGTTCACTGGTTCACCAAGCTTCACTTCGGTGGTATCTTTATTTTTGTTTGCCCTTTGTTCCTTCTGTGAGGTCTTCTGACATGTATTTGTTAGCATCTGCCCAGGAAGAATGTCACAAAACAGTCTATCTCATATAGCCGTTTGTAAGTACTCCTCTCCTCTTGCAATCAGTGTCTTGGTTTACTGTTATTTCTCCAACTATATATAGTTTTATGGTTTCCAAGGAGCCACGGAATATCTGTTGATTTGTCTATAAGATAATTGTTAGTGTTTCCAAAATTCATACATTGAAGTTTACTTTCTAGTGTTAGAATATGAAGGAAATATGTGACATCTTTGGGAAAGTATATGTCACATCAATTCACCCCTTGTGAATGGAATTAAGATCATTACAAAAGAGAATTTGAGGGGCTTCTTGCATTAAAGACACATAAATGACAGCTTTTCTGAGACTCAAGCCCTTCTGAACACTGAAGCTTCTTTAGACATTCCTGTTCTTAGGTCATGGGAATCTAGTCTTGACAGACTTCTGATTTCACTCTTGAACTAGCTTCTGTTTTGTAAAACTTCTTCATTGACTCTGTGTTCTTAACTTGAGGCCCAATGCTCTATGACTCCTTGTTTGTCCTATTGTGGATGTCATTCTCATGTTCTACAGGACCTAGATATATCCATAGTCTTGTCCCCAAACCCAAACCAACAACAATTTATGACTCCTTTAGTATTCTGTTTCATGCTATGTGAGGGTAATTGGTACTCCCAAATGTACAGTCAGTATTCGATACTGTTTGAAATAACCTGCATTTTGAGTTGGCCATTTCAATAACTTATTACTATAATGATAATAATAATAATAATAATAATAATAATAATAATAAACAACTAATCAACACTCACTGGTTTAAAGTCCTCATTGAATCTTTGGTGATTATGTTCTGTGTCAAATATCTAAGTTCTAGAAGATAATATTCTCACTACTCCCTATTTTGTTGGGTGAAATGGGGGAAGAATATTGATCTCTTAATCCCACTACAAAGAGAATTTCATAATTCCCTTTTCTACCTAATTCTTTCCACTCCATAACATCTACTACAGGTAGAATTCACTTTGACTGTGGATAAAAAAGAAAGATGACTGAGGAAAGCCATATCCATGCCAAACTGTCTATACCTTCAGAAATCATTGAATATCTAAGAATGACATTGTTGCTGTTCTTTGTACATTGGGGCATTGATTTACTACTATCCATATATACAAACAGATTCAGAATCTTAGTAGCATATCATTAGTAGGCATCAGTGCTCACACTCCTGTGGCCAGTAGGTTTCGAAACCCATGCTCTTGGCTATGCTCTTCCACAGGTGGCATCAGCTGGATGTTGGCTGAGCCAGGCCTGACTTGGCTAGGGTGAGTCACACACCTGCAGTTCAGCTCATACGTTCATGTGTACTGATGTGTTCTGATTCTAACTCATTTTCCTTTTAGGAAGTCAAGCTAGTTTAGGTTCACTTTCTTTTTATGACAATGGCAGATGGCAAGAACAAATAAGCCCCAATGTTCTAGCTCACTTCAAGGATCTCCTTGCAGCATGGAGGATGATACCATGATGGCCAAAAGCAAATTGCATGGCTACCCAGGAGCCGAGTGGTGGAGTGCTCCAAAATTATGGTGGCAAAATCTTGGATACAGAAAGAGAGAACTGTGGCCTTGAATGTACTCAGTTATGACATTCATTGTACACAAAGCTGCCTTAGTTAGAGTCTCTATTGTGTGCAGAGATACCATGACCACTGCAATTAATATAAATTAAAACATTTAATTAGGGCTAACTTAAAGTTTCAGAGGTTTAGTCCATTATCTTAATGGTGGCATGCAGGCAGGCAGACATTGTGCTGGAGAACGAGGTAAGAATTCTCTATCTAGATCAGCAGGCAGCAGGAAAAGGAATCATGTGAGCTTCTGAGACCTCAAAGCCAACCCCCTCATGACACACTTTCTCCAGCAAGGCTACACCTGCTAATAGTACCACTCCCTTTGGACCAAGTATTCAAACTGAGGCCATTCCTTTTCAAGCCACCACATGGGCCAAGTACATTTAAAGGAGTAGACATTGAATGTCCAGAGACTAGAAGACATTTTTCAGAAAACAATGTTACTGTACTAGTCCCATTTGCAAGTCCTATCTCAAATATGAAATCTGAACTGCTATGAATGGTTGGTGTGGAAGCACATCCGAAGACAACTACTGGTTTAATTAATTGATTTCGATTGAGGACTGAAATCACCTATGTTGCCGTGTTGGTTCTCTTTTCAAGAGAAGAAAGAGTCTCCTGTCTTCTGTTGGATTGACAAAAATGGTCAAAGTAGATAATAGTTAAAGTTGCACAGTTCTCTGATATCCTAAAAGTCCCTGGATAGCATATTTCCAAGGGTCTAGTTTCGAAGTAGGTAAATTGATCCTAAATAAGGGGCTAATGAATATTTTTAACTTAGAGTATCTTTAATATTGTTTTAATTATTATTAACTCTTATTATTATTGTTTTATTTTTCAATTAATTATTGATTATTATTTTAATATACCACTACATGAATAAATATCTATTTGTATTTTCTTCTAAAATTATAGTCAGTAAAGGAGAATACTTTGATAGCACAATTTTGAAATGCTTTCTTACAAAATGATTTTGTTGGAGCTGGAGAGATGACACAGAAGTTAAGGGCTCTCACTGCTCTTTCCGAGGATCTGGGTCCTAGCATTCACACGGTAGCTCACCACTGTGTGCAACTCCAGTGTCAGTGAACCAATGACTTCCCCTCAAAGGCACTGTAAATATATATGGTGAACAGACATATATACAGCCATTCATATGAAAAATAAAAATAAAAATATTTAAAAAATGTTCTTTACTTCATCAGATTTAAAACCTTTAAAAGGAAAAGTAAATTAGATAGCATAAATCACTGTACTAATAAGCCATGGTTGATAAAAGAGGATATCATTATTGTTCTGTAAGAGTAAAAGTGCATATTTATGCTTTTGAGCTATTATGTTAGGGTCTTAAAATATTTTGCAGTTATCTAGGTTTGTTGTTGAATTACATCTATAATGAATCATTAAATGAGTCTTATTTGGTATAAAACATCATAAAATGACACTATGTTAATTGAATGGGGCACAAATACTAGCAAATGTGAAAAATGCATTATCATTTTTATTATTTAAAATTTTAATATCTGGATTTGTAATAATACTTTATTCTATCTTTGAAAATTTCATACATTATTTTTTTTATCATATTCTTTCCTCTCCCTGAATTTCTCAGATCCTGCCCCAACTTCTTACCCACCCAAAGACATAGTCTTTCTCCTGGATTTTCATTGAACATTTATTTCTTTGTCTTATTTTATTTGTTATTCAAAATATTTTCACCATGAGATATATAATAAAATAAAAGATTTTGGAAAGAGAGTTGCTCTTGTTAGACAAAAATGTTGGTTTGCATTTTTGATGTTAATATTGTGTATTAATTTTGCACAGAAATGCTGATATGGTATTGCCACAGACACCATGTAATATAGATAAATAAATGCCACAAATCTGCGATTCCCCAGCACCAGGGAATCCTTGCGTGGAGACACATGATTTTAATCCCACCACTATGGAGGTAGAAATAGGCAGGTCAGAAGTTCAAGGTCATTCTCAGCTACGATGTGAGTTGGGAGACCCTGACTAAATAGAAAAGAAAGACAGGAAAAGAAGTGCTTGAAGCCTTCTGTTACTTGAGGTTTGATTCTAAGACATGGGCCTTCGCTTAGTAGAAGATGCATTAACTAAATACTTCAAATTAAATGAGGCTTTGTGTCCACATGCATATCTAAAACCTCATGTGTATAAATTAGTTTGATGTTTTATTATGTTTTCAGTTGTTCGTTCAGCAAAATAAATGGCCTGGACATACCAGGTTGAATCTCATGTAGTTGTTGGATTTTTTCTTGGGGGGGTGGGGTATTAATTTGTCAAATTGACAATTTTACAGGGTTTGAATGAATAAAATCATTACTGTGGAGGACACACTAACATATAGGTGGGTATACTTAACTTTTCTTACACAACCTTACTTACTCTTTTAATTTAGTTTTCATTATGTAAAATACTTTCTGATGACTGGGTCTTGCATACAGAATGTACATCTCTACTCTGCTAACCCTAATTTCTGTATTTTAGGTTTATTTTGAAGGGCAATTTACTACATTTAAACCCTGTGTCACTCTGAATGTATTAGACTGGGTTATTCTTTAACCCACATTAAATTGTCTCTCAAAGTTAATCCAAACTTGAATAGAGTTTGGGAAAATAAATAAAAAAGAGTATCACTGTTGATATGATGAACTGTCAGAAGACCATGAAGTGCTAAAAGCATCCTGAGTTGTGATATGCCATCTGTTGAAGGCCTTCTTCAGAGCAGAGACTCTGTGTGGATATCAATGCTCTTCATTGGTTTTTTCATTAGTTTGGTGCACTGAACTACATAATTCCCATAATGCTCACACAGGCAGATATGGATTAGGTGGAAATGTATTCATTTCATTTAATTCCTGAATTTAAAAACTAAGGGTTCTGCAAAACCTAATTATGTATCTCAATTTCATATACTAAAAGATGAAGAAAAATCTTCAGAGAATTTAAAAAAAGCCTCCAAAATGAAGGGATTTTTAACAAAAAAAAGAAGAGGGGTGAAATTAAAAGAAAAAACCTTAAGTCAAATATTCAAAAATATTCTGATGAGAATGTATGTATAAAAATACATTTGGTAAAATCACCAGAAACTTGAAAAAAAAGGAAATATAATTAGAAGAACAATGCATAAAAATTAGTGGATCTATCTAGGAATGCCAATAGCAAATAAGAATTCCAGAAAATTAAAATGGAGAGAGAATGGAAGTAAAAATATTTTTAAATTATGTAAATTTATAACTTAATAATAGTTTCCAGAAGGACCTAAAGATTACTCTAAGAAGTGATTTGTAGTTTTTTGTTTGTTTGTTTGTTTGTGGGGAGCGGGGAGGTCATCAGCTCACAAATAATGACATGGAGATTTCTTATTAATTATGAAAGTTGGGCTTATATCTTAGGCTTGTTTCTAATTAGCTCTTATAACTTAAATTAACCCATTTCTATTAATCTGCATCTGTCACTTACCATCCACTCTGCTTCCTCCCTGTCTCCTTGAGTCTTCTGTGCACCTAGATTCCTCCTCTTCTTCCTTTCTTTCCCAGGAAGTCCTGCCTATCCATCCTGCCTAGCAATTAGCCTTTTATTATATCAATCACAGCAAAACACTTTCACACAGTATACAAATATCCTACAACAGTGATTTTTAAAATTTTTTTTGCTGATGTTCTGTTTTTATTAAATATAGCAAAATTAGATGTATGGGAGAATAAACTAAAAATGTAGATATATATGAGAAAATACAATAAAACTTTGACCATAATATTGCTTTCAAATAAAATTGAAAATTTCAGTGCTCTATTGTGCAGTAAGTTTATTTTTATAATCTCAGTCCCAGAGATAAGCATTTACTTTTAAATATTTTTAGCTTACATACAAAATAATGAGTTTCATCATAGTATCCTCATACACATGTTTCATTATACTTTGTTCTTTGTAATTTAGAGTTGCCTAAGCCAAAATAATCTTAAAATTTAAGAGGAAAAGTAAGACTATTAAATTCCTAGAAATAAGAGGAAATGAATTTCACCTACAAAAAAAATTAATATAAGCCTGTTCTGTACTGTTCACTGGATGCTAGAACCATGTGGCAAGATGTCAACAAAAAGTGAACTACAAACAAGGCCATAGAATAGGTTTTCAGATATTCAGGGTCTTCATGGGTATACATAGCAGTTCCCCTAGGAAGAAGAACATTGTCAGAAACCATGGAGTTAAGAACTAAGAGAGAAAAGATGGACATGCTCTGTGGAGGGAAGACCAGTTGATAGTCAAGAAAGGAGTATCCCATAATAACCACAGAGCACAAATATAGAGAGAAGGTGATTTGATTCACATTACAAGTAAAAGACAGAGAACTTCAAGAATCTCCACAAAAATACCAGACTGAATCTCACAAATGTCCTGATTAAAGAAGGGACACAGAGACTGTTTGAGAGTGAACTGAAGCTTGACATTCAGGGGAACCAAAAGCAAGTCATGAAATATAAAAGCATTTTAGCAAATATCATTTATAAAGCAATGATGCTAATATGCTGTAAATAATGCAAATATTGATGAACTTCACAACTATGTAATTTTATTGGGAGACAGTATGTGTGTTGTGTGTGTATGTTGTTTGTATTCGTGTGTATGTGTGTTTATGTATATGTGTGTATGTGAATGTGTATTTATGTGTATTTGTGTGTGTATTTATGTTTATGTGCATGTGTTTATGTGTCTGTGGGAGGGTATGTTTTAGCTGAAGGAGAACAAGGTAAGAAAGACTAATCCTTTTCTCTAGTTTTTTATTTGCTAAGAGAATAGACAATGCCCATAGGTGAATGATCAGTAAAGAGAAGAATACACCCTTGTCTTAGAAATACAAAAATATATGACAGAAATAACATTTAGTATGCTGAATGCACTAACAGGATTGACAATTTGAGTTATGGAAGAATAAACCAAGAATTGTTGCATCTGGGTAAAGTTCATAAAATATTGAGTGTTTCAATAATAACTGTGAAATTCTGATTAAAAAGGAGAATGATACAAAATCATTATGTAGAATATTTCTGCAAATTAGTGACAGGTTCATATTTTTTATTCTCCAAACACTGCAATCTAAAGCATGTTTTTAGGGGTGATCATTTGGCACAGGACAACCAATTGGTGTACTCTTCTCTGAGAAGGAGCCCTTCTGTTCCCAGCTTTCTCAGTTGCCTATAGCTGTTGGTGTGGGGTTGTGACCTCATGGGCTTTTCCCCATGTAGTTTATCAGGTTCATTCATGTCTTCCTTGTACAGCTCAAGTTTGGGCAGTTACCTTGGTGAGACATCATGGGTGTAGCTTCTGATGGTACTAATTGACACGATAACACAGCAAAGCCCATGATCCTTTCTGGCTCTTCCAATCAGAAGCAGTTTTCCTTTTGGAATATTCTTACATGCTTAGTATTGGCTCACACTCCCCTTTATTTCTTTTTGGTCCCCCATCTTTCTGATTCTCACCCCTGCTTAAGCCCTTCAACTCCAGCATCTCCCTTTTACTTTCAAATCTCATCTGTTCTGTTATTTTCCTCACCTCTCTCCCCTAAAGCCTTTTTTTTAATTCTCCTTTTACCATCCCTTTCTGGTTCCTGCCTCTACCATTCCCAAAGTAACTTGAAAACTATATTCTTTTACTGAAACACAATTGATGCATTTGACATCAGATAGTGTTGGATTAATGGGGAAGTTCTTTTTAATGAACATGTGATATAAAGAAAGCACCTGAAGGTGAAGTATGTGTTCTGTGTTAATATGAGGGGTGTGTCTTCAGGGAAACAAACTCTTCCCAGATAAAGAGAACTCCAGTAATAAATACCCTGAGTGTAGTAGAAAGCAGTTCTGTTCTCACACACATGCATAACCATGATTCTATTGCATGCTTTCACATGTGTAGCATACTGGCTTTTCTGCCAAGCTATGCAGGAAAAGCAAAATGATTAGTCTATATGTCCAATTGATTTTGCCTCTCTTGTGGAGTGTGTCAAATAAATTGCATTTTTCCTGAGCCCATTTAGATGGAGTATTATCCTGCTGTGTTCCTTTGGATCCTGTACAGATTTGTGATTGCTGAATTGTAACACTAATCATAATAATTATCTATGTAATAAGTTCACAATATGAATTGTTACAGATGGTCACATTTTCTATCACAGAGCAATCAAGCCTATTTGTACAATCTACTTGCTCCTGGATAAAACAAAGAGCAACATGCAAGTTTCTGTATGTTCATCACACATTATAAGTGGCAATTTAGGTCTAGTGCATAAGAGAAAATGAGAGATGATAAGGCAGAGTGCTAAAGAGAGCATATTTGGATTTCACTATTAGTTTTACAGATATTATCGTTCTCTATCCGATTAAATACTAAAAAGTTGTTTTCACACAGTGAGCAATTCCTTTTCTCTATCTAAAATCTGAAATTCATTTTGACAGTGGAGGAGAGGTAAATGAATAAATAATTCAATATAATAGTAATGTAAATATAAGGTGCTGAAATAGAATGTGGGGCATATTTGTGACCTGAACAAAGATGGACCTCAGGTACTGTCTGCAACTAGAAGTGATTTGCCTTCTCTGTCCCTTTATCGTGTACCATGTGACTTTAGTTAAGGAGCTGAATCTGATTGCCTATACAGTGTAGTAAAAACTATGGCATTGCATAGACTCTTTACTTTTACTTCCTTGTTGCTGACTTTGAAACTTGACTCAACTTTCCTATCAACATTTTCCCTGGCAATGCCATAATTTCATTGCAGCAAAAGGAATATTACTTCTGCTCCAACTTTCATTTAATATTTCACCTAAATCAAAGCAGACTTTTGCTTTTTGATGGTTAACACACAGAGGAATGCACAAAAGTAGCCTGACTTGACTGTTCTGTGCTGTGTATCTTCTGTATATGTATGTATGAATAAATGTAAATATTAATGTTTATCTATTACCTTTGCGTATTTCTATCTGTATTTGTGTGCATGTATGTAGACATTTATGCATATCTACATCTGTACACATTTACATGCTTCTGTTAATTTTCCTTTGTATCGGTGTCTCCTTGTTTTCATATACCTCTATTTAGCCAAATGTAAGATTGTGTTTTATTTGTCTGCTTTTACTTTTCCAGTGCTACGGGGACAAACCAAGTATGTTAGGAAAGTTCTCTGCTTTTGACATATGTCCCAAGCTCATATTTTCTCCATGAGATTTTTTTCTGGTTATATTGTCATTATTTTTATATATATTGAGGATCACTATTGGCCCATGCTGTAATATACTGTAGCATCTGCATTGTATTTTGAGGGGTATTTATTAGAAGTGCCAGAAATGACTTAAGAAATTATAATTTGAATGTTGAAAACTTAAATGTACTGACATCCAACAATTATGAGACCTGAAATCTGAAGAAACTAGATGTTTTTAGAAAGTAACAATGTGAACTTTCTATTAAATCTTAACTGACCATTCATTTGCTTCACATTTCTATTCTTACACAAAGTTTCCTAAAGCAGATGCAGCTGTTAGCCTTTTATCTCTAATTTTGATTTTTTTCTATTTCTCAAAGTCTTGACTTCCTTCTTCTTATTGTAAAAAATAAATCTTTAAAATTCTCAGATTTCTAATTTCTAAACCTAAGAATCAGAAGGTTTCTTTTGGGAGAATAAGAAGACATCAATGCATTTGAAATATAATAATAAATAACAAAGATAATAGATTTGTGTGTTCCTTTTAATGCTTGGTAGCTAGCTAAATGACTTTAAAATGTTTAATAATTTACAGTCACTTTTATTTTTGCTAGATATCAAAACATGCATATTGCAGTATATAGCATATAAATATGTCCTTGGAATGTCCAAATTTATGTGCTTTTATTTTTCTGGCTTTAAATATGTACAGTTTCCAAAGAATATTACTTTTAGGTAGAGCTACATATTCATTTCTGTTGATTTCAGGAATTAAAGTTACAGTGATGCCTTTTATTCTTTGTTTATTCACACATGTTTTCTGTCATGTAGTTTTCTGTGGAATATTTGCAGTTGTTACAATCTTAGATAGCTAGTACAAATATCACTCCCATTTTCATATTAGGATGTTGAGAATTAATATCTTTATTTAATTTGCCCTACCAGTATCTTAAAAATAGGCCAAAATATCTGCTTTCTCAGGCCCAGAACAGAGACCTTCCACACAGTTGCTATCAAGAAAATATTAAGATTCTTATAGTCATGAATCTATATCTATAACATCTCATGTTTCCTTACAGGATAAAGTTACCAGCATGCAAATATATAATGGAATTTGTCAGTGATGCATTCACTTATTAGTGACAAAGGCAGATAGATGGTAAAGCTCTTTGAAAGACCATCTCAGAGCATGGGTATGTAAAAGTCCTTAAAACAGTTAAATGTTAGTTATTGGGAGGTAGCTCAGTCCTTTCCATGACCCACGAGAACTTGAGTTCAATCCCTTAAACCCATTTGAAAGAGCCAAACATGGTGGTTGGTGCATGGCTATAATCCCAGATCTAGGTAGTAAATGAGAAAAGAATCTCTGATGCTTGTTAGGCAGGCAGTCCAGCAAAAAATAGGCGAGGTCCAGTTCCAGTGGAAGACCCTCTTTGTAAAATAAGGTGAAAAGAGATAGAAGAAGACCTCTGGTTCTGACCTTGTGTTTCCACATGCACTTGTATGTATGTTACATGTATGCTTGAGCATACAACAGTAAACAAAAGGCTAAGTGTGTAACTGTCAGATCAGTAGAAAGTATATCCGGGGGTTTATCTGGTCTAATGTGTATCATTGACCTGTTTACTAGGTGACAATAAGTGAATATGTAGCTTCTGATGTCTGAGACTTTAATTAATACCAAAAGGCAAACAAAGTGCTTTCTTCCATGATGAAATAATCCTTGCCTGAGGTTCACAGACAGTTTCCTGTGCTTTCTTATCTATTTGCCTGCATTGGTGACTTTCCTTTATAGAATTACCAACCCCAATTCCTGACATCTTCCTTGTGGCTCTGATGCCATTCATACCCTGATGTTTCATTATCTTTCATTATTTCCACATAAGCCCTATTCTTGGTAGTAGCTGGGATGAGAGACAGAAGCACAGCTTTCTGGTGCCGACAGCAGCAGCCTGAGAAATTGTGTTTGAGACCTCTATTCAGGCCAAGCCAGGGTTCTTGACTCTATTGTAGAAAAGAATTTCAAGAGAAACAGTATGAAGCAGACTTGGTGTTTACGTTGAGCTTTTAAAATAGGTTGAAGCATGAGGGCTAATAGAAAGAGAGACACATTGGGGAATAAATTCAGGTGAGCATGGGTGTGAACTCATAGACTCCTACACATCTCAGCAGAAGTCAGATGTACACTTTGGTGGCTCCTAAATTACATTGTTTAAAAGGTTCTGTCAGTCCCCCTTTCTGGTTTTTGGATAAATGAGATCCTAGGATAATTTTGGATGTACCTTGGGTAGTATTACATGTGATATAATAAAATTTGGGTAGCAAGATATGATTTTACTTTATGGGTTCTTAAAAATCTGAGGATCTAGAGATAGGAAAGAAGAAAGTCCATACTTGATCACTTGTTTATGCCTTAAACATATTTCCTGTTTATTTTAACATTGTTACTTAAAATCTATATACAAAGGTAATTCTGTCTTCCTGTAGGAAAATTTGTTAATTGTGCTGGAGTTTTGACTCTTGAAAAAGAGTTCAGCTGGACTCCAGAGGTCTCCTGTTCCTCCCCATTTTCCCTGGACACAGACAATATAGACAAATTATGTGATGATGTGCCCTACTTGAAGAGTGTAAAGCTGTAAATTCTTCAATACTGTGGGTTTATCATCATTGGTTAATTTTAAACAAAACAATAGACTAATTTAATGACAGATGAACTGATTTTAAATATGTATAAGCTCTTTTATGCCAATTACATGGTGAAAAATTGCATTTCTTTGGAAAAATGTAAGTTTCTGGGTTACTCAGAGTTTGCATCCAAGCCTTTGAGTGTATATTATACTGAAAGTGAATTTTATGAAGTTGTCCACAAAGTTTGTATATGCTTCCTTGCTTTTTATTTTCTGGTATTAAAATATGCAGTGCACATGGTTGTCTGGAAAACTGGCATAAGTACTCATAAGCATTCTCCTGTGGAATGGTAACACATATAGCTAAATATTAACTGGAAGAGAAACTCCTCTTAGAACAGACAAATATAAAAGGTGGTTCTGTGGCAGTAAACTGGAATCAGCATGGTACTGAATGCATGAATTGATGGCTACTGTCCCTGATTCACACCCTATACAGTCATGGTTATCAGGGTGCTGTGCCTTAGAACTAGTAGTTTATTGGCAGTGCAGATGTGAATTCTTGATTCATTTAAACTAGTGCAAGATACTTTCATTATTTTATCACAGGAAGATGAAAGGAAGAAGTTCCAGAGAAAAAGATGAGAGTGAAAATGGTCCACACATAGGTGCTTCAGTTACAATTGTACCTTTGTGTTTGGGGTATAATGCAAGTCCTTAACACAAGTCCCATTTTTCACATAATGTAATAACAACTGCCGTGATATAGTGATTGGTATTATAAAAAGTGCTGTGAGAGAAATGCTGTTATTATGAAAATCCTATTAGCAAATCTCGGTGTGCTGTACATGCAGGGCAGATTTATTAACATACCCACTGCAGTCACTTTGCTGAAAACAGTTTTAACAGCTATGAAATACTATATAATAATGTCATTAATAAATGTGTCTAATTGCAGTATATAAAAGTGAAACATTGAATAGCTGGAAATGGCTTCTGTGGGTGCTGAGATTGTTTCAAGTAGATGTGATGAAGAAGATACATGCCATGCACCCCATTTCAATGCTGTCACATGTCAAGTGATAGCTCCTTAAGTGCACAGAGTCAGTTAGACTAATGAGAAAAAGTTGGGTCTTTTATAAAAAGCTGTCAGTAGATGGCAATGTGACTGTTTTATCCTGCATTTTTATACCATATGGATTGAAAATCTTGAGATCGTTCACATTTGCTGCCTAAATCATTGTAACCCCCCAAAAGAATTCCAAGAGCACTTTTAGACTATTCTTTGAATAATTAATAGTTACAAATGAAAAGCTATGCCTAGAATTTCCTAAGTGATCAAAGTTGTTTTAATTTTCTAGTGGTCAAGGTTGAATAAAAATAATGTTACAAACTATGCCATCAATAACAGGGAGCATAGATTGTCTTAAGCTACAGCACTCTGAGCAAATGCCTACTAGTACCTCACTTAAGTGTTACAGCCAGCAGTGGCCCCCTGGCATCTGATTTATTGCAGGGCCCAGAGGAATGAGCATGCATTGAAAATCATTTTGATATGTTTTCTTTTCTTCCTTTTTTCCCATGTTTTCCTGTCAGATGAATCATCTTCTTTATTCTTAGTGATGTTTGTATAAACATACAACCTGGATGTTGCATGTAGTGTGTCTGCTGTAATATCAAATAAGCCTAAAAATTAAAAAAAAAAAACATGCTATGCAGTTTGCATATGCTGTAAGTGGTAATAGCTTCTGGATTTACTGTGGGCTACAAAGCTCAAGGAATTAATATGAAGGGTATTATTGCAACTTGATATACCATGTTGGATATCCCTGGGAGGTGTGCCATTTTATGAAGGGAAACAGAGGAGTGGATAGGGAGGAGAAGGTGTAGAGGAGGGAGGGGAAACTGTAGTCAGGATATAATACATGAGAGAATAAATTAATTAAAAAAAAGAATGATGGAGTTTGGAGAGAAAGCCTGGCTGGAGTTTTGGCTCCTAGACCCTGAATGATCTAATAATAAACTCTTGAGAAGTTCTAGTAAGGAGTGCAAAGATTTGGTTCTATGCAATAATTTAAGTTTATTGAATTCTAGTCTTGCATCTTCTGTTTAGGGTGTGAGTGTCAAAGGCAGAGAAGCATTAGAAATGAGTCTATCAAAGGGCTGTGAAGTAAAATAAGAAGATATTGAGCATGCCACTAAGACCTGTGGGTCACAACCCATTGGGCAGTCGAATGACCCTTTCACGGGGATCACAATCAAATATCCTGCACATCAGCTATTTACATTACAGTATATAACAGCAGCAGAATTGCAGTTATGAAGTAGGAGCAAAAATAATTTTATGCCTGGGGGTCAGCACCACATGAGGAACTGTATTAAAAGCTCACAGCTTGTGGTGGTACTGTGTTACCCCCAATATTGTGCACTCTAATAAACTTACAGGGTCAGAGAATAGAAGAGCCAGTAGATACAGAAGCTAGAAAATGGTAGCACTCATGCCTTTGATCCTAGCATTCCAGAGGCAGAAATCTGTCTGGATCTCTGTGAGTTCAAGGCCACATTGGAAACAGCCAGGCATGGTGACACACGCCTTTAATCCCAGAAAGTGATGGCAGAAAGCAGAAAGGTTTATAAGGCTTGAAGAGCAGAAACTAGAAGTATTTGGCTGGTTAAGCATTCAGGCTTTCGAGAAGCAGTTCAGCTGAGATTCATTTGGATAAGGACTCAGAGGCTTCTAGTCTGAGGAAACAGGATCAGCTTAGGAACTGGCAAGGTGAGGTAGCTGTGACTAGTTCTGCTTCTCTGATCTTCCAGCATTCACTCCAATAACTGGCTTCAGGTTTGATTTTATTAGTAAGACTGTCTAAGTTTTGTGCTACAACAGCTTTAGGAAGGTTAAAAATCACTGCACTAAGAAGTGAGAACTAAGCCTAGTGTCATCTATGGAAAGTTCTATCACTGTTGTATCTGTCAGATGAATGCACATACCTTTAAAGACTTTATACAAACATATACATACACATACATACAATATATGTTTATACATACTTCTTCCTTGATGAGCATTTAAAGGACTTAGCTCACTTCTGTCTGTTAGTCACGTCAAAGTGGCAGCAAAATGGGGAAAAATCTTGGGGACCTTCTCATTCTAAGATCTCTCAGAAATGAGTTATGTGACTCAAAACTGCAGAAAATTAAACAATCCAGATTCTAGAAACTTGGACTTAAAAGAGGTGTTTTCTTTTAATAATTCCTTTGGAAAAGTCTTCTTTAATGTAGTCATGAAAAAAAAAATCCAGAAATCAAAAATGATCTTTGGCTTTGTATTTAAATATCTGGTAAATGAAATATAACTTCTGTGCTGTTTAAAAGCAAATATAGATTCCCTTATAGAAATAAATTTAAATTTACACATATTCAATGAAAGGAACAAAATAACATCATTGTGAAATACTGATTCTGCATTTAATATCAATAGTTCTTTTCAATGATAGATTTTAGATAATTCCCAGTTGTTTACTGTAAAGGTAAACACTTAAGAGGTTTGATTTTCTCCATTAAAAATATAAAACTTTTCTCCCCTCCATTGTCTCAGAATATTTTATCATAGAAAATCTGTAATTATATGTTTGCCCTTCTAAAATGTGCTTAAACCCTTTTATGGGAAACATAGACATCTGTGAGATGACTCTTCACCACCTAGTGCTTTGAGGGCTGTGGGGTGAAGTTTCTATTAGGCACCAGTTCCATGTGTGATGATACAAATAAGGCTTTAACAATAGGGCTTTCTCTTCAGGTTATGAAGGGTAACCAACAGACTTGGCAACAGCCTGTAATGTTTTGGGGAGAATGTCTATGGGAACCCTTTGGTCAACCACTCAACAATATTTAATCCATTCCTGGCAATGGGAGTTTTCCTGGGTGGCATAAGATGTGTAATTGGTGCACTATTAGTTTCTTGTTTCTGGAAGATTCTTTGCATGCTATAAGAGGAGAAAGGTAACCATCAATTATCACCCAGTTTCAAACCCTGGAACCTAAAACAGCAATCTACCTGAAAGACACATTGGTGCAGTGGTGGCACGAATAGAATGGGATTAACCAACCACTGTTTTGTTTTGTTTTTTTAATTGAATTTAAGGCCTACTGCATGAGGTGGAGCCCATACCCTACAATGCTAAAGTGGCCAAGAACCTGAGACCAGATCGGCCTGGGCCGAGGGAACTCTTCCACTGTTATTCTCCTCAAGGAACATAGCAATAAAATGCCTCCCAATGACATATTGTTGTACCTATAGGTCAGTGTATCATTCATGTCTCATTAGAGAAGCTTCTTGCAATTGATGGTAGTTAGTACAGAATTATACAGCTGCACAATATGCAAAGAGTGAGACTTAGAAGCACTCAGCTTTAAATGAGGTATCTTTATCAAGCCCTCCCTGCTGAAGTTGAAGGATCTATGTGGAAGAGAAGGCAGAAAGATTGGAAGATGATGAAGTAGTGGATGATTCCAAGGAAACAGTATCTTCCAGACACAGTTGTTCTGATACACCTATGAATCCACAGAAACTGTGACAGCATGCACTGACATGCACAAGTCCATACTAGACAAAAATCCCAGCATAGAGAAGGAGAAATGAACGAAAATCCTACCCCAAACTAAGGAGCTATTTGCAACTCATTCTTGTTGGGAAAGGGGAAACCAGTTTTATCCAATTGCACAACCCTGGAAGTATCAACCACACTCCAGGGCAGGCCCCATGCCCAGGAGCAGTTGTCCAATGCAAACAGACTCCACTGAGTGTGTGTGTGTGTGTGTGTGTGTGTGTGTGTGTGTGTGTGTGTGTGTGTGTATGTGTTCCTGTGTATGGATGTATGTATGCTGTTTTATTTATTTATTTATTTATTTTGTTAGTTTTTGCCTCCTTGGTTTGTTTGTTTTTGAGAGGGAAGAGCAACATGAAGTTAGGTGTTGAGGGAGGTTTGAAGAATCTGGAAGAGGGAAAGAATATGGTCAAAATATTGTTTATGGAAATATTTTTCTAAATAAAATATTTTTTCTCAAGAATTTGGAAGCAGTTTTCTGAAACATGAACACCAAAGGAGACAGTACAGCAAAGAACACAATTTTTCTAGAAGTCACCATATTCTCACCCACAAAACTTTCTGTTATCCACATAGGTTAAACTTGCTTTTGCTGTTGCTTTTGGCAAGGATGACCAGCTAACTCAAGTGGTCATTGTAATAGCCAAGTGATGATTGGGATGCACCTGTTTTAAATCCAAATAGAGTTTTCAAGTCCTCTTATTTGAGGACTAATTCTTAATCATGCAAATATGAATGTCTGTGTTATGTATTTGGCTAAAGAAAACAGGTGACTTCTAGGTGTTTACAGTCTCTGACATTACAAGGTGGCTTGTAATGTTCATTATGCTGTAATGTATGTTCAATAATAAGAGTTTTATTTCTGCTGTGCCTGTGTAGAGGTTATGAGTAGGGAGTAAACTTTTGTTTTAATTATGTTTCTCCAATAGGATTTGGACTTGATTTTCTTGGCTTGGCTTTTCTTCCTGTGAGCTGAATTAAAACAGAACCATTGCCCTGAGCAAGAAGAATCATACTCCATGATACCAATTTCTGTTGAGAATAGTTGCAATTTATCTTCATGTGCTTTTATTCTTCATTAAAATTAATTATACTTCTCTTTTACCATGCCCCTTGGTTGCCAATAAAGGAAGGAAGTGAGCTGGAGGATGTAAGGTATCAGGTAAATGTATTAATTTTATTTAATTTTTAATTTTTTGAGAATTATATGCATGAATACTATAGTTATATCATTTTCCCACCTCTCTCTATCCTCAACCCCTCCCACATCTCAGTATGTCCTCTCAAAATTCATGACTAGTTTTTGTTAAAACCTTTCAATGAATTATCTTTACAAAACTGTCTGAAATTTTAAATACAATTCTCTTTTTGATTAAAACAATAACATTAGTGCTGGAGAGATGGCTCAGTGGTTAAAAGCACTGACTGCTTGTTCAAAGAACCTAGTTCATTAGTTATCACTTACATGGTAACTCACCATCATCTAACTCCGGTTCTGGGAGATCCAACACTTTTTCCCAGTCTTTGGGGGCATCAAGCATGCACATAGTGCAATACATACATCCATAAAAACACTTATTCAATATAACAAAATAAATGAATCTTTAATTAATCAGTAAATTTTGTTGTATACATAGTTTTCTAAAATAAAGCCAACAGAAATATAAAATTAAAAACATAAAACTAGTAAAATACTAGAAATCTATCTTTCCAATTGTAAAGAGAGTCTTCCTTATCATTAAAAATAATTTATACATATTTCTTATTAAAACAGAAGTATCTCTGCAAGGAAAACACACAAGACACACTTTGGATTTCCTTTGGATGTGCATATTAAAGTATCTGAGCTCCATATAGCTTAAAGTAGTCTTTCTTCAAATATCCTTGAAGTTATTCTTTAATCAATCATTCCATTAGACATTTCTCTATCTACGTCACATGCATATGTAAGTAAAAAAACTTGTTCTGTGAAATGAAACTCTAATAATTATTTTAAATCAAGTATCTTGATAAAAGGTTATAAATCTTCAAATTTGCAGAATTTTCTTAGCAACCAATTAAAATACAAAAATATATGTTGTCTTTGTATATGGCAACATTTCTGCCTTTTAAAAACAGATATTACTTTTGTTACTAATTTACATCTAGAAGAACCATAAAACATCCATGATACTATGTCATATTTTATCATTTTTGCTATGCTCTTGTTATAAAACACTATATGGGCACATAAAACAAAGTCCACTAAGACTGGAAAAAAAAATTGACAATTATTTTTAAAGCAGGCACTTTGCTTTTCAAGAAGAGCCATAAGAGCAGCACTTATAATCCAGGCACTCTTACTCTCTGGACCTTACATCTTCAAGGCCTCCTAAATGCTCTCACATGGAGGGTTAGATTGAACAATGCTCAGAGACAATTTTTTTTTCTGGACTATCAATAGTATGGCAGACTGGCCTAAGACCTCAAAACCATTAGGTCATCAATCTGTTCTCAAGAGATGTCTTCAAAAATATGAAATTAAAATAAGGCACCATTTGAATTAAATATCTTTTGCATTCTGTGTGTAAAGAAGAACATGCAGGACACTTTTTTGCAGTTTATTTTTCTAGAAAGTTCTGTCATGAATCAACTATGAAATTCACTAGTTTTTGGAGACAGAGATTTTTAACTCTGATATAGACTGAGTATGCTTTCTTCGTGTCCTCAAAATTCATGATGCCCAGAGTGTTCTGAGTATTATTGCAGGGAATGTTTGAAGGCAAATTAAAGCACAGGTTTAAGTATGGAAAGTAAAAGCATCTCAAATCTCCACATGCTTCTTTTCATGTAGTTATTCAGACTTTTAGAAATAGCTATCATATCATGCTGAGGAATTAATATCTAAAGGTTAAATTGAATCAACATCCTGCAGAGTTGGAACCATCCAAAAAATCATTAAGTTGGTTTCTTCTTTCAGTCATAACTATACTCCTTCAGATATGCAAAAATAATCACAAGAGAATTTGGAGGATAACTATCTTTTTTAACATTAGATTGCTTTGAATCTAAAAAGAAACTGGTCACACAAACAAATCTGTTACCTAAGAAAATACTTTTACATGGCCATTGCATGCTTTTCAACCCATGACCAATGGGGATAAAGTGAAGGCAGTGATTCTCCCTTCCCCCAATTTCCCAGTGGCACATAGTTCAGCACTGAAGGGTAGGGCATCCAGAGTCCATCATCGACAAGGAACTGTTGACTGACTCAATCTTCTGCAGATTCAGTGCAGGCATGCAAAACTCCTGAGAGTTGATGATTATGACAGTATCTTGCCCAGAAAAGATTGTGTAGTTCTTTTTCCCATCTTGCAGCTATTACCTTTTTTTCTGTGCATTCCACAGTGAGGGTGTAATTTTGAATGAAAATGGCCCTCATAGGTTCATAGTTTTGGAACTGGGTCCCCAGTTGGTGGAACTGTTTGGGAAACATTAGCAAGTGTGGCCTTATTCAAGGAGGTGTATCCCTGGGGCTGGGATTTGAGATTTCAAAGACTTCACTCTATTCCTAGCCTCTCAGTCTGTCTGCCTTGAGGGTAGAGAACAAGATGTGAGCTCTCAGCTGTTCCTTTGCTTTGCCGTCACAGACTCTAATCTTCTGAAACTGCAAGCCAAATTAAACACTTTATTTTGCAAGTTCCCCTGGCCATGGTGTTTTATCACATCAATGGAAAAGTAACTGAGCCAAAGGTAATGGTATAAATGTCTTGTTTGCAACTGACCCCTCAATTTCACACTATTCTCAAAACTTTATGTAGTAAAGGATCTCCGCATTCACCACTGTTCACAGAAAAGAAAGGCTCTCCTAATTAAGGCTAAGTATAGCAGTTGTCAATGGCTCTAAATGTAAGTAATTAGAAGGCAGTTTGATGCACTGTCAACTTAGACAGAAGTACTCAGTTCCATTCCAGAGCCTATGAATTTTCTAGGACCTTTTGTTTGTTTGTTGTTTACCAGACTTGGAGCCTCTCCTACAAGGCAGGGCTGAGAGAGGACACTGAAGACCCAGGATCCAAATGACAAGGATCTCTTGGTGCCTGGACTCTGGACGCTGGAGGTAGACCTAACAGAGTTCTCCAGAGAACACCACCGGACTGCACCATAACTTTGCCAGATCCTACAACCTACCTATCCCTTCATTGTAAGTTATGTTACAAAATATACCTCCCTTTTAACTATGTGGAGTGGCCTTAATAATTTCACCAATACTCTCCTGTGCAGTAGGACTGAAATTCCATCATAATATGGTTAGTTATCCCTGTAACAGCAGTTCTAGCATTGCACAATTGCTTGATAGCGTGGTCTTATAAATCATAAGAGCCACAGATGGGTCAGAGATCACTGCTTTTCCTTTTTCTTTTTAAAATTTGATTTGTTCTTTTTAAAAAAAAAATGAAACTTTAAAGCCTAACTTTCTAATTTTTGAGATTAAAGTGTGATTATAACATTTCTACTTTTTTTTGTGGTTTTTCAAGACAGGGTTTAGGGTTTCTTTGTATAGCTTTGAGCCTTTCCTGGAACTTACTTGGTAGCCTAGGCTGGCCTTGAACTCACAGAGATCTGCCTGCCTCTGCCTCCCAAGTGCTGGAATTAAAGGCATGCTCCACCAATGTCTGACTTCATTTCTACCTTTTTTTTTTTCCTTCCCTCAAATCCTTCCATGTATACTTCCATGATCGCCTTCAAATTCATGGCTTCTACTTTCATTAATTGTTATTGCATGCATTCACTATTTTTATTCCTTGGTGGTCTACACAGCACTTTCTGGGACTATAAAATCTAGCTGACATGATGGAAATTTCCAGTTCATCTTTGCCATAACCAGCTGAGTTCTTATGATATATTACTACGGCTTGCAGCATCCAACTTGATTTCTCTACATCTTGCAATCAAACCATTTGTTGTCTTCAGTAGTAGAATCCTGTCATCTTATTATAGTGGGCAACCACAAGGAATGGAAGGAATCTGCATTATTTGGGGGGTTTCTGAGACTTATAAGAAGATACCCCTGGCACTGTGATTTTGCTCAATACTTGTATCTTCTTAGGAGCTGATTTCATAGTCTTATAGGATATCTCCTATACACACACACACACACACACACACACACACACACAAACACACACAGACACACACACACACATGCATATACACACACAATTAATTTGGTTATAAGATGGTAGGTTTTAAGAAGACTTTTTCTTACCCCCTCCACTTTGGTTAATGCTGCTTCTCTCTCATCTCCCTTATTCTCCACACTTCAAACCTACTTAATTTTTTCTATTCCTAGTATTTCCTAGCTCCTCTTTCATATTTGATACCCCTCCCCTTTAAGGCATTGAAAGACCCCCAGTGGAGATCTTCCCTCAGGAGAGACCCCAAACCCAAAGAACACACCGAGACCACGGATCAGATGCAAACAGCAAGAGGGTTTATTCAAATGCGCAGGTACCTGGGGTGACACAGTCTCCGGGAAGACTTGTGCGCCTTCCTAGGGGAAGGGGGACTTCTTATAGAGTCCTAGGGGCAGAAGCACGGTTACAGAAGCGAGAAGCATAGTTACAGGGTCCCCATTGGTTAATTCAAATAAGGCCAGGGTGAACTTGGGGACTATTTTTAATGTTCAGAAATGTGCAGCTGTTTGTTCTCCAAGGCCAGGTAGCCAATTATAGATATCTTGTTCTGACTCAAGGTTTTTTCCTCCCAAGACCGGGTGTTTGATATCTCCTGCTTTGACTCAAGGTTACTTTTCCAATTATCTCTCTCAAGGCCGTTTCTTAGGCTAAGTTACTGAGACGGGAGGGCATTTCATTCCCCCATTTTCTTTTGTTTTAAATGGAATCTTTCATTTTAGGATGGAGAATAAGGGGTCAGCTCCATCTCTGGTTGTCGGAGCCTCTGATATTGCTGGGTTAGGACCAAAGCCTGGACAACAGAAATCCTATCCTTGACAAATTGTACCAATCTGTTGAAGATGCATGGCCCAAATAATAAAATGAGCAGGAGGATGATTAGGGGGCCCATAATGGTGGAGACAAGGGTGGTAAACCAGGGTGACCTTTGGAACCATCCTTCAAACCATCCCTGTTGTGACTCGAATAGTTGTTGTCTTTGTTTTAATCTTTCTCTCAATTTAGCCATGTTATCCCTGACTACTCCAGTATGATCTGCATAGAAGCAACATTCTTCTTTAAGGGCCACACATAGGCCACCTTCTTGTAGGAAGAGGATGTCTAACCCCCTCCTATTTTGTAAAACAACCTCAGATAGTGATGTAAGGGATTTTTCCAGGGCACTTATGGATTCCTCTAGGGCCTGGATGTCAGTGTGCATAGCCATCTGTAATTGTTTGAATTGTGCAGTTTCCATGAGCGCCGCAGTGCCAGTTCCTATGCCTGCGGCCATACCCCCAACAGTTAATCCCCCAGCAGTAAAGCCATGGTCATAGTCATCGGTTCTCGAGGGAACCTGTGTCGTTCCTCATAATAGGTAAATACATATTCGGGGTTATGATAAACAATTTTGGGCCATAATTCTATCAGTATACAATAATCAGAGGTCAGATTAAGTACTGCCATTGAAATACATGGAGTCAACCCAGAGCTGCAGGCCCAATAGGTTCCAGTGGGGGCTACCAGGTAGTAGGAGCCCCCGATCATCTGTTGGGTGGTATTGCATAGGAACTGGTGAGACCTGGGCATCTTTCCTATGCATAATCCTTGTCCCGTAACTTCAGATAGGGTCAACCCATGTTGAGGGGTGCGGGTGCATTCTGTGGATGGGGTAGTATGGTTAGTGAATTTCCCCGTAACAGCAACCCCTTCGTAATAAGGGGGACTTGAAATTAGGCAAAGCCAGCAGCTTCTGGTTTTGTTTGGGGCAGTGAGGTTGAGGGTTAGATATGCTCCTTGGATTAATTCTAGGAGCCTATCCCCAATGCCCAGTCTTACAAGGGAAGCAGTGGTGACCAGGCTAACTGTAGGAGACATTGTAGTAGACAGGTGGGGGAGCTGGGCTGGGGCCCTCTCAGGTTGTGAGGGTGACTTCTGTTCTGGGAGAACAGGGTTGGGGCCCACATGAACGTTAACTGATTCTATTTTTTGTTTTATTTGGAAGGTTAATCCCTTGTCTGCTCCTGTCATATAGAACCTAACTCCCCAAGATCGCCCATCAGTCCATGAAGAGAACTTTGTGCCCTTCGGGGTGAAGGAAATGTTTAGTGAATCTTCTCCCTTCCGACTTCGTCCCACCCTGATGAGATCCCAACTGGAACTAGGCTCCCAGTATGCGTCCCCGGTCGTTTCGCATCCCCATTTTGCACAATATAGAGATTCTAGTCCCCCACATTTGTAAGCCGTATTCCAATCCCTTCCGTCCCTAGGGCATACATATAGCTGAGTCTGCTGCAGCTTTCTATAGGCTGACTGTGTTCGGCAGCCAGGCGAGTTGGCTATATAGTGCCCTTGGGTTCTATCCCCAGTCTGTATGGCCCACTTCTTCCGGAACATAACATTGTTGTGGTCTGAATCTAGGACAGGGGGCCTATTAGTGTGGGTGTACTTGGGGATATCCCAGGTATCCAGCCTAGCGACTAGATCACATATCTTGGGAGTCAAGAAGGGCCACCATGTGTTAGGGGCGTGTTGAGCAGTCGTGGACCAGACCACGTCTCCAGTCTGGGAAATGACCTGCCAGGTAATTTTCTTAACCAGGTGGGGGCTCTCTGGTGATGCCCCTCCTAACGTTAGGAGGGCTATTAGGGGGATTAGGGGGACCCACGGGTAAGTCTTATCTTTAGTGGGTTTGGAGAGCGTTGAATTTTCCATGTAGACGTCTTGGTGCTCTCGGCTTCGTCGGGTTCTTTGGCGGCCTTCACATGTGACACGTGGACCCACGTTGCTATCCCGTCAACCTTGAGTGCAGTGGGAGTAGTTAGCAAGACAGTGTATGGTCCTTTCCACCTTGGCTCTAGGTTCTTGGATTGGTGGCGTCGGACCCAGACAGAGTCCCCAATCTTGAATGGGTGAGGCACCACCGGGCGGTTCAGTTGCTCCCGGTAGGCATCGGCCAGGGGTTTCCACACCGTCTTTTGTACCAGTTGGAGGGCTTGAAGGTGCGCCTCCAGGGTAAGGCTAGTGGCAAAAGAGGAGATATCAGGGTGAAGGAAGTTTATTATTGGTGGGGGAGTCCCATATAAAATCTCAAACAGGGTTAGGCCGTGAGGCCCAGGAGTATTCCGGGCTCGGTAAAGGGCTAGTGGGAGTAGGAGCACCCAATCTCTAGTGCCAGTTGCGAGCGTTAATTTGGTTAAAGTCTCCTTAATGGTTCTATTCATGTGTTCTACCTGTCCTGAGCTCTGGGGGTGGTATGCACAATGGAGTTTCCAATCGATCCCCAATAGCCTGGCCACCTTCTGACTTACCTGGGAGATGAAGGCGGGCCCATTGTCTGACCCCAATATCTGGGGCATTCCATACCTGGGAAAGATGTCATCCAGGAGTTTCTTGGTTACCACGGTAGCAGTTTCTTTCTTGGTAGGGAAGGCCTCCGTCCATCCTGAAAAAGTGTCTACAAAAACCAGAAGGTATCTGTATCCATATAGCCCGGGTTTTACCTCAGTGAAGTCAAGTTCCCAATGGACTCCGGGGCGGTGGCCTCGCAGGCGGCTTCCTCTGTTCAGATGGGTCTTTCCTGGGTTGACTTGGGCACAAGCAGGGCAGCTGGAAGTCACCTGTTGGAGGACCTGTTCCTGATTCAATAATACAGTATTCGAAGCCTCATCAGCCAGAAGGGCCTTCATCTTGTTTTTGCTTAAGTGGGTTAGCGCGTGGAGGAACTTGAGCATGTATTTAGTGTGGAAAGTTGGCATAACTAATTTGTCATCTATGATGTAAGCTTGTCGTTCGGGGCTCCATTCCGCCCCCATTTTCTTTGCTAGTTCCTGGTCCTCCGGGCTGTAGGGCATGGGGTCCCTGCTTGGCTGTTGGTCGTCCTGCAAGACCAGCAGCTTGTCGCCCCTGGGGGGTTGTAAGGCCACTGTCCGGGCCGTCAGATCGGCCAGCCAATTTCCCCGCGCTATTACAGAGTCATCCTTTTGGTGCCTGGGACAGTGTATAATGCTGAGCTGATGTGGGAGGAACAAGGCCCTTAAGAGGTCTAAAATTTCTTTTTTGTTTTTAATTTCCTTGCCCTCTGAGGTCAGGAGGCCTCTCCTCCTGTAGATTTCTCATGTACATGGGCAGTAGCGAAGGCATATCTGCTATCGGTATAGACTGTGAGTATCTTACCTTCCGCCATCCGGAGGGCCTGGGTCAGTGCTACCAGCTCTGCCCTTTGGGCCGATGTTCCGGGCAGCAGCGGCGAGGCCCAGATTACCTCTGTTGCAGTAGTGACTGCTGCTCCGGCCCTCCGTTCTCCTTCTTGGAGAAAGCTGCTCCCATCCGTGAACCAGATGAAATCTGGGTTCGACAGCAGTTGATCTGTTAGGTCGGAGCGGGTACCATGGGCCTCTGCCAGAATCTGGAGGCAATTGTGCTCCTCTGATGGGTCTGGCAAGGGCAGCAGGGTAGCGGGATTGAGGGAGACAACTGGTCCAAACACCACTCAGTCTGTGTCTAACAACAGAGCCTGGTAGTGGGTCATCCTGGAATTTGAGAGCCATTTATCTGGAGACTGCTGGACCAGAGCTTCCACCGCATGGGAGGATAACACAGTTAATGACTGTCCCAAAGTCAGTTTCCCTGCATCCTTGAGCAAGACAGCGAAGGCGGCTACCATGCGCAGACAAGGGGGCCAACCTGCAGCCACCGGGTCCAATTTTTTTGATAGATAAGCTACAGGTCTCTTCCATGGCCCCAGTCTCTGTAACTTGGCCCTTATATCTGGACTTGACTGATAGATGAAAGATAAGATGGGTATATATCCTATAGGCCTCTCTAAGTCCTTTTAGGAATGCTGTCGGCATTTTATCCTTTCCCTGGACCATATTGCTAACCTGAGCCAAATTGGTGGGGCGCCTAGCAGCCCCCCGGAGACCCGCTAAGAGCAACTGGCAAAAGAGATGTAGGTGCTCCCTACCTTCTGGGGTCATGAAGTCCCAGTTCGGGCGGGTGAGGGGAAAGGCTGCTGATAGTCATCCCATGTAGGCTGGTGGGTTAGGCGTGGGTTATTAAAATGGACTCAATCAAGTTAGTCAAGGCGACAGGGTCCTTAAAGAAAGGAGGGTTATGCATTATGTTGCTTCCAGTTGTAAAGATCAAAGGCCGAAAATCGGCCAGTACTGCATGGGGACCGCCGCTGCCGTCGGCATGGGGCCGCCGCTGCCGCCGCCGCTGCGGCCGGCCTGGGAACCGCCGCTTCCAGCGCTCGATTCCCCGGATACAGTGGTGGGTCCTCTGTCAAAAGGTCAATAAGGGGTGAATTGGGGTACGCAGGAAGGACAGGGGTTTTAGGGGGATTCTTTCGTGGGAAAATAGGGTAACGGGAGGAGGTAGGAGGGGCGAGAGGGGGCGGCGGTGCTGTGGGGGGGGAGTCCTAGGGCGATGAAAGGGAGAGAAACGGCTTAACCCATGGGGGGGAGTCGGTCGCTAGGAGTTTCCATATGGCGATGTATGGAACCTGGTCCGGGTGGCCATGGGGGCCCGGAGCGAAGACTTTTCCCTCCACCTGTAAAATTAGACTGAGATTAAAGGTTCCCTCGCGAGGCCATCCTATATTTATTGTGACCCAGTCAGCCTCGCAAAGGGTGATCCATTTTTTTTTTTTTTTTTGATCATAAGTCCCTCCTTGTTGGCTCGTGCTTTCACGTCTGACCAGTGGCCAAGCGTGAGGCTCAAGGGTGTGGTGACAGTCTGTCCCATAGCTGTTTCTAGAAAGAGAGCGCTCAGAGAGAAAATAACAAACGACAGACAAACGCAAACAAGACTGACACGCACTGCGCGGCTCCGGCTCCAAACCGAGAGCAGAAACTCAGACGGAGAGTGCTGTGAGGGTCCGGATCCCTCCTCTCCAACCAACACCACGTATCCCTTGGATACGTGAGTGGCTCCGAAAAACCGTGCCCCTGAGGGGACTTCAGACACCCGTGAAACGTCTTCCAGGGTCACGGTGGGCGAAGTCCGAGCCCGTCAGCTCCTTCTGGCTCCACCGCACAGACAGATTATCAGGCGCGTGGACTGACAAACAACAATCAGATGGGACAACATATAGTGAGGCCGGCCGGCTTACCTCCTGACGGTGGGTCGGTGGTCCTGGGGAAGGGTCTCAATCTCGGTGGGACCTCCAATGAAAGACCCCCAGTGGAGATCTTCCCTCAGGAGAGACCCCAAACCCAAAGAACACACGGAGACCACGGATAAGATGCAAACAGCAAGAGGGTTTATTCAAATGCACAGGTACCTGGGGCGACACAGTCTCTGGGAAGACTTGCGCGCCTTCCTAGGGGAAGGGGGACTTCTTATAGAGTCCTAGGGGCAGAAGTACGGTTACAGAAGCGAGAAGCATAGTTACAGGGTCCCCATTGGTTAATTCAAATAAGGCCAGGGTGAACTTGGGGGCTATCTTTAATTTTCAGAAATGTGCAGCTGTTTGTTCTCCAAGGCCAGGTAGCCAATTATAGATATCTTGTTCTGACTCAAGGTTTTTTCCTCCCAAGACCGGGTGTTTGATATCTCCTGCTTTGACTCAAGGTTACTTTTCCAATTATCTCTCTCTAGGCCGTTTCTTAGGCTAAGTTACTGAGACGGGAGGGCATTTCAGCATGCCCCATACAGTGTCCCTTTTTTACTTTCCTGGCTGCTATAGGAACAACTTGAAAATAAGAAATAACAATTTGCAACTATGATCTCCAAGAAGACATTTTTAAATATGCTTGTTTCAAAGCTGCATACTCTAAAATTATTTATGGTGATCAATATGGTATGAAAGTCATCTAGAGAAACAAAACTTCAATGTTATAGAGTGTGTTAGTTATCTCATTTAGTACCCTCCTTTGTAGTGTTAAAATCTAATGGATAATGAAATGGAATATATTAAATTAAATCACACAGCTAATAAATGACTAATTGAAGGAATGAAACAAACACAAACTGTATTTAATACCATCATTTTTAGAATTCTGCCCTCACTCTGGCAACATGACTGCACATGCCAGTTCAGGGTCTTGCATCTTACATCATCAGTGTATATTGGTGACTACATACGTGTGGTAACACAATCTATACCTTAAAAAGCTGGATGCAGACTCCACCCTCTCTCTCTGCTCTCTCTCTCTGTTCTGATCTGCTCCCCATCTTTCTCTCTGCCTTCCACAAATGGTCTGTCCCAGGCCTGGTCCTTCCCCAACCCCTTCCTCCTAATAAAGCTCTCTGTAACTAGGTAGTCGTGGCCATGGCTCGTGACCTTTCCGCCAGTAACCAGTGCTACCACCAGTGCCATGCACCACAACCAGCACCGTTTATCATCCTTTCAATCACTTCTTATAAGTAAAATATAAATTAACATCTTCTAGGTATTGCCAAAAGAGTGTTAGATGACATATGCTCAGCTCAACATGCCCAAAGCACAATGTGTTTCATGCTTTCCAGTTCCCAAGATGTCTTCCTTGTGTTCTACCTTAGTTGGAAGCACCATCATTGATCAGGTACTCACTTTAAATCTTTAATATTGACTCTAGTCTCTTTTCTATCTTTGGATCCATATTCATGTAATTAGCAAGCATATTCAGTTTGTTTCTAGTCTTTTTAATTCTTTACATCCTGGCCTTTGTTGCCATTCATTACTTCACAATATAGCTAACTAGTTTATTGTTTAGATTACTGGTATAATTTAAGAGCTGACTATAAAGAACTCTATTTATATTCTCTTCTTTAGCCTCATAATCTTTCAATCCTCCCATTGCTAATGTAAAAGGCAACATTCTAGCAATAGATCCTTCTGTATGAAATAAATAGTCGTTCACATCCTACTAAAAGGATTAGATATTCAAAGGTTATGAGGGCATAATTTCCTGTCCTGTCAGAAATGTTTTTTATCTTTCCACTCACTCGACCATCTACCTTATCCAGCATCCATATAATTAAATAGATTTTCAGATTATAATTAAATAGATCTTCAGATTATTTAGCCTTGAATAATTTTGTAACAGACCAAAATTTATACCTTTATATTTTTGGGTTGCTCAAATAAGAAAGAGTATCTGTTCACACTGTGTCATCCTCACACCCCTGACTGACCATAGGAAATTCTGTCAATAAATTGAAATGACCAAAGAAATAGAAGGAAAATTAGATATCTGCATTACTAAGTGATTATGAGATAAAAATGTTTGTGTCCTATTTGTACGTGTATGAAATACATTTAAAATAAGAATCACTGAAGCAGAGAGTAAAGCATTGGTTGTTGTAAGGGAGTGAGAGGGAAATGGTAAGATATTGAAGACCAAAAGGTGAAACTCTGTAGGTATGAGCATGAATAAATCTGGGGAACTAATGTACTTCTCTGTGTTTGTGTACTTTTAAAAATAAAATATCACAATATTCATAGTATATAAATTATATACTTATAGTAAAAAGGAAAAAAAACCAATATTTTCTTTCATAGGAAGCACCATAGTGTTACCTTGAGAATTTTATTTGTCCTTTGTGTGTGTGATGCACATGTGTGTGCTTGCTGGTCTACTACTTCTGCAAGCAGAAAAAAATTCAGAGGTTTGGACTTGAGGAACTCAAGTTGGATAACTGAGAATACATGCATTCTTGCTTGAGAATGAGCATGTATTATACCAACTCAAGCAATTTACATAAAGAAATGGAAATAGCAGACATGGCAGAATGTTGAAAGTGGAGACTCTTCCATATATTCACATTTATAGATAACAGGACTAAAATCAAATGTGTCCAAAGACAGATCTGCTTTGTATTTTTTTCCTTTTTTAAAGTTTATTATATTTGTGTTTTAATTTTATACATCAGCCATGGGTTCCCCTGTCTTCCCCCCTCCCGCCCCTGCCCCCACCTTCCCCCATCCTTTCCCCTCCATTCCCATCTCCTCCAGTGCCAAGACTCCCCTGGGGATTCATTTAAACCTGGTGGATTCAGTACAGGCAGGTCCAGTCCCCTCCTTCCAGGTTGAGCAAAGTGTCCCAAGATCAAAAACACAGAAGACAGCTTATGCTGGAGAGGATGTGAAGCAAGGAGAATTCTCCTCCACTGCTGGTGGGAATGCAAGCTTGTACAGCCACTTTGGAAATCAATATGGCGCTTCCTTAGAAAATTGGGAATCCATCTGCCCCAAGACCCAGCTGTAGCACTCTTGGGCATATACCCAAGGAATGCTCAATCATACCACAAGGGCATTTGCTCAGCTATGTTCATATCAGCATTGTTTGTAATAGCCAGAACCTGGAAACAACCTAGGTGCCTTTCAACTGAAGAATGGATAAAGAAAATATGGTACATATACACAATGGAGTACTACTCAGCAGAGAAAATCAATGACATCATGAGGTTTGCATGCAAATGGATGGATCTAGAAAAAAACATCCTGAGTGAGGTAACCCAGACTCAGAAGGACAAACATGGTAGGTACTCACTCATAGGAGGATACTAGATGTAAAACAAAGATGACTAGACTGCTACACAGCTCCAAGGAGGCTACCTAGAAAATGGGACCCTAGGAAAGATGCAGGGATTGCCCAATGACAGAGAAATGGATGAGATCTACATGAACAACCTGGATGACAGTGGAAGTAATGAAGGGCAAGATTTGAAGAAAGCTTAGGGGAGCAGGAGATCCCAGCTGGATCAAGAACAGCAAGAGAGAACAAGGAATAATGAAGACCACATGAGAACAGGAAGAGGCAGAGTGCTTGAGAGATCCCCAGAAATCCACAATGATACATCCTCTGTAGACTGCTGGCAATGGTCAAGAGAAAGCCTGATCTGACCTAGTCTGGTGATCAGATGGCCAAACACCCTAACTGTCGTGCTGGAACTCTCATCCAATAACTGATGAAAGTGGATGCAGAGATCCTCAGGCAGGCTCCAGGTGAAGCTCCAGGAGTCCAATTGTCGAGAAAGAGGAGGGACTGTAAGAGCATGAATTGTTGAGACCAAGATTGGAGAGGCACAGGGCCAAATAGCCAGACAAATGGAAGCACATGAATTATGAACCAATGGCTGTGGAGCCCCCAGCTGGATCAGGCCCTCTGGATAAGTGAGACAATTGAATAGCTTGAACTGTTTGGGAGGCATCCAGGCAGTGGGACCAGGACCTGTCCTTAGTGCATGAGCTGGCTGTCTGCTTTGTATTTTTACTGTTTTAGTTATCCCATGTGGACATTAGCTGTCCACATTTTAAACTTCTTTATTTCAACCATTCAGTAAAGAATTTTGAAGTTACATAGTTCTTGGGATTTTACATTTTGGGAGATTAAGTCATGTAGTAGTTAATGTTAATTAGCAGCTTGACAGAAGTTTATATATCCTAGGAAATGAGCCAATCTATGATCATGACTGTGTAGTATTGTCTTGATTACATTGACTGAGATGGGATGATCTACCCACTGTGAGTGCCTCAGGTCCCTTTGCCAGGAACTCCTGGACTATATAAAATGGAAAGGCAGGCTGAGTACTAGCATGCATGTAATGCATTGATTTCCCCTTTGTTCCTGATTGTGAAGGTGATTTGAGCAGGTGCTTCAAGCTTGTCTTGATTGCTCCATAATGATGGAATATACTTTGAGTTGTGCACTAGGGTAAGCTCTTTATCTCTTCAGTTGCTGTTGTTAGAATAATTTACCATATCAACAGGAACATAAAGTAAGACAATGATCAAAAGCAAAGTCCTAGACAATGAGAATAATGCAGAGCTTCCTGCTTCCCATTTGTGCTATGGAAGAGAAAATTAGCATTGAATTAAGTTACCATACATTCATGTCACCTTTTTTTAAATGTGTGCTTCTGCATTTAGACCATGTATGGTGGTTCTGATTCAAGAAAAATTCTGAGAATGTAAATATTTATAATTTGAAATTATTTTATTAATAAAACTTTCCTAGCTATAGAGGATAGTGTCCTCAAAAAGTGAAAATAAAAACCAAATTAGATAAATCCCACAAATGTCAGTAATAGTGTTTCCATATTTTACTTTAGTAGAAAAATAGGTAAAAGGTTCACAAGTCTAAAATTATATGAAAAAGAGAATATAAATTTGGTCCATTTAGGAATATGAGGAGATTTAAAGTTCAGCTGTAGATGTAGCCTCTCTACCATCAAGCACTGTGGCTCTCTAGTATTGATGCAGCAAGAGGCTTTATGTACCACCAAGATTTTAAAGTCTCCCAGTAATCAGAGGCAGAGAAATTATTAAATTATTTTCTATGCACATCACTCTAGAAGCACATTTTATGCCATGGTCAAATCTGGTTATTCTATCTCTGTGTCTCTCCCTACTTAGGATTCCAGTAAGCACATTAAATCAAGTTAATTTAGTTCATATGAATTCATTCTATATACAGGAATTACTTTGAAAATGTAAACAGTTACACATTATGGACCTTGTTAAAGTTGAAAGAATTCCTGAGTCAGAATAGACTCGATTAATTTCTTTTCCAAAATGAGACACTGATAGTGACAAATGAAATAAAAGTAAGATTGCAGACTATATCAGAAGCATTAATGGGAAAATGCCATTGTTGCCGATCTTCAATAGTGTTGGTTTCATGGCCGACACATACACATATACACACTTTTAAATATAGGCACCAAATGTAAGAGATAGCATGTAGGATTTGCCATTTTGAGGCAGTCTAATTTTTCTTAACAATGTTTTCCAGTTCTATTCATGTCTTGACAAATGTGATTGATTTTTCTTCAAATATTATTACATTTGTTTATTGTGGATGAGGGTGTGGAAGGCACATATGCCACAGTGTTCACTGGAGGACAGAAGGCAATTTGTGGTAGTCAGTCTTTCTTTCCAACATGTAAGTCTTAGGGTTCTCAGACTTGGCTGCAAGTACCTTTACCCAATGAGCCATCTCTCCAGCTATTGATGTTAATCTTTCTTTACAGATAAGTAAAATTCCATGTGTACAATGTTTTCTTTGCCTATTCACCTATTCATGGACATCCAGACTTATTCTTTTTTCTAGCTATTGTAAATAAAGCAGAAATCAATATGGCTGTGAAGTTGTCACAGGTGTGTGTGTGTGTGTGTGTGTGTGTGTGTGTGTGTGTGTACATTATGAAACTACAAAGGATCATGAAAAAGAAGGAAAAAGGAAAACCAAAGAGAAAGTGACATGAAAACAGAAAAAAAAAAAAAAAAGACTGAGAAGAAGGGAGCCAGACAAGATTAGGGCAGAAAACATGGAGAGGACAGGGAAGAAAGAGAAACAAATTAGGAGGAAGTATAATGGTGCAAATGACAAAACACTATAATGAAACTGACTACTTTGTATGCTAAAGTGAAGACTTAATTCAAAGAAAATGAGCCACAAGAAAGTCATGAGAAAACATCAAACCTGAAACTAAGAGAGTGAAAAAATCCCTCCTGGAGTTGCCTATTGTTGGAAGAAAGAGTGTCAATTTCTTCAGTGTTGTAGCCACTGAGAAGTTGCTCTTGCTCCAGTATATGACCTCCTGCCCACACTAAGGCAAGAAATTATCATAAAATACATGAAATGAAGGCAATGAAATAAGAGGTGACTTTTTAAAAAGGATTCCAACAAGATAGTGAAAGGGATGAGAGAGAAATGAACTGGCATGAAAACAACTAAGTATATGATCCACATAAATATATAGAACTGTTAAATAATAAATGATTTTAAATTGTTTTGAAAAACATTAAGGTTGTTTATATATAAGAGTTTTTATTCAAAAGTTTCAGGCTCTTTCAAAATTGGAAATATTTCAAGTGACAAAGAAAGGAAACCCATATTAAACTTGATCATTAAACTTTTGTGAAGTAAACTTAGGAAAATGACTCTCTCAACCTTCCCAACCAATTTAGCTAATGCAATTTTTATACTTAAACTAACCAGCAAGTAGAATGAGAAAAATAAACAAAAACATTAATGTCTTCTTTTTTGCTTTGTTTTTATTTTGTGAGTGAGATTCCCAAACTAAGCTGTATCCATATCAACAATATATCTATCATTGACATAATGTCCTTATCCCTTTATTTTATTCTTGGAGACATGACATAGCCAAAATCCTTGGCCTTAGACTAGTTGACATAACAGATGTGTACCACACCTAACAGTATTTTTAGTTTTAATGAGTTCACTCTTACATTTCTTGATTTTTGTCAGTGTTAATACAGTTACCAAGTCAATGAAATAAAAACTGAGGCATTTCTTTACCTGGTTATCATCAAGGATGTCTTGCAAAATAGTTAACTTGAAATAGATAATTAAGTTATTTGACAAGCAAACGAATGAATGAATGAATGACTATGCTACTTACTAGAAAAGTAAATTCCATTACTAAAAAAATAAAAAGTAAAAAAAAAGCTTCATCTAAGAATTTATAAATAAATAGGACTATAAGAAAATAAATTCTTCTTCAGTTGAGTACATAAATCAGGTAGCTGATATAAACTAATATATATGATGTCTACATTAGAATCTGGGTCACCTTCTTTTCTTTTCCTTGTTTTTTTAAAAATATTTTACTTTATTTATTTATTTTGTTTTAGGGGATTATGGCATGCCAAGGTATGTGGAAGTCAGAGTGCAATGTATGGGTATAGGCTCTCTCCTGCTACCAATTGGGTCCTGGGGATGGAATTCAGGTTTTCAGGTTTTAGGTAGATACCTTCACCCATTGAACTATATGGATGGCCATGTTATGAATTGAATGCTATTGTATGGAAAACTGGCAATAAAATGCATCCTCTAATAAAAAGTCACTATACAAAAAGGGTTGATAGAAACACAAGTCTTTCTAACAAGCCCAAACAGATGCAGCATACAGCTTTAAGAAGAAAATGATTTCCTATTCTGTTACTTTCTACTTTGTCTTATAACTATACTTATTAAATTATGTCTCCAGATAACTCTTTAGAAATCAAATTCTTAGGTACTTTAATAAAACTCATTCAATAACAATTGACTCCCTTTTTTTGTTGTTTAATTAGAAGGTACTTCTGACGCATCTAATCCAAAGCTCTCATTAAAATCAGCAGTGAAAGCTTTGGTGTCAATCATAAAGAAACTCCATAGCTATGACAAATTCTAATCATTATGTACACATATTAAAAGTACCATTTCTTAGCCAAGAAATTCAAATAAAATGAGTCAATTTAGACTTATGTAAACAAATAAAGGAAATGCCTGCTGCTAAATACTTTTCTTGGGGAGTTGATTTCTATCCATCCACGTAGAAAAGACAAGGAGAAACCAAAGAAATACTTCTGTCTAGATCCAGCTTGATGAACCCATGAGTTTGCATTCTTTGGATTGAGACTAGTGGCTCAAAAGGCTGGTACATAATGGAAAGCCCAGCAGTACAGTGATGGCTCAGGAACATTATGGGAGTCTTCACTCTAGTCTTCTGAACAGCTGAAGGCAATTCCATAGAAGTCTCCTCTCAACCAAAATTGCTTACTGCTTCTACAGCTTCTGAATCTTTTAGGTTTTGTGACCCTCTGGGCCTTGCATGTTTCTTATGTGTTTTGAGCACCTAAGGAACTTCCCAACACCTTCCAGAAGGGAAAGTTTCCATTCAGAGAAAATAACTATGTATCACATTTAAAAAGTTCAAAAACCAATGTAATCAATCTTGTTAAAAAAAAAAGTGGCCTCTTTTATAAAAACCCCTAAGAGATTATAAACCATTATTTTCTACGAAGTTCATGCATAGTTACTGTTAATGCATAGAAAATAATCATTAAGTGTCAATTAAATGTTCAGTTAAGTTTTAGGACATTTCTTTTTGAAGTGGGTATCAAAGATTTTTCTGTAATTCACTAATCAGTGAGGGAACCAGGAGATATGTTGAAATGAGTTCAAAGGAATGTCCAAAGACCAGACAAATATCTAAACCATTTAGCAACGGTGGAATCAATTTCCCTCCCTCCTCCTTCCTTCCCCTTCCCTCCTCCCTCCTCCCTTGTTTTCCTTTTCACTTTACTTTCCCTTCTTCCCTTCATCCTTCCTTCTTTCTTTCATTCATTTCTTTTTTTTCTTTCTTTCCTTTGGCATACAGCAATTGGGACTCATGGTCATTATGGGATGCAAATGCTCTACCACTGAGATACAGCCCCAAAGAGGAAATCCATTTTCTTTATTGATACAGAACTGGCCTACTGCACAGTGAAGAGAGGGGAAAGTCATTAGAAATTTATTATGTAGAATGTGTTTGTATGTCTGAAAATAACTATATGAATTAATAGCAGTTTTCAAGAAATCCGTATGTCTTCAGAATTGTTCAACAGCTGAAAAAAAGTGTAAGTGCAACAGGGGCTGAGAAATAGGGAGGAGAGAGTGGTTGTTTTCACATCTGAGTAATCTTTTGATAGATATAAAATCATTCATGTACCTAGCCATTGGGGAAATGCAATTTAAAATACTTTGAAATACCGCCTCACCCCTGTAGGAATGACAATCATCAATAAAGCTGAGAAGAAATTTTAAAGAGAAAGGAACCCTTATTCACTATTGGTGGGGATACAAACTAATATAGCCATTAAAGAAACCAGTTCAAAGAGTTTTCAAAAAATTAAAAATAGAACAACCATATGACCCAGCTATTTCACTCCTGGGCATTAACCCAGAAAACTATATTTCCTGCCATAGAGATATCTGTGCCACTTTTTTTTTTTATTCCTGCTTTCCTCACTATAGCATAGAATTGGAGTCAAGCTACTTGTATATCATAGATGAATGAATAATGTAAATTTAGTAAATATAAAATTAGAATACTGTTCATCTCTAAAGAAAAGTGAAATCATTTTCAGGAAAATGGATATAATTAGAATATATAATAGTACCTGAGGTCATACAATCCCAGAAATAAAAATAAAATCAGATGTTCTTTCTCATACATAGAATCTAGCCTATAATACATGCAAATATGCAAACAAAGTGCATGTGCGGGCAATATAATGAAGAAAGGAGAACAGGGAAAACTAAATTGAAGAGAACCAGGAAGGACTGAAGGCAGGTCATGGACATGAGTTATGAAAGCTAATTATTTATTTAGTTCCAATTCTCATGGATTATTTGTTTTTGGTGATGCACAGTACATAAAAATATAGATGATAGTGAAAATATAAAATACATTGTGGAGCTTCACAATGTCCACTCTGAATAACTATTAACTGTGTAGTAGTTTATTGAATTGTATAATCTTTAGGCCTGGTTTACTTCTGTGTGTGATTGATTTTTACTTGCAACATTTTTTTCCTTTTATTGAAAATGGATTTTTTTCTCATATGTATATATATCTTGATTAGGTATTTTCTGCCTCTACCCTTCTCAATTCTTCCCCATCTACCTTCCCACCTGGATCTACCCCCACTTCTGTTTCTCATTAGCAAACAACTAGAGATAATAATAAAATTCATAAATTCTACAATATTTTAATTTTATGTTTATCAAATTTACATTATCCTTTCCTCTATGATGTACAATTCTTCAATACTGTGAATATTAATGCACATTAATATAGCCATTATATTAATTTTGGCTATTACAGTTAATATCCCATATAAAATAATAAATCAGGGATAAGGATAAAATAAGGGATAATAATTAAATTAAATCATATAAATAAAACAAAAACTAACCCATTGGAATTGGACAAAGCAAACGGAGGGAAAAGAGCCCAAAGCCACAAACCCTGGCTTGGTGTTTGTCCTTTAGGTAACATGCAGAATACATTCCTTTACCAAAGATGTTGAAATGTAGAAGTGAAGGCTCTAAGTGGCACCAGCTTGAAATTTTCATTTTCAGTGAGTTGTGTAGGTGTTGTGTTCATCAATTGGGTCTTGCTTGCAGTTTGTGGAGAACAACAACCTATACCCTTGGCAACAGTCTGAGTTGTTTGATGATTCCCATGAGGACTACGTTGGCCAAGAACTCAATTAGTTGTAACCTAGTACTGGTAACTGAAAGCTTCATTTGGTGAGAAGAGATAGCCAGTTGGGGCTCTGCCTTTCCCATTATTTGGAGATTTCATTTAGATCTTCATATATGTGTATACTTTTAAAAATTCTATATTATTAAGTTTCTATACTACTCCTCAAATGGCCCTTTATTTTAGTTGTGTCTTCCTGTGTTCTCTCCCTCATCTCCCTCTCCCCATCCCCTTCTCCCCACTTGATCTCCTGTACTAGGTCCTTTATCCATTCATAACTGTCTCCTTTCCATTTCCCATGGAGATTTATCTGTGCTACCCACCCATCCCCAATTCATTACTCCATACCTACCCCTTGATGTTCTATGGATTGTAGCTTTGTTATCATTGACTTAACATCTAATATCTTTATATAAGTGAATGCATCCCATATTTGTCTTTCTGAGTCTGGGATACCTAACTCAGGATGAATTTTTTTTTCAAGTTCCAACCATTTACATAAGAATTTCTTTTCTTTTTCTCCTTCCTTCTCCTCCTCCTCCTCCTCCTTCTCATTCTTCTGTTTCTGTTCTTCTTCTCCCCCTCCTCCTTCTCTTTCTTTTCCTTCTTCTTGTTACTGTCTAATAGTCCATTATGTAAATGTATGACATTTTCTACATCTATTCTTCTGTTAAGGGCTATCTAGGTTGTTCCTTATTTCTGGCTATTATGAATAGAGCAGCAATGAGCACAATTGAACAAGTGTCTCTGTGGTAAAATGAAGCATCCTTTGGGCATATGCATACAATTCATATAGATAGATTTGTAGTGAGATTGATTCCCATCTTCTTAATGAACTGCCACTATGATTTCCATAGTGATTGTACAACTTTGTACTCCAGCCAGCAATGGATAAATGCTCTCCTTACTCTATATCCATGCCAGCATGAGTTGCCACTTATTTTTATTGATCTTAGCCATTCTGACAGGTATAAGATGAAATCTCAAAGTAGTTTTAATTTGCAATTTCCTGATAATTAAGGATGTTGAGCATTTCTTTAAGTATTTCTCAGCCATTTGAGTTTCCTCTTTTTTTTGGATTCTTTGGGAATTTCACATCATACACCCCAATACCACTCACTTCCCAGTCCCTTAATATCCTCCCCTTACCTTTGCAGCATTCCCCCAAAGAAGTCCCCTCCAAAATCAATGAAAAACAAAACAAAAACCACCTTGCTCCTGTGTCTTTTCAATACTTCATTCATTCTAGTGGCATTGGATGTTGTGGTGTCTGACAGACATCAAGGAAACTCCTTTTGGACATCTAGCAGTTGCCCTGAGTCATGGATCCTGCACTTATCATTCCTCAGGACCAGTTCCTTCATGCTGTCTAGGAGGTCATGGATGGATGATAGGTAGGCTAATCAAAGGCCCAGGATGCAGGTCTGGGTGGTATCTGAGCTTGTCAAACTACCCCCTTCAGGCAAGGTGTGGAGACAGCTCTACTAGGCCCATGACGTCAGGGCTAGCTCTCCTACACCCGTGGCATGGTATGGGGCCAGCTCTTCGATGAGGACAGGGATATCTTTCCTGCTGCAGTGTCCAGCAAGGGGCAGGACCAACTATCCCAGGGACAGTGAGGAGTAGGCCCAGCTTACCAGTGTCCTTGGATTTCAACATGAATGGTTCCTATGACCCCTGTGGCAACACAGGCCATGGATATCACCACAGACCCCAGCTGCAGCAGGACCATGACCCAGACATGGCCTTAGGCAGCAGCCTGGGACTGGACAACACTGTTTTCCCATGTGGAAGTGTGAACTACCCAGGTCGGCATGGCCACAGTGATGGCATGGCTCTCAGGCACCAACATGCCCGCATGTTGTGGCCAGAGCCCAGGCATCTGTGTGGCCTTTGGTCTTACCATGGGCCATGGACATTAACACATACCCTGGCTGTGGTAGGGCCATGGACCCAAACATAGCCATCAGCAGCAGCACTAGCCTGGATGTCACCATGGCCCCATGTGTCAGCACAGGCCACCCCAGGTTGGCATGGTATCCTGGGCAGCATAGCCTTTGGACACCAGCATAGCCCCAGGTGTTGGCCCAGATCCCTGACATCAGCACAGCCTTTGATGGTAGCAGGAGTCACAGATATCAACACAAACCCTGGCTGATGTAAGGCCATGGACCCAGACATGGCTCTCAGCAGTGGCCCTGGCCTTTGAGAACATACTTAGTCATGTGTGGCAGTCCAAACCCTGAGACTCCTTATAACTCTTGGTAGTAAGAGGGGCCAAAGACATCTACATAACCATGGCTATGACTGATATAGATCCAAGTGGCTTTTTCTCCACCAACTCAGACCAAACTGCTTCCAGTGGGCATGAGGCTGTCCATCTCTGGCCACTGAGTTTTTTAGTTTTCTTTTTTGAGAATACTTTGATTAGATCTGTACTCCATTTTAAATTGGGTTCTTTGTTTTCTCAATATCCACTTTTTTGAATTATTTATATGAATATTAGCTCTTTATCAGATGTGTGTCTGGTAAAAATCTTTTCCCATTCTGTAGCACGCCTGTTTATCCAAATGATAGTGTCCTTTGCCATGAGCAACTTTTCAGTTCCATGAGGTCTCATTTATTAATGGTAATCTTATTGATGTGCTAGTAGTCTTCAGTTTGGAAAGTCTTTTCTTGTGCCAATGAGTTCAAGTGGGAATTCCATCCTTTGTATTTTTCTTCTGTCATGTTCAGTGTATCTGGTTTGATTTCGAGATCTTTGATGCATTTTGAGTTGAATAATTTTTGCAGGGTGATACACGTGGATCTATCTTGATTGTTCTACATGTAACCATCCAGTTGAACCAGCAACTGGTGGAATTTTTAGGATCACTTATATTTATTATTACATCCTCTGCAAATAAAGTACTTTGTTTCCAATTTGTATCCCTCTAACTTCTTCGGTTGTCTGTTCTATCAAAGACTTTACTATATTGAATATATATGAAGAGAGTGGATAACCTTGTCTTGTCCCTTATTTTAGTAGAATTGTTCTGAGTTTTTGTAAATTTAACTTGATGTTGGTCATAGGCTTGCTCTTGATTACCTTTATTATGTTTAGGTATGTCCCCTGGGTCCCTGACCTCCCTGGGACTTTAATCAAAAAAGGGTGTTGGGTTTTGTCAAAGGACTTTTCTGCATCTAATAAGATGATCATGTATTTTTTCCTTTCAATTTTCTATGATTGATTACATTTTTCATTTTGATATATGTTGAAAGATCATAAATCTCTGAAGTGTAATTGATCTTAAGGATGATCTTTTTTATGTGTTCTTGGATTCAGTTTGCAAGTATTTTATTGAGTATTTTTGCATCTATGTTTATGAAGTAATTTGATCTATAATTCTTTTTCTTTGTTGGGTCTTTATATGGTTTGGGTATCAAAGTTACTGTGGTCTCCTAAAAACAATTGAGCAATATTCCTTCTTTTTCAATTTTTGTGTAATAATTTGAGGGATGGAATAACTCTTCTTTATTGCGATGTGTATGTTTCCCCTGTTTTGATTTGCTGATCTGGGATAACTATGCATTTTAAACTTATTTAGAAAGGGTAAGAGGTTTCCTTTTAGCACCTTTTGTAGTGCTGGATTTGAAGATAGATATTGCTTAAATATGGTTTTATTGTGGAACATCTTATCTTTCCCATCTTTTGTGATTGAAAGTTTTGCTGGGTATAGTAGTCTGGGATGGCATCTCCAGTCTCTTAGAACATCTTTCCAGGTCCTTAGGGCTTTTGCAGTCTCCATCCACAAATGAGGTGTTATCCCAGTAGGTTTAGCTTTATGTGTTACTAGATCTTTTTCCCTTGAAGTTTTTAATCTGTACATTGAGTGTTTTAATCATAATGTGTCATGGAGAATTTCTTTTCTGGTCTTTTCTATATGGTAATCTGTCTGTTTCTTGTACCTTGAGAAGCACCTTCTTCTTCAGATTAGGAAAACTTTCTTCTATGATTTTGTTGAAAATATTCTCTGTACCTTTGACCTGGATTTCTTCTCCCTCTATTCCTAGTATTCTTAAATGTGGGAGTTTTCATACCATCTCATATTTACTGGAGGTTTTGTGTCGAGTCTTTTGGATTTAACATTTTTTGACTAATATACCTATTTCTTCTATTGTACCTTTAATACCTGAGATTATTCCTTTTATTCCTTATATTCTGTCAATGTGGCCTTTCTCTGAGGCTCTTGTTTATATTCCTGTATTTTTAATTTCCATATTTCCCTCAGTTTTGGATTTCTTTCTTGATTCCATTTCCATTTTCAGGTCTTCAGCTGTTTTATTCTTTTCCGTTTGCTGTTTCTACTTTGATTTGTTCTATTTTTTGTGTTTATTCATAGATTTTTTAAAAGGGATTTATTAATTTCCTCTTTAAGGATCTCTATCATCTTCATAAAGGCTGTTTTAAGGTTTTTTTCTTTGTGCTTCAGCTATGTTGGAAGATTCAGTGTTTGATGTGGTAGTGTTTCTGGGCTTTAGTGGAGACATATTGTCCTGTTTATACTGGTGTCTGTGTTTTTCTACCACTCTGGTATCTAGGCATCTAGTTGTGGGAAGATTATATTTCTAGGTGCTGATATCTGGCCTTGTCTTTGTTGGTTGGATGTATTGAATCTTGGTTTCTGTTGCCTTCACTGGTTCATGGGAGATTCCAGTTGCTATGTGTTGCATGGTAGAAAACTCTTCTGAGATCCTGGTAGGTATGGTTCCTGGATTTTCCAGATAAAATGTGTTTCTAAGTATTGGGAACTGACACTTAGGAATGGGAATGTGCTGGGAGAAGGACTGAGGTGGTCCCTAGGAGGGAGGAAAGCAGGATGTTCCATCAGGTTCTTCTTTGTTTTCTGGGAATTGGATCAGAGTCCATAGCAGGTGATCTACTAGAGCTTGGCATGAGACAATGGAATTGGACTTGGAGGAATGAAGAGAGAGTCAGCCTACCTGCTGACTGGCAGGAGTGATCTGTGGGTTTCCAGGGAATGCCTGTTGGAGTCGCCGGCCTGAATAAAGCAATGAGTTAGGAACAAGTTTGGAGGGGAAGATCTGTGTGGTCCATGGGAGGGAGGCTGAAGCAGGTGGTCTGCTGCAGAGCTAGGAATGAGGAGGGAGTGGAGAATGGTATTGGAGTTGGAGGAAAGGAAGCATTGTAAGAGCCAAAGTTAACTTGAAGTTCCACTTGCTCAAGGACAGATAACTCCTGAAATTCTGGGTGCTGCCATTCTCATGAATTAACAATCTACAAGTTTTTGCTCCCCTAAAGGTTGGTTTGCACGAGAAATACTTGACTAGATATGGGGAGGAGGTAAGTAGGCAGGAAATATGTCAGGATGTATGCTTATTCCTGATTGGTCCTGATGGGAAATAAGATGGCCTTGTAGTTTTGCCTTTTTAATGCCTCTGGAAAATGTGATTCATGGCCATTTCCTGGGAACTCAGGAATGTACCTGGCCAGAGTCCATCTTCCTCAGCAGTATTTAATTAAAGTTTCTTTCAAATTTGGCTAAAAATTGTGGAGCTGTCCTTTTCTCACAACTCTCAGTATGAACACCATAGGTACAGATGTGCAGTTAACCTACTTGTTTCCCTGGCCAGAGTTTATCTGCAACTATTTAAACAATAAAGTTAATTTTCAAAATTAGATTCATTTATTTTATTTTATGCATGAATGTTTTGCCTGCTTGCACATATGTGCACCTTGTGCATGTTTGTTGCCCACAGAGGTCAGAAGAATTTCAGGTTACCTTTAATGGAAGTTAGGGATGGTTGTGAACTACTATGTGATTGCTGAGAATCAAATCCAGGTCCTCTGCAAAAGCAATAAACTATCTTAACTATTGAGCTGTTTCTCTAGCTCATTGTTTAGGATTTCAGGAAGAAATGGAGTTAGTTGTATATAGTTCAACTGTTCAATTTTTTTTTTTTTTTTGGTTTTCTTTTAGATATGGTCTTATGTAGGCTGGCTAAATAAATGCATGATCTTCCTGCCTCTGTCTCCTAAAGCCTAGAATTGTAGGAATGCACCCCCGCAACCAATCACCTTCAACTGAAATTTCTTGCTGTGATGTTTTCCCTATGGCTTATATGTCAGCTGGCCACTCTTCACTCTCCATCTCCAGAAGATTGAAAATAACCTTGTGTTGTCTTCTTGCAAAGCTGGTTTCAGAATTCTGTATCTATTCAAAATCCTCAGAAGAATCTAATTGCATTTATGAATGTTCAACAAGTTTCTTTCTTTAAAACCCAAACCAAAAAACAAAACTCTATCTCAGAATCCAAAATACCACTTTTCTGAAGAGCCATTAAGTCTTTGTGATAATGTGTCCTTTAATATAAGAGAAACCTGGAAGGTAGCAGTTGCCCTAGGGACTTTTGGACAAGATGAAGAAACCCATAGATACATTGTGCCAAAGTTCACATCCTCCTGGCCTGCTGAGGACATTATTTTTTAACTGAACATTTTCTATAATATGAGTTGAAAATATGTAACAAAACAGAAACAAACAAACAGAAACCAAAATCAAAGAAACAAAAACAAACATAAAACTTGGGCTACAAGACTCTTGAATTTAAATACATTTTCTTGAACATGTACTACAAAACATGGTAGAATAAAATTACTCTTATCAGACAAAAATCATTCCTCCATGTATTCAATTCCTAAGTTACGTTTGTAGCACAGTAATTGTTTGTCATTTCCCTAATTCCTATATATAGTTCAAAGACATGAAGGTTTTACTTGAGCCTGTTTTTAGTGTCTGTCACTTCAGTAGTGGTATAGTCCTCTCTTTACAATGAGAACAGTGAGTCAATAGAACCTTGTTAAAGTGCTAACGATAAACAATTCACTTACGTTGTTTTGAAAACTTTCAAAATTCCTAATGCAGTTCAAATTCTGATGAAAAGAAGAGGAGATGGCCTGATTGCACATGCCTATGATCATAGCATGCGTGGACAGGAAGATTACAAATTTGAGGTCAATTTGTGCTATAGCAAGACCTTGTTTAAAAACACCAATAAGGGTTAACTGATGAAAAATTACAAATTGGCCAAAGACTTAGTTTTCTTGTACCTGGAGTAGGATACTCCAACCTACTAATAATACAGTGACTTATCTATATATTATTACAATCTATGGATATGTTGTTAAGAAAACTCAAGATTAATAGGCAGACTGACACACATAGCTGGATTTTAGCTGAGTCTGGGGATCCAAACTCCAATCCTCATAATTGTATGGCAAGCTCTTAACTACCATATTATCTCCCAAATCCTTTCTGTTTGTTCCATTTATGGGTATAGTGTAGCACTAGGGTGATTTTTTTTCAACTCATCTTTACTTACTTATGAATTTTTTGGGCAAATAATTGACTTAGTCCTTGGGACTTGTGAAATAATAAGACATAGTTAATTGCTTCCTTCTCAAATTCTTTGCATCAATCTCCTAAAACCATTTAAATTTCCTTAGTAAAAGTGTTAGGATAACTTTTGTTGCAGTGTTTTGCCTTTCCTTCCGTTCCTGTGACAGAGCTCCTGATACCTTTGTAGACAAGGATGCCAAGAAACTTTTTCATGCTATTATTTGATTGTGATTCCTCACATATGGTTTCTAAATCCCCAGTAGTTTCCTGAGTGATAGAACTGCCTTTTATTCTACACAAGTGAATCTTGATTGGCTCCTAAGAAGGACTTGTGACCAGAAAGACAAAGTCAAGTTATCTCTGTAGAGGGGACATTAACTGAAATTGGAGTTAATGCTGCCTACCTGAAGAAGATGTCATAAAATTCCCTGTGCTGTGGGATCGAGGAAGCATCAGTGAAGGTGTTTTGAGATAGTGGTGCATATTAAGACAACAGTTGAAACTCTTGTAGAATGTGCACTTTCACTTGACACTTTATCTGTATCCTGATTAGAAACAGTTTTAATTATAAGTAAATATAATTAATTTGCTTTATTTATATAAACTGTTCAGGCAAATTTAGTGAATTCAAGATAGTGGGGTAGTGGGGACCCATATTTCATTTTGTCAGAACTTGTTGCTAGACTCTACAGAGGAGAGAAATTTTATGTAACTGAGCTCTCTGAGATATCAAAACATCTTTAGGTAGATGATATGAGAATTGAACTAAATTACAGAACACTCAGCTTATATCTTCTAGATATTACTTAGTGTATGGGACAACTCTTTACACATCTGGTGTGAGAAATGAGTAACTATGAAAGAGAGTAGGAAAAAATAAAACAAAATAACAACAACAACATCATCATCATAAAGGATCAGCGAGATGGCTTAATGATTAGGAGCAGTTGTTGCTCTTTCAGAGAACCTAGGTTCAGTTCCCACTACCCACATGTTGAGTCACAACTATTTGTAATTCCAATTCTAAAATGTAGAAAAACATTTAACAATATATAAATGAAAACAAAGAGAAGGAATTTTTTTTTTACAGATGAACTCATGTTTCTAAAAGTTGCTTTCTTTAGACTGGAAGACATAAAATTTCTAATCTCTCTGTAGAATCAGACTGCTTTAAAATAGAAAACCTAATCAAAGCTACTATTTTTGATGATTTAGTTTGACTCAATTTGGATGCTATTGCTTACAATCCAGTTAGATAACTTAGTGAGTCATTAGTTTTAAGATATTTTAAAACCATATTAAACACAAAATTGCTCTCTCTTATATTTGGTTTGAATGCTAAGAGGAGTATAATTTTGACAAATTGAAATCAGGGTCAGACTTTACTTCCTTTTGTAAGAAAGGCACATGTTAGGGAATTTGGATAATTATAAACTGTGAGAAACATCAAACACTGAACTATGGTTTGGAGCTATACAGAACAGTGCCAAAACTTGTATACAAAAACACTTAAAAGCATGTATGTTGTTTTTAGGAATTTTGACATACTGAATACTATAAATGTGAAAATACAACTATAGTTTTTCAAAATTAATGAGTAGTTTTGGAGCTGGTAACATCACCCTTCAAAATGATTACCAAATATGATTATCTATTTACTATTTAGTAGTCAAACAAGCCAAACCACAAAAATAAGAAGACTAAACTTAGTTAAAAACATGAGAAATACACGTGACTATGAGATCAGCATGATAGTATTTAATAATAAGAAATATTCCAAAATTATTTATTCAATGGAAAAAAAACCAGTAATTTCAGGATGCTGTAATGCCTTTAGAACATGTCTCTTGTCTGCATTTGATGCTACTGAAATCTAGAACTCATATGCCTATGTTGATTTTTCCACTGTCCTCATACTGTTTTCCTAATATCTCACAGAATCCACATCAAATATTATGAAAAATTGGTGCTGGCAGCTTGTCAGGAAGTATTACTTACAGATTTATTGAACTCTATCACTCATCTTGTACTTATTTGCAAGTCTGAGAGATTGGATTTGAGATATATGCCAGTTGCCTCTGGACTTGAAAATACACATAATTGTTTTTACTGTTGATTGTATAATATAGAAGGGAGAGCAGTGGGCCCACACTAGATATTGCTAGAGGAAAAAAAAACAGGTATCAGACACTCCAATTTCAGTACTGTTGCCACATGCTAAGTTCTGTATTAGTGAGACTCCCAAAAGGAAGGTTGGGAATTGGAAAGAGTGTAGTGAAAGTGTTTATAAAGATGTTGCCAGGATTAGTAAAATCAAATGAAATTGTATAATACAGTGTGGGCATTGTTGTACCTTTAAGCTTGAAAAATAAGATGAAGTTAAAAGGCATCTAAACTAGGCCTGTGATATTCATTTGTGATACATTACTGGGAGGCAAAATTCTTTTGTGAAAAAGCTAGGGTCCTCAGTACCATGACCCCTTTCCTCTCCAATCTTCTAGAGACAGGCAAGATAGAAGTGATAAAGAGTTAGCAGATCTTTGCTGGTGCTGCCATTGAGGACAGGTAGGGCTTGCATACTCACAGGAATTTAAAATGTGGACATGTAACTTTCACTTGTTAAGACTGATGTGTGTATGGGTGGGGTTCATGTGTATTTACGTGTGGATGCACATATGAAAGTCAAAGGTCTTGGGTGTCGTTCTTCACATTCCTCAGGATGCCATCTGCTTTGTCTTTTGAGTCAGAGTAACAAATGAACCTCACAAATTCCACTAGGTCAACTGACTAGTGAGCCCCAGATACCTACATGTTTCTATCTCTCCATGCTGGGACATAAGCCCATGGCAATGTCTAGCTTTTGGGTTTGAATTCAAGTTCTTGTGATTACAAAGCAAGTATCTGTTTTCTCAGAGCATATTTGCATGACTTCTAATTCAATGGTATGCTAGTTTGTGGTATACAAGGGAACTTAAGATACTGTATAATAAGAACACCCAGGTGTCATGGTGCTGCTGGGCTGCTTCCTAGTACCATGTCTGGGCCCATGGTCCTATAGTGGCTGGGGTCTGTGACAATGTCTATGGCCAGAGAGGTCACCAAGGGCCACACTGATGCCAGAGTTCTGATTCACCAACTGTGGCTATGGTGACAACTAAGGGACATGCAATGGCTAGGGCCATGGCAATCTGGATGGACTATACTGCCACCAGTGAACATAGTGTCTGCAGGCCTAAGCTCCATACAGGGGCCATGTCTGGGTCCACAGCCCTGCCACAGCCAGCCTCTGTGTTTATATCTACTGTGCCTGTTACCATCAGGGTTTGTGCATGCCTGGGGTTGGGGCCCCCATCTGAAGTTTAGTTGGGGCCTGAGAGCCACCCTGCAGCTGAGGTGAGGCTAACCCGAGTGACCTGAGCTGCATGCTGGGCCATGGTGACATCTGAACCCAGCCCACTGGTGGGGGCCATGTCTGGGTCCATGGTCCTCCCAAAGCCAGGGTCTATGTTGATGTCCATAGCTAGTGGTACTACCAAAGGCCATAAGGATGCACAGGTTCTAGGCCATGTTGGTGCCTGACGGCTGTGCTGACACTAGGGCCATGCTGGTCTGCATGGCCTACCTGTCCCCTGTGGCTATGTTGCCCTCCAGGCCATGGCCACTGCTGAGAATCATGTCTGGGTCTGTGGCCCCACCTCAGCCAGGGTCTGTGTTGATACCTATGACTCCTGATACCATCAAAGGCAATGCCAATGCCAGGTGTCTGGGCCATGCTGATGTCCAAGGGCCATGTCAATATGAGTGGCCTGTGCTGCCACTTGGTGGTGTCAGAGCCTGGGCTGCTGCTGATGACAGTGTCTGGGTCCATGGTCCTACCACAGCCGAAATGTGCTGATGTCTGTGGCCTGTGGTGCCAGCAAAGGCTACATGAATGCCTGGGGTCTAGGCCACAACCTGTGACCATGTTGGTACCTTAGGGTCATACTGCCACCTTAGCCAAATTGACGTGGGTGGCCTGTGCTGTCACACAAGGCCATGATGTTTTCCAGGCCCAGGCTGATGCCTAAGGCCATGCCTGGGTCTGTGGCCCAAAACAACCAGGGTCTGGATTGGTGTACATAGCTCCTATTACCACAGAGGGCTATTGAGGCTGTTCAGATACCTGGGGACTGAAAAACCACCTGAGATCATGTTGGTGTTTCAGGGCCTTGATGCTACCAGGGCCATAATGGTCTGGGTGGCCTGTCCTGCCACTGGGTCCATGGTGATGTCTGGGTCCAAGTGTTGCCAGGGTCATGTCTGCATCTGTGGTCCTGCTGCTGCTGAGGCCTGTAATGATGTCTGTGGGCTGTGTTGCCACAGGGGTCATAGGAGCCATATATGTTGAAATCCATGGGTCATGCTGAGCTACCCTCCCTCACTGTTCCTGGGATGGCCTACCCTGCCCCTTGTTGGACACTCCCACAGGATAGCTGGCCACACTCCCCATGGGAGACCTGGTCCCACACTCAGGAGAGATGGCCCCACCCCATACCACTGGTGGAGAGCTGGCACCTACTGCATGGGCATAGGAGAGCTGGCTCTACATCTTGCTGGTGGAGGGGTGGTCCCAGTGGCCTGGACCTATCAGTTCAGCTACCACCCAGCCCCACATCCTGGGCTTTTGGTTAGCCCACTCTAACATCTACCACATCTATGACCTGCTGGAGTATATGAAGGGTCTGGTCCTGTGGGACAATAACCACAAGATCTCCATGACTAGGGGTAACAGCAGGATGTCCAAGAGGATTTCCAGTGAGGGTCCAGTGATGATCATGTGACAGAAGAGAATACAGGAAAGCACAGCTAAAGCTAACGGCCATTTGAGGGGGTCATATGGAAGCCTAATACAGTAGAAGCTTCCTAAATATATAAATATATGTAGGTTATCTAGGTGAAATCACTAAATAATGGGAAGACAGAGCCCCACTTAGACATTTCTCATGACCAAATGAAGCGTCCAGTTCTAAGAATGGGTTACATCTGTTTAAGTTGTTGGTCAAAGGGGCCCCACAGGAAACCCCAAACAATCCAAGGCTATTGGTCACTCTCCAAAAACTGGTTGGTAAGGCCCTATTGCTAAAGATGACAACCATACAACTCACTGAATAATGAGAATTTGATCTGGTGCCTACCTAGAGTCTTTACGTCTACTTGCAAATATTTGTTGATCTGGAAGGTATTCTGCCTGCTACCAAAGGATACAAGCAAACATCTACAAAGCTATAAAAGCTTCTGCAAGATGTGCTAGGGCAGTAGTGACACAAGGCTTGTGGGACTAACTAACCAATGTCTAACTTAATTTAAGACCTACTCCATGAGACAGAACCTATTCACAATACTGCTCAGGTGATCAAGAGGCTGAATACAGATAGGACAGGGACCGAGGGGAAAAATCAGATACTACTGTTCTACTAATGGAACACAGCAAGTGAAACTACTCCTAACTGCATTCTACTCTAACCATAGATCAGTGTCTACTCAGCCATCATCAGAGAAGCTTCCTCCTGCAGAAAATGAGAAGAAACACAGAGACCCTCAGCTGGATAATGTGCAGAAAGTAAGATACCTTGAAACATTCAGTTCCTAAATGGGATTTCCACCAAATCCTTCTCCTTAGGGCTCAGGAATCTCTGTGGATGAGGAGGCAGAAAGAGTGTAAGAACCAGAAGGGATAAAGAACACCAGGAAAACAAGCCCTTCTATGTACAGCATGACTGATGTATGTGAACTCACAGAGACTGGGCCACCATGCACAAAGATGCACAGGTTTGGGCCTGATGGGGTCCAAGCATTGAGAGGGGAAGTGGACACAAGCCCTCATTGCTAATCCAGAAGCTATGTCCAATTGATAAGTGCTTACAAATGAAAAATTAGTTTTCTCCCAAACAGTGTCACTGGGTATACAAATCCCTCTTAAGGTCAGGCTCTATGAAATGCAGTAGAGAGCCAACACAAAATGAACTCAAAGGCATTTTGGAGGTTATTTGTCTCATAATGCTTTAAAAAACAAATAAACAATTAAAAATAGGTCCTTAGCATATACATTATGGTTTCTTGTTTTGTGTTTTTATGGCATCTCTGTGTGTGTGTGTGTGTGTGTGTGTGTGTGTGTGTGTGTGTGTGTGTGTGAATTTGTGTGTCACTATGTGTATTTCTTTAGCCTTTGCCTCTTTCTCTTCTGGTTGTCGCTTGTTTTTTCCTATTCTGGTTTGTCTAATTGCATATAATCAATTTATTTTATTACTATTATTATTAGATATCAGTTTGCATCCAAAGGAGAGAGAATAAAAGGGGTATGGATTTGAGTGGGTGGGCAAGTCAAGGGCATCTAAGATTAGTTGGTGGAGGGAAAAATCATAATTTTAATAAATTGTATTGAATTTTATTTTCAATAAAATTATTTGGATTCTTCATCCAGTGAATCATTTTATCTATTTGAGAAATTAATATTTGCCTTAATCAATTGATTGTCCAAGAGACAAGGCCAAGAACCCACACTGATTCAAGCATTTGATGTACTTTTGCCTATTAATTAATTAAGCTGCTGTATTACAATCCTGGTTGCAGCAGTTGTAAGGTCACTAGAAAATGCATCTTTGAATAACAAGAAGAACCCTCAGCTGTCTCACATGATTCTGGGGAATTTCTATTTGAAATGTAGGTTAATCTAGTCTTTATTTTCTCTTGACACATTGTGGGAACTAGTTTAATTGGATAGTTCCCAGTCAGACATTATCTTAATAGTACCAAGTTCTAAGTATGCAGTAAGGGCAGACCTCTTCATGAATTATGTGATGATGTCTGCAGCAGAGAGATGGTTTATTGTGTGGGACTGTCCTGTTAAACCCGTTTCTCTGTGGCTAGTATCACATCTTAAGTGTTTGAGCTATGCTGAGGCTCAAGCTCTGCCACTCAGAGCTGTGTGGATTGATCTCTGGGCTACAGATGAGAGTTGACTCTAGGCTCAGCTCTGGTACTCAGTAATTAGGAGAGTGTATGGGCTTTCAATGTATGAAACTATCTTCTTGAAAATGCCAGAAAGAAGTTTCACCGAAAATTATCTTCTACATCAAATGTTCTTTCATGTTACATTTGTTTGCCTGAGTAAAATTTATTGATTTCATGCAACTTGAGCAAGGAAGCCTTCTTTATTATTTCAAAAGAAGTAAAACAAAAGTTGCCTTGGTCTGTGCAGGGACACTTGGGTCCAATAGTAATTAGTGCCTTTGTTCTATGTTAATTAAAATTACAATTGCATTGGTAAGAATAGTATAAAGGACAGCAAGTCGAGTTTCTATTTCTTCATTAAGAGTGACATTACATATACATGAAAGAAAAGTTCAGTGAGAAAGGCTCAATATTTCCATCAGATCAAGTAGTACAAGCAATACTATATGCTTTACTAATTGAGAATAAATACATTACATGAGTTTTCATTTAGGTAAATAATTACAGTAGTATTAAAGAACAGTCTTGAGAGGGTAACTCAAGTATTAACTTTTATTGTGGTAATTTTAACAAAGCATTAAAACAGTTTTAAATATTTAAAAATGTTTTCTATTGCTTATGCAATCACTTAAGCACTTTTTAACTGCAATGGGATTTCTAGTTGGACAATGACCAAGAAATCATCTTTTCAACACTTTGTAAGGAAAACATAACTAGAGATCTTACACATTTTCAAATACAAAGGATTTTACCAAATACATTTGTTATTTTTAATAAGTAAAACTTAGTTGTGAATGAATATATGAAATATAAATAGCATTGAATTTGGTTTGTAGGATAATATAAAATTATCTAGGCCATTCTATAGAAACTATATAGATATAGATATGGGTATTATTATATATAGATGTAATATAAAAATATCTAGGCTATTCATGTCTGGCACATCCTGCATGGCTTTGGATTTGACCTGAGTGTGGCAGTGAAGGAATGAAGGAATGATAGACACATAGGTATACATACATTAAATCTGGGATCAGGTGGGATCTAATAGATTGGTACCAAATACGCCAATACAGGGACTCATCCAGTAAACATTCTGCTATGCCTCTGCACCAGCTCATGCTTCCAGGTTCCTGCCATTTGAGTTCCTGTCCTGACTTCCTCCAGTAATGAACAGTGATTTGGAAGCATAAGCCAAATAAACTCTTCCTTCCCCATGTTTCTTTGGTCATGGTGTTTCATCTGAAATAAAAAAAAAAATGAGTGGTTGAAGACATTGTATTTCTGAGATACTCCTCTGAGCAAGAATGGAGTTATTTCAGCTTTCAAGACTCACTGTTTCTCATTGTATTGGTGTGCTTGCATAGGTGAATGTTGTCTTGACTTGTGCTTTCAATGCCATGTCCAAGTGGAAGTTCCACAGTGTTGTCTGACCTCACCATGTCTTCTCCATCTCCACAAAAGTATATCAGCCTTTGCTTTCAGTTTGTTTCCTGCAACCCTGGGTTTATCTTATGTTTTCTGATGTGTTCTTCCAAGGAGGTAACTGCCACATTTGTGTTACAGTTGTCCTAAATTCAGGTTCCATGATGGCAACTTATGTTTGGAAAATTGTACTTTGATAATGAATGGGTATTTTTTTACTCCTTTGTGTGTGTGTATGTGTGTGTGTGTATGTGTGTGTGCGTGTGTGTGTTTGAATGAAAGTGCTTTTTTTTCTGTAGACTTGCTTTCTTTTATATACACACATGGTAAGTTGGAGGCTTAAGAATACCAGATGGCTAGTCTAATTCCCTATTTTGATGAGAATTTAATTTTCTGAGGATATTTACGATTATAAAAAATTATGAAGTAGACATAAATCTGTAACCCAGGTCTAAAAATAAAAGGGAAAGGAAAGATAAAATACCTGTAATCAGCTGGGCGGTGGTGGCGCACGCCTTTAATCCCAGCACTCAGGAGGCAGAGCCAGGCTGATCTCTGTGAGTTCAAGGCCAGCCTGGACTACAGAGTGAGTTCCAGGAAAGACGCAAAGCTACACAAAGAAACCCTGTCTCAGAAAAACCAAAACAAACAAACAAACAAAAAACAAAACAAAACCAAAAACCCTGTAATCATTATGAATCCAAGTATTATCACAGATTGTATTATTGTTCTGAGAAGACAGTTGCCTTGATTCTAAGCATTTGTTTGAAATTGTCTATATGAAAGCAAGTAAGTATACACATTCCTTTTTTTTGAGTTTGCAGATGTGTAGACAGGATGATCACTGTATTAGCTATAGAATTTACTTTATGTATCACATCTTTGCCCAAATGACAACAACCCTAGCACAAATTCTAAGTCATTTGAGCTATTTAACTCTGAGTTTCAATGCTGTAGGATTATAAATCAGAGTCTTATTGTCACTCTACTGCAGAACTGGTTCTTCTGTGTCCATAATACAGATCACAATGTGATTTAAGTTGAATCTTGTCAACGTAACTCCTCTTTAAACCATGAGAAGAGACTTGGCTGGAACCCAAAACTAATAGAGTTATATTTTATAATAAAAGTGGCATGCTGGTGATAGAGGCTCAGTGGCTTTTCAGTCATCACAAGTACAAAGTACTGTCAGTTTTCCCAGCTAATATATTTTATTGGAGGGTCAGGTTATGAGTATATTTTTTAACGTCTCTACTTAATACTGTGAATGACAGAAATTCTAATTTTCCAGAAACAAGCAGTGAAAATAGAGATCATAGCCTGGCAGAGTAAGAAATAAGCTGCCTGACTATCAAAAGAATCCCATTTTGGAATAAAAGGCCACCAGGAAATACAGTAATATGAACATGAATTTGAACAAACCTTCAAACTGAACATAAAGGGGTCACATCTCAGTACTTCTCTTCACTTTATAAAGGCATCTTTCAGCTTCTCTGATGTAAAAAGATGACAAGAAGTAATTTGTATTGTTCACATCTACTAGTTAATGACTCCTCCAAGAAATGAAAGCTAATTTCACTTGTGTTTACATTCACTGCAGACACTTGTCACAAGTTGCTTATAACTTTGTAAGGCTATTTCTCAAATATGCAGAGTTAGACATTGAGTGTGAAATCATAGCAAAAGTTTGGAGAATACATAAAAGGTCTGTGACAATCAATGTGAGAAAGCCAAAAGTATACTTTAAGGAATATGTATTCCCATAAACAATTTTAACTTATTTATAAATTAATGATTATTTTAATAAATCATTTGGCAAAGAAGGGATCCAGTTTTATTTAGAAATTTTATGAACGTTAAAGGTTAAAATAACCTCCAAATTTATAGAAATTTTGTTCAGATGAATGTGGGGTACAGGGCTGTCACTGAACTCTGAAAGCAGAGGCAGGAGGATTGAAACATGTAGGTCAGCCTGGGTTCCATTGTAGCATTTTATCTCAAAAACCCAAAGCTAGAGCTGAAGATGCTTTCTAGAGAGCTTTCAGCATGTGATCAGGTTTAATCTCTAACACTGGTGGCAGGAAATGGAGAAATAGAGATAAAGATGGAGAGATGATAGATATATACATAGATACATCATAGAGACAGATGTGTGTGTGTGTGTGTGTGTGTGTGTGAGAGAGAGAGAGAGAGAGAGAGAGAGATTAATTTCAGTTAGTTCTCAGTTCTTACATGAGGCTATTATTTGTATAAAACAGATTTTCAAAGAGCTTCAACATTTCAAGGATATCCTGCATCTTTGAATATTCATTTGAAGATATGCAAATTTTGTGTCTTCATTTGATGCAGGCTCTCATGATTTTTCTCCTTTGTGGGGATGTCAAAAAGAGACATGAGTTTTATTTTTTATTTTTATTTTTTTATTTATTTTTATTTTTTTTGTTTTTTTTTTTCCAAGACAGGGTTTCTCTGTATAGCTTTGCACCTTTCCTCGATGGTAGACCAGGCTGGCCTCGAACTCACAAAGATCCGCCTGCCTCTGCCTCCTGAGTCCTGGGATTAAAGGCGTGTGCCACCACTGCCTGGCGAGTTTTATTTTTTGATGGTTGTCTTTATGAAATTTCCTTGAAGCCTTTGGAACTTTGGCCTTATACCTGATTCTTAAGTGCTTTGGAGCACACTTACTATGTTGGAGAGTCCTTCTTGGTTTTGTTTTTTCCTTGGATCATGAGATAATAATGTTCTTTTCTTACAGGCCTAATTTCAAACATCAGCTGAACTCCCCAGATATTGTAGTATCTACCATTTACTTTGCCTGTCTTTTTTACACAAGTTTCTTGAGAGTTGGTGGAAAGATTTCTCTATCTATGTTAGGTTGAACAAAAATTTTTCTTAATAGAATTTAGAAAAAAACCTTGAAACTATATGGATTTCTATCTTACAGTTTTCTTGAGGACATGTCCTCTACAAAGAAAAAATTTCAATTAGTTAAGAAAAAAATTTCATTTAGTTAAGTCACACTTTGTATCATTAACCAACATCTGGGTAATAAGATACATCATTTTCATAATCTAAAAATGTTCTATTTAGTATCTTATTCACTATCTTTCTTGTGGAAATAATTTTCTTATTTAAATATGCAATTTTAGATTACTTATTATAGTTTATAATTCCTTTTGTATCAACTTATTATATTTTTTCTCCTTTTTTATTTATTATATTTATGTTTTAATTTTACACATCAGCCATGGGTTCCCCTGTTCTCCATCCTCCCGCCCCCCCCCCCACCTTTCCCCCAGCCCCTCCCTTCCATTCCCATCTCCTCCAGGGCCAAGACTTCCCTGGGGATTCATTTCAACCTGGTGGATTCAGTACAGGCAGGTCCAGTCCCCACCTTCCAGGCTGAGCAAAGTGTCCCTGTGTAAGCCCAAAGTTCCAAACAGCCAGTTCATGCACTAAGGACAGGTCTGGGTCCCACTGCCTGGATGCCTCCCAAACAGTTCAAACTATTCAATTGTCTCGCTTATCCAGAAGGCCTGATCCAGGTGGGGGCTCCACAGCCATTGGTTCATAATTCATGTATTTCCATTAGTTTGGCTATTTGTCCCTGTGCTTTTCCAATCTTGGTCTCAACAATTCACCCTTTTACAGTCCCTCCTCTTTCTCGACAATTGGAGTGCTGGAACTCCACCTGGGGCCTGGCCAAGGATCTCTGCATCCACTTCCATCAGTTATTGGATGAGAGTTCCAACACAACAGTTAGGGTGTTGGGCCACCTGATCACCAGACTAGGTCAGATCAGGCTTTCTCTTGATCACTTCCAATAGTCTACAGTGGATGTATCATTGTGGATTTTTGGGGACCTCTCTAGCACTTTGCTTCTTCTTGTTCTCATGTGGTCTTCATTTATCATGGTCTGTTATTCATTGTTCTCTCTTTCTGTTCTTGATCCAGCTGGGATCTCCTTCTCCCCTAAGGTTTCTTTCCCTTAAACCTTGCCCTTCATTACTCCCACTGTCATCCAGGTTGTTCATGTAGATTTCATCCATTTCTCTGTCATTGGGTGATCCCTGTGTCTTTCCTAGGATCCCATTTTCTACGTGGCCTCCCTGGAGTTGTGTAGCAGTCTAATCATCTTTGTTTTACATCTAGTATCCTCCTATGAGTGAGTACATACCATGTTCATCCTTCTGAGTCTGGGTTACCTCACTCAGCATGATTTTTTCTAGATCCATCCATTTGCCTGCAAACCTCATGATGTCATTGTTTTTCTCTGTTGAGTAGTACTCCATTGTGTATATGTACCATAATTTCTTTATCCATTCTTCAGTTGAAGGGCATCTAGGTTGTTTCCAGGTTCTGACTATTACAAACAAAGCTGATATGAACATAGCTGAGCAAATGCCCTTGTGGTATGATTGAGCATACCTTGGGTATATGCCCAAGAGTGCTATAGCTGGGTCTTGGGGGAGATGGATTCCCATATTGATTTCTAAAGTGGCTGTACAAGCTTGCCTTCCCACCAGCAGTAGAGGAGAGTTCCCCTTGCTCCACATCCTATACAATAAAACAATCTCTGGAGGCATCATGATTCCCGACCTCAAGCTCTACTATAGAGCTAGCATAATAAAAACAGTTTGGTACTGGCATAAAAACCGACATGTGGACCAATGGAATCAAATTGAAGACCCTGATATTAATCTGTACACCTATGAACATATAATTTTTGACAAAGAAGCCAAAAATGTATAATGGTGAAATTATTAAGACCACTCCATGTAGTTAAAAGGGAGGTTTATTTTGTGGGGTACCTTACAAATGAAGGGATAGGTTGCAGGGTCTGGCAAAGGTATGGCACAGTCTGGCAATGTTCTCTGGAGAACTCTGCTTGGTCTACCTCTAGTGTCCAGGGTCTCAGAACCAAGAGAAGCCTCTCCTCTCGATCCTGGGTCTTCAGCCTCCTCCCTCAGCCCCACCTTGTGGGGATGACCATTACCAAAGCCTCAATGGGGGTTGGAACTTCCAAGCCAAGGCTGGGATGGCTACTCACTGCAAATGTACATTGGAAAAAAGAAAGCATCTTCAACAAATGGTGCTGGCATAAATGGATGTCAACATGTAGAAGGCTACAAATACATCCATATCTGTCACAGTGCACAAAACTTAAGTCCAAGTGGATCAAAGTCTTCAACATAAATCCAGTTACTCTGAACCTGATAGAAGAGAAAGTAGGAAGTAGTTTTGAACGCATTGGCACTGGAGAGCACTTTCTAAATATAACACCAGTAGCACAGGCACTGAGAGAAACAATCAATCAATGGGACCTGTTGAAACTGAGAAGCTTTTGTAGAGCAATGGACAGGGTCAACAAGACAAAGCAACAGCCTACAGAATGGGAAAAGGTCTTCACCAACCCCACATCTGACAGAGGGCTGATATTCAGAATATATAAAAAACTCAAGAAATTAGACATCAAAATGCCCAACAGTCCAATTAAGAAATGGGCTATAGAACTAAACAGATAATTCTCAACAAAGGAAGTTCAAATGGCTGAAAGACATTTAAGGAATTGCTCAACTTCCCTAATTATCAGGGAAATGCAAATCAAAATGACTCTGAGATACCACTTTCCACCTGTCAGAATGGCTAAGATCAAAAACACAGAAGACAGCTTATGCTGGAGAGGATGTGGAACTTATTATATTTTATAATATCTTACAATCTATAACATTCTTAAGAATTGCTATCTTTTTCAATCTGCTAGCTTCTGTCTTTTCATTGGTGAGCTGAGACTGTTGAGATTCAGAGTTTTTTTTTGATATTAGAAAGATGGTAGAAATGGAGAGGTGCATGGTTCCCATCATTAGAAGATAAGCAAAGGGAAAGAATACAGTTCGTCTTAGCTGTGTCTTGAATGACTTGTTCTTACTTTTATTTTCTTCCCATCAATAATCTCCCTAAGTAACTACACACTCTCCTAAGTTCAGCTACCAGGGAATCTGAGTTTTTTTTCTCTCCATCTAGAACTTGCCTGTTATTATTATTTATTCTAATTATTTCACCAGTTCTTATTAGGCCACTTCATTTTGATGTTTTCTGAGACAACTTAAAACTAATATTTGCCTAAAACCCCTTTCCAACATTCTGACTAGGTCCTCCTCTCATGTTTGAAATTTCATTAAATTATGATAAAATACACCAATCTAGTAAAGTTAGAAAATTATACCTCACCTTTACCTTTTCTTTATTCCCTTCCTTCTTTCTTTCCTCTTCCCCTCTCTCCCTTCTCTTCTTCCTTCTTTCCTTTGCTTTTTGCCAAATGATATCATTTCCATGACACTTATAAGTTATTTATTCACCATATTTTACTAACCCAAATTGTGTCTACTTTAGAAAGTTAATTATATTTCCATTGCATTTGTTGTGACCAGAGAACATCTGGACTAAAGACAGGGCCCTCGTCTGTGCACTGTAGTTCAGATCCAACCTTTCTCTGAGGACTCCTTGATCTATTTTGAGAAATATGTCTTACAAATACTACTTCTCACATCTTTACTTTTCAACAGCTTTCTACAACCTGTTTAAAGAGTTCCTAGGCTTAACAAGGACAGTAAGTCCTTGTAAAAGTTGTCTCTACTTACTTCCTAAAGTTCATCTCCTACTCCCTCATTACTAAAGACTGCTGGGGTTTTAGATACCTGAGACTTAATTTAATTTATATTACACATATTATGCTCCTTTCCAGACATTAAAGTGGGAAATTAGCTCATCCTGTATAGTCTATCTTCTACTCTTCCATTATTTCTATCTCAACCCATCCTTACTATACTTGGTTTAATGGCAGACTGTCTATCTGGAAAGTCTATACTCCTCTGTGGAGATATCAATATTTCTGAGTTATATAAGGATTCATGTTTTCTTCTTTTTTTTCTGATCTTCAGGTAAATTTTATTAAGGTACACCATATATCACTACATTTTCCCCCTTTTGTCTAAAATAATAAAATATAACAAAAATTATATACAATAAGTACAATAAGTATATACAGTTAAGAATTACATTAACAATGTCCAGTTCATAAACATTTGACAAATTCAGAGAAAATACTCCATTATCTAGTCTATTTTGGTGAGTCCAAAATGTTGTAACTAATTCATTTTCTATCCTAACTGTATTACCAACCAAATACTATGTTTTCTTCTTATGGGCCTAGGAGCTGAAGTTACACAATTCTGATGTGGTAAAGATACACAATAGGATTCTATTCAGATGTACATTAAGTTGAAATTCTTCTTTATATACTACATCAAAAATATGTATAGTAACAGTAGAAAACTGTACAATGATGATAGGCAACATATGATAAATAGTATTTGTAATACATTCCTTTACAAAATAAAAATGTAGTTACTGAAATTCAGCACCCTCACCAAGAGAATGTTTGGCTCTTGGATGTCCCCCAAAAGTTTATGAATTCAAATCTTTTCTCCTACTAGTAGTATACCTGGACAAATGGATTTCCAGAAAATTTAGTCTTATGGAAGATGATAAGTTCAGAGGAGCATGACTTGAATAAGAATATTGGACTTTTTCTTCTTCTTGTTGTTTCTCTCTTTTCCTTTTTGGGTGTCATGAGGTAAACTATTTGCTTTGCAGCAAGTTCCAGTCATGATGCACTGCTTCATCAAAGGCTACAGAGACCAGGGTGAAGTGGCCCTGGAGTCAAACTTCTTTATCCATAAGCCAAAATTTAATTTGATTATTTAGACATATTGGAATATTGATGGGGCTCAAAACCAAAGGAAATGAAGTCAGCATCCTGAACATCTGTCTGCCCCCTTGTCTTCATGGCAACATGACACACAATATGCAAGATGATAAAGAAATAATGGCAGTGTTTTTCATCTGAGTCAGGATAGAGATAAGATGGGGTAGATTCACAATGAGATACTATTCAATCATAAAACCAAAAGGATTGCTGTTTGTGGCAAGGTGAATGAACCTGGGAGATGTTATGTTACATAAATGAGTAAGACACAGAAACACTGCACTGTGGGAAATAAAACTGTTGAATTCAGAAATAGTAAGGACAATAGTAGGTATCAGGGAACAGTGGATATAGGAAGCTAGGGGTATGTGAAAAGGGAAAAAAAACAAAAAAGCAAAAAATATTCAGTTAGGTACAAGGATTAAATTAAAGACATATATCATACTCTTTGTTGACTATTGAAAATTTATAAAAGAATATTATTTAAGAAGCCTTGGTGGGCTTCCAGGAGATAGACACAGCATCCATCGTCTCCCACCCCTCCACTCTCAACCCCCATCTTCAACCACAAGCTGCTTGGTACTTGCAGGTCTGAGTGGGCATACAGAGGACAGACACAGCTCTGCTACAGGACACACTTGGTCTGGAGGGTGTGTGTGTGTGTGTGTGTGTGTGTGTGTGTGTGTGTGTGTGTGTGTGTGTGGCAGGGCACAGAATCAACCATGAGCAGCTATGGGAGTCTGTGTTCATGTCTGAGGCTCCTGTTGCCACTCAGGATCCCATTCACCTATGACCAAATTGGTGTTGAAGGATGTGCCCCTCAGGGGCCATGCCAATTTAAAAGGCCTATGCTGAACCAGGAGGCCTGCACTTCCATTCAGGATCATGGTGACATCTGGCCTGGACTGCTGCTGGGGTCTGTTGCCCTGATGTGGCTAGGCTATAAATTGACATCTGTGGCTTCTGTTGCCATCAAGGGTTGTGCAAAGGCCCAATCTGGGTCCATACCTGAGGCCATGTTGGTCCTTGACAGTCAAACTGCTGCCTGGGCCACATAGCCTGAGGGCCCTGAGCTGCTACCTAGGGCCATGGTGTCTTCTGGACCTGAACTACAGCTGAGGACCATGTCTGGGTCCTTGGCTCTAGTGCAGCTGGGTCCTGTGCTGAAGTCCATGACTCAGGTTGCCTCTGAAGCCTGAGTAGATGCCCTGGTTCTGGGCTGACACCTGGGGTCATGTTGACATTCAAAAGACATGCTACCACTATGTCCATGCTGATCTGGGTAATCTGCAATGACAACTAAGACTATGATCATATTTAGACCTCGGATACTGCCAACAGTGATGTCTGAGTCTGTGGTCCTACCACAGTCTGTATTGATGTCTTTGGCCTGTGTTGCCACCAAAAAGTCACATGGAGGCCAAAGATCTGGATTGACACCTGTGACCATGTTGATATCATAGGGCTGTGCCACTGCTGGGCCCATACAGACCTGAGTGACATTGGCTGCCACCCAGGGCCATGGTGTCTTATAGGTCCAAGCTGTGGCCAAAGCCATGTCTGGGCCCATGGCCCTGATACAGCCAGGTTCCTGTTGCCATTGAAGGCTATGTGGATGCCAAGAGTCTGAGCCACTACCTTGGACCATGTGGGTGTTTAAGGGCCATATCATCACTGGGTCCATGCTGGTCTGAGTGACCTGCGCTACCAACCCAGGCCATGGTGACATCAGGCTTGGGCTGCTGCCAAGAACCATGTCTTTCTTGATCCATGGTCCAACTCAAGCTGGGATCTGTGTGGATATCCACAATCCGTATTGACACCAAGGGCCAAAGCAGATGTCAGAGATATGGGCTGCCACCTACAGCCATCTTATTGCCTAAGAGCTGAGCCTCTGCTGGGCCACACAGATCTGAGTGGCCTGTGCTACCACTTGGGGTCATGATGTTGCCCAGCACTGGACTGCTGCCAGGGACCATGTCTGGGTCTGTGGTCCTGTGGCAGCTTCAGTGAGGTCCATGACTCTTGTTACCACTGAAAGCAGTGAGGGTAGGGCTGCACAGAGTTGGTCCCCCTTCACTGTTTGCGCCACTAGGGAGAACTGGCTCTGCCCCTCACCAACTGTATCCTTCTAGAGAACTGACCCTACGCCTTGCCAGGACAGTACCAGAATAGCTGTCCCTGTTGGCCTTGAAGGCAGGAGAGTGGGAGAGCTAGCCCTACTCTCTGTCCTGTGGTGGCATGGGGGAGGAAGTTATACCCCCTTACCATGTACTACAGGTGGGAAAAGCTTGTCTCAGAGTCAAGAGACTGGGAGATCTGCCCCTGCCTCTCATTGGCTGCAGCATTCAGAAGATCAGCCCCTGACGCCCTCACAGACAATCCAATAGAGCTGACTCTGTTGATGCTGGGGAGGCAGGTGATCCACCCCCAACAAATGTATGTAGGAGATCTGGCCCCATCCCTCTCTGCCATGTGGTGGAGTAGGCAAGGGAGAGAAGGCCTCCCACCTCCCCTGACCCTTGCTGCCTGTGGTGGGTAGGAAAGCTGGTCCTGAGATCAGGAGAGTGGGAGAGATGGCACCACATTTCATCTAGGCAGCACAGTGGAGCTGACTGTCTTGGCAGGTGGAGAGCATGAGAGCAGGAAAACTGACCCTGCCCTTCATTTGCCATGTGATGGCATGGGTAAGGGAAAGATGCTTTCCCCCACACTCTCATCCCTTGTAACCTGCAGCAGGTGGGAGAGCTGGCAAGGGGTTCCCAAGAGTGGGAGAACTGATCCTGCCCTCACAATTCCAGCAATAGGGAGTGCAGGCCATACACCTTGGCTGGGAAAATTTATAGAGCTGGCCCTGATGATATGAGTGTGAGAGAGCCAAGCCCGAGAGTGTAAGAGCCGAAGAACTTGTTGGGCTCCTTGACGCCTGCTTCATTTGGTGAGCGAGGTGGGGCAGTGCTAAAGAGCTTGCCCTGGTAGTGAAGATGAGGGAAAGTTGGTGGGATGACCATCCCAACTACTACCCAGTGCCAGAACCAGGGCTATGAGTTAGCCCACCACAGCACCTCATCTGTGAACTGCTGGAGTAGGTGAAGAGGCAGAACCAGGAGATCCAAAGAAACAGAATCTCCATGACACAGGAAAACTACAGGACATACAGGAAGAATTCCAGTGAGGGCCCAGTATCAAGAGGGTAGCAGAAGTCAGAGGCCTGGAGCTAGACAAATGATCCCTATCAATGAACACTTACAAGTAAAGATGTATGGACTAAGGGGTAAATTGTGTGACTCATTGTGACACACTATACCTTGCATACCGAGATGTTTGGTTTTGGCTATACTTTTAAATTTTGGTGTTTTTTTAGGGAGGATTTCAAGGGCAGAGGGTGGAGGAAAGGGGATGGGGAGATGAGTGGGATCCATATGGATGATGTGAAATCCACGAAGAATCAATAAAAAGTTGAAAAAAAAATGAGTTTAAGTGTTCTAACTAGAAATGTGAGTTAATGCCATGTGAGATGACTTAATTTAGTCATTCTACCATATGGATACATTGAAACAACACATACATGATAAGCTTATTAAATTGGAATAAAATAGAGAAACTTAAGACTTACTGAGAAAGTTAAGACTTAGCCAGTATCTATCTGTATCAATCCCTTATAAACTTATTGTCATTGGCTTAATATAGTAGAAGAAATATACCACTTTAATCTCTGACAGATAAAAGCGTTTTTTTTTTCCTTTGTGAGAATCTATCTAGAAACAGACAACATTTCTCTGCTTTCCTTTTCTAATTTTTTATTAGAAAAAGGACTAATTAGCACAGGACTAATTTCTCACCAGTGAGAATTAAGCAGCATTCACAGAGAGATGCCCTTTGTCGTTTACTTGAAAGAACATGACTTTCTCTCCACAACTTCTCCTCCTCCTCTAAGAGGTGGATAAAGTTTGCTTCAAGCAGGTAGATGGAAGAGGAAGAGAAAGGAGTTAGAAGAACATCTGATCCACAGATCTCTATGGATCCGTCTTGGCAGGTGGAGAGCATGAGAGCAAGAAAACTGACCCTGCCCTTCATTTGCCATGTGGTGGCATGGGTAGGGGGACTTAAACAAAAGAAGTTCAATTAAAGAGCACTGTTTGTTTCTATAGCCTCTTCAGGATGTTTTGCTTTTGCTAAATACAAGTAAAATAGAAATATACAAGAACAGATACCTATATGGATGTGCTCACATATGCATTTTAAATATATTCACACATAATTTGAATGATTTGTTTTGTGTCAAATTAAGGATAGGAAAAAATTCTTAGAAGTTATAGGAAAAGGCTATAATTAGGGATTAAGGAAAGTAGAGATGATTTTTTTTCAAACTAATTGCATATTTCCCTTTTCAGATGAAAATACTGGAATATAGGTTACTTTATCTTACAAATTATAAAATGATTTTAAAATTGCTGAACCCACAAGGTTTAATGATTGCATTCTCTCTGCTTAGAGCTCTATAGACCTCAAGTGAGTACAGAGTGGGTGGCATAACATCAGTGTTTGAGAATTTATCTTTGCTTTTCTTCTACATTATGAATAAAGCGTTTTTCAAAACCATGAAGCTTATATATCTGCTTCAGAATGGCTTTAGTTACATAGTCTTTAGTTTTTGCTGTAACCAAAGATCTACAAAGATGGATCCAAGTGATATTAACAATGAAAGCACATATGAAGTATTCTTCATCTTTTTGGAAATGTCTTTGTTATTTCTACATGTTAACATTTGAACAGAGAGAGAGTATTTCAATGGCTTTTCTAGCAAAGTTATTCAACTGAATTACCCTTAAACCCAAATATAACATCATGTTCCAAAATCACTTATTTTTTTAATATTTGATAACATTTATTCATCATTAATCTTGATTATAGAGTCTGGGGTTAATTAGCCAGAAATACCCCCAGAATATTTCAAAGTCCCACATGGATATGTATTGTATTGGAAGAGGTGTGACTTTAAGTGTCATATGAATTTGGAGATAATTTTAAAGATGCCGTGTATTTACCACTTTCAAAGACAAAATCCAAAGCCTTATTTCTTAGCTCCTAATGAAAGCACAGTGATTTAAATTTGGCTCTCTTAATCAGTATCATTACCTGAAAGCCTGAATGCCCACAAGATGAGGTTGTCACAACTTGATTGTGTTCAGACATTTTGTAAATTAGGGACTATGTTTGAAAACTGTGGCCAAGGGAGATTGACATGAGCCTCTCAGGGAACAGTGGGTAGAGCAGAAGGTGGATCACACTAGGCTGCCAGCCCTTGACAGGTCTGCTTTAACTTTCTCTCCCTGAAGTTCCATGTCTTTTACTCTCTCTTCACTGAAATGGTGACACAAAGGTTATGACAAGCGTGTGAAAATAGCTAGTGACTCATTAATGTCTGCTAGGACTGAGCATCCTGGAGCAGCACAGGGCGGTTTCACCAAGTGCCTTTCATTCCTTTTGCATGTTGCAGCCAATCTCCGGAGCTGTCCAGAGTGTCAGATTCCCTCAGTGAGACAAGATCAGTGCCTTAATATGCTCTTCCTCCTCCAAGCTCATAGAGACTTGTCACATTAATATTTTGCCTAAACCAACTTCCCCTGAATGTAAGAATGCAAATTAGTCACTTCGTGAAACCTTTCTGTAGGCTTCTTTTTTTCTTTTAAATCTGGCAACTTTCAATTTACACATACATTGGAGTAATGGACACTGTTAACAGAGTTTTTATTTATTTATTTATTTTTGTTATCATCAAAATGGAATTGAAGTGGCAGCATTCAGAAGGGATTTTTATTAACTGGTTCTTATGGTTAACCTCTTTCACAGTACTAAATTATGAGCCCGGCAAAAGAACTCTCTCTAGGTTGCATCATGGATTATCTTTATTTCAATGCTTTTGACTATTTCCTTTGTTTTATTAAGTGTCATTTTTACTGGCTTTTGTGTCAATCTACACATGCATAGATTGTATACATATACCCCTAACTTACTTGTTTTTCTTTCTTACAGGACTTTGAAACATGATATTGTCAGTAATAATAACAACCATGATTAAAAAGATAATACAGACATTTGGGGAAAATGTGCCAATGTATACAGCAATGGTTTTGAATTTAGAAGGCAGAGGGAGAGAATTCTAAGAACCAATATACCATTTCTAGAGACTAAAGAACCACTGAGAAAGTAAAAGACAGTTTACATAATTTTACTCACATTTCTTTCTTCATATATTTATGTTACAAAACTTATTAAATAAGCTTACATTAAGGTAATAGTTGTCTCAAATTGGAAGGCTGAGAACTTCATAGTTCCTAGGTCCTTGAGGCTCATGGGAATAGTAATTCCCAGCAGTGAGAACAGTCATAACTCAGTGGCTATCTCTCACTAGAGTGGTCAATAATGTGGTAATTGCTCAGTCCACAAAGGTGGGCACCTGAGTAGTCCCAATTTGGCACCAAAAAGCTTAGCAGGTTATTCAAAACTATGGAATAACTATTCCCTCAGCAGAGAATTTGTCTTCCATTGATGAAGTCCTGCAGTCAGTCCCCACTACCACCAACACACACATACAACACCATCATCATACCCTATAATTTATGTCTTGAAAAGGGTTATAGCTTACACATTTTTATTCTCACTGCTATTTTTTAAAAAAAATTCAGTGTTGTTACTTTTTAATGTTCATATTCCTAATATAGTTGGTTTATAATTTTGCAATAGATTGAAAGAGAAAAATAATTTATGCAATGCTTATTGTGATGGTTAGTAAACCTTTCTTGTCTACTTCAGGGGATTTTCCATTTATCTAGGAGATTGAGGCACACATTGGGCTATGTCTGGGAAGATGTTAATCCATAGAGGACCCGCTCCGAAGATGTCAGTTTCATCATTCCACAAGAACTAGAAAGAAATAAAGAGAGTAGAAGCAGAAAGCCAATTAATTGAAAAGTAAGAGAAGAAAAGCCAATGGCCAGACAGAATCTCTTCTCCACTTTCTAGGTCACTGTGGCGTGGACTGAGGTGACCCAGCTTGACTTACCTGCATGATACACTGAACCCTCTGAAGCCAGGACCTAAAATACACTGTTCCTCCTTTACACTGTCTGTCTAGTATTCTGCTCACAGTGATGCATAGAGTTATATATTTGCTTCACTGAGTTTATATTTATAAAAGTTAAACATATGTTTCCATACATTGTTATTGATAGCAATAAAAATCTAGTTAATCATGAGAAAGGGAGTCCAACAAGAACTTACAGAACCATTACTGATTTTCTTCACAGTAGCTTTAAGATGGATTTTGTTATGCTAATTTTGTGAAAGAAGAAACCTTGTTTTTTTCAGAGATGATTAACTACCTTATTTAATTCACAAATTAGATAAAGAATAGGAGATAAAACTCCTAGTATACTGAGCAATAAAGAATGAATAAACTGTATTAATAGTTCTTGGATATTCATGTGGCTCACAAGTAGGATAAACTCTTTTATCTTTCATACCGTAGAATCCACATTAGTGCATATTTATTTATTTAAACTTATTATTTGAGAATTTCACAAATTCATACAATGAAATATGATCATATTCATATCACATATCTCCCTTCTTCTCTTCCTAGATGTCCACACAAACTCCCAATTTCCTGTCTTTTTAAAATGTAATCCCCCAAATCAAATTTGTGTTGTCTGGATGTACATGACCATGGAGTCATTTCCTGAAGCATGAACAACCTACCAGTGGAGTCATGTCAGCAAGGAAGAATGATTTTTCTTCCTTTATCACCTATCAATGGTCAATAGCCACTTAGTTGTGGATAGGGTCTTCGGAGCTCCTTCCCAGTCCATACTGGAACTGTGGTTGGATTGATCCTATGTAGATCTCATACAGGTAATAAAGGATGCTGTGAGGTCCTGAGTGCATTGGCCATGTCATAATGCAGAAGACAGCACTCCATAGTGCCCTATACTCTGTGAGCTCACCTTTGTTCTGTCTACTTCCATGATCCTCTCTCAGCTTTAGCAAGGGTATGATGAAGATGTCTGATTTTATGAGCATAAATATATGATATATTGGAGTGCTATAAGTACGTACACATTAGTGTTAAATTTTTTGTCATTTACATGCTATATTTAGACCCAATCTACCTTTGTCTTCTAAAGAAATGTTACATCTTTAGTTCATGTAACTGAAGATCTTTTATTTTTCTTTTTTTTAATTTATTTTTTATTTTTTTAATAAATATTTTTTCTTTATTATTATGTGTTTTAAATTTTATACATCAGCCATGGGTTCCACTGTCCTCCCCACTCCCGCACCTACCCCCACCTTTCCCCCAGCCCCCCCCCTCCATTCCCATGTCCTCCAGGATCAAGGCACCCCTGGGGATTCATTTAAACATGGTAGATTCAGTACAGGCAGGTCCTGTCACCTCCTTCCAGACTGAGCAAAGTGTCCCTATGTAAGGCCAAGGTTTCAAACAGCCAGCTCATGCACCTGGTCCCACAGAGTGGATGCCTCCCAAACAGATCAAGCTATTCAATGGTCTCACTTATCCAGAGGGCCTAATCCAGCTGGGGGCTCCACAGCCTTTGGTTCATAATTCATGTGCTTCCATTCCTTCGGCTATTTATTCCTGTGCTTTTTGAAATCTTGGATTCAACAATTCATGCTCTTGCAGACCCTCCTCTTTCTCGACAGTTGGACACCTGGAGCTCCACCTGGGGACTGGCTGAGGATCTCTGCATCGACTTCCATCAGTTATTGGATGAGAGTTCAAAGATGACTGTTAGGGTGTTTGGCCATCTGATCACCAGACTAGGTCAGATCAGGTTTTCTCTGGACCATTGCCAGCAGACTACAGAGGATATATCATTGTGGTTTTCTGGGGACCTCTCCAGCACTCTGCCTATTCCTGTTTTCATGTGTTCTTCATTTATCATGGTCTGTTATTCCTCATTCTCCCTTTCTATTCTTGATCCAGCTGGGATCTCCTGCTCCCCTAAGCTTTCTTTCCCTCAAATCTTGCCCTTCATTACTCCCACTGTCATCCAGGTTGTTCATGTAGATCTCATCCATTTCTCTGTCATTGGGTGATCCTTGGGTCTTTCCTAGGGTCCCATTTTCTAGGTAGCCTCCCTGGAGTTGTGTAGCAGTCTTGTCATCTTTGTTTTACATCTAGTATCCTCCTATGAGTGAGTACATACCGTGTTCATACTTCTGAGACTGGGTTACCTCACTCAGGATGATTTTTTCTAGATCCATCCATTTTCCTGCAAACCTCAGGATGTCATTGTTTTTCTCTGCTGAGTAGTACTCCATTGTGTATATGTACCATATTTTCTTTATCCATTCTTCAGTTGAAGGGCATCTAGGTTGTTTCCAGGTTCTGGATATTGCAAACAAAGCTGATATGAACATAGCTGAGCAAATGCCCTTGTGGTATGATTGAGCATACCTTGGGTATATGCCCAAGAGTGCTATTGCTGGGTCTTGGGGGAGATGGATTCCCAATTTTCTAAGGAAGCGCAATATTGATTTCCAAAGTGGCTGTACAAGCTTGCATTCCCACCAGCAGTGGAGGAGAGTTCCCCTTGCTCCACATCCTCTTCAGCATAAGCTGTCTTCTGTGCTTTTGATCTTAGCCATTCTGACAGGTGGAAGGTGGTACCTCAGAGTCATTTAGATTTGCATTTCTTGGATAATTAGGGATGTTGAGCAATTCCTTAAATGTCTTTCAGACATTTGAACTTCCTCTGTTGAGAATTCTCTGTTCAGTTCTATAGCCCATTTCTTAATTGGACTGTTGGGCATTTTGATGTCTAATTTCTTGAGTTCTTTATATATTCTGGATATCAGCCCTCTGTCAGATGTGGGGTTGGTGAAGACCTTTTCCCATTCTGTAGGCTGTCACTTTGTCTTGTTGACCGTGTCCTTTGCTCTACAAAAGCTTCTCAGTTTCAACAGGTCCCATTGATTGATTGTTTCTCTCAGTGTCTGTGCTACTGGTGTTATATTTAGAAAGTGATCTCTGGTGCCAATGTGTTCAAGAGTTCTTCCTACTTTCTCTTCTATCAGGTTCAGAGTAGCTGGATTTATGTTGAGGTCTTTGATCCACTTAGATTTAAGTTTTGTGCACGATGACAGATATGGATCTATTTGCAGCCTTCTACACATTGACATCCAGTTGTGCCAGCACCATATGTTGAAGACACTTTCTTTTTTCCATTGTACACTTTTGGCCTCTTTGTCAAAAATTTTATGTTCATAGGTGTGCGGGGTAATGTTAGTGTCTTCAATTTGATTCCATTGATCCACATGTCAGTTTTTATGCCAGTACCAAGCTGTTTTTATTACAGTAGCTCTGTAGTAGAGATTGAGGTCAGGGATTGTGATGCCTCCAGAGGTTGGTTTATTGTACAGGATTCTTTTGGCTATCCTGGGTTTTTTGTTCTTCCATATGAAGTTGAGTATTATTCTTTCCAAATCTGTGAAGAATTGTGTTGGTAATTTGATGGGGATTGCATTGAATCTGTAGATTGCTTTTGGGAAGATCACCATTTTTACTATGTTAATCCTGCCTATCCTTGAGCATTGGATATCTTTCCATTTTCTGACATCTTCCTCAATTTCTTTTTTCAGGGACTTAAAGTTCTTGTCATATAGGTCCTTCACATGCTTAGTTAGAGTAACCCCAAGGTATTTTATATCATTTGTGGCTATTGTAAAGGTTGATGTGTCTCTGATTTCCTTCTCAGCCTGTTTGTCTACTGTATATAGAAGGGCTACTGATTTTTTTGAGTTGATATTGTATCCTGCAATGTTGCTGAAGTTTTTATTAGCTGTATCAGTTCCTTGGTTGAATTTTTGTGGTCACTCATGTATACTAACATGTCATCTGCAAATAGGGAGAGCTTGACTTCTTCCTTTTCAATTTGTATCCCCTTAATCTCTTTATGTTTTCTTATAGCTCTGGCTAGAACTTCAAGTACTATATTGAATAAGAAGGGGGAGAGGGGAAAGCCTTGACTTGTTTCTGATTTTAGTGGTATTGATTTGAGTTTCTCTCCATTTAATTTGATGTTGGCTGTTGCCTGCTGTAGATTGCCTTTTTATGTTTAGGTATGTTCCCTGTTTTCCTGATCACTCCAAGACCTTTATCATGAAGGGCTGTTGGATTTTGTCAAATGCCTTTTCTGCATCTAGTGAGGTGATCATGTGGTTTTTTTCTTTGAGTTTGTTTATATGGTGTATTACATTGACAGACTTTCGTATGTTGAACCACCCTTGCATCCCTGGGATGAAGCCTACCTGATCATGGTGGATAATTGTTTTGATGTGTTCTTGGAGTCTGTTTGCCAGAATTTTATTGAGTATTTTTGCATCAATGTTCATGAGGGAAATCAGTCTGTAGTTCTCTTTCTTTGTTGCATCCTTGTTTGGGTTAGGTATCAGGGTAATTGTAGCCTCATAGAAGGAGTTTGGTAAAATGCCTTCTGCTTCTATTGTGTGGAACAATTTAAAGAGTATTGATATTAAGTCTTCTTTGAAGATCTGGTAGAATTCTTCAGTGAAACTATCAGGTCCAGGGTTTTTTTGGGTTGGGAGACTTTTTATGACTGATTCTATTTCCTTGGGGGATATTGGACTATTTAAATGGTTTATGTGGTCTTGATTTAACTTATGTATGTGGTACCTAGCCAGAAAATTATCCATTTCTTTTAGATTTTCCAGTTTTGTGGAGTATAGGCTCTTCAAGTACAACCTGATGATTCTCTGGATTTTCTCATTGTCTGTTGCTATGTCCCCCTTTTCATTTCTGATTTTGTTTATTTGGATGCTCTCTCTCTGTCTTTTGGTTAGTTTGGATAAGGGCTTGTCTATCTTGTTGATTTCTCAAAGAAGCAACTCTTTGTTTCATTAATCCTTTGTATTGTTCTCTTTGTTTCTATTTTATTGATTTCAGCTCTCAATTTGATCTTTTTCTGGTGTCTGTTCCTCCTGGGAGACTTTGCTTCTTCCTGTTCAAGGGCTTTCAGGTGTGCTGTCAAGTCACTAGTGTGGGATTTCTCCAGCTTCTTTATGTGTGCATTCAGTGCTATGAATTTCCCTCTTAGCACTGCTGTCATGTTATCCCATAAGTTTGGGTATGTGGTGTATTCATTTTCATTGATCTCTAGGAAGTCTTTAATTTCTTTCTTTCTTTCTTCCTTAACCCATTGGTGATTCAGTTGAGCATTGTTCAGTTTCCATGAGATTGTAGGATTTCTGTAGTTTTGTTTTTGTTTTTGTTTTTGTTTTTTGAAATCTAACCTTAAACCATGGTGGTCTGATAGAACACAGGAGGTTATTCCAATTGTTTTGTATCTGTTGAGATTTGCTTTGTGGCCAAGTATGTGGTTGATTTTAGAGAAGGTTCCATGGGGGTGCTGAGAAGAAGGTATATTCTTTTTTGTTTGGGTGGAATGTTCTGTAGATATCGATTAAGTCCATTTGAGCCATAACATCAGTTAAGTTCATTATGTCTCTGTTAAGTTTCAATTTGGCTGATCTGTCCAGAGGTGAAAGTGGGGTGTTAAAGTCTTCCACTATTAATTTGTGGGGTTTTATATGTGATTTAAGCTTTAGTAATGTTTATTTTACATATGTGGGTGCCCTTGTGTTTGGGGCATAAATGTTGAGAATTGAAACTTCATCTTGGTGGATCTTTCCTGTGATGAGTATGTAATGTCCTTCATCATCTCTTTTGATTGATTTTAGTTTAAATTGTATTTTGCTGGATATTAGGATGGCTACACCAGCTTGCTTATTAAGACCATTTGATTGGAAAGTCTTTTCCCAGCCTTTTATTCTTAGGAGGTGTCTGTCTTTGAATTTGAGGTGTGTTTCTTGTATGCAGCAGAAAGATGGGCCTGTTTTCGTATCCATTCTGTTAGTCTGTATAGGTGAATTAAGTCCATTGATATTAAGGGATATTCAGGACCAGTGATTGTTCATTCCTGTTGTTATTTTTATTTTTTGGTGGTAGTGTGTGTGTGTGTACTTCTCTTCTTTGGGGTTTACTGCTGTGGTGTTATCTATTGCCTTTGTTTTCATGGGTGTATCTGCCTTCCTTAGATTGGAATTTTCCTTCTAGTGCTTTCTGTAGGGCTGGGTTTGTGGATAAATATTGTTTAAATCTGGTTTTGTCTTGAAAGGTCTTGTTTACTCCATCTATGATAATTTTAAGTGTTGCTGGGTATATAAGTCTAGGCTGGCATCCATACTCTCTTAGTGTCTGCATTATATCTGTCCAGGTCCCTCTGGCTTTCAAAGTCTCCATCGAGAAATCGGGTGTTATTCTGATGGGTTTGCTTTTATAAGTCACTTGGCCTTTTTCCTTTGCTGCCCTTAATATTCTTTCTGTATTCTGTACGTTTAGTTGTTTGATTATTATGTGGTGAGGGAACTTTTTTTAGTCTGTTTGGTGTTCTATAGGCTTCTTGTATCTTCATAGGCATTTCCTTTTTTAAGTTGGGAAAGTTTTCTTCTATGATCTTGTTAAATATATTTTCTGTGTCTTTGAGTTGGCATTCTTCTCCTTCCTCTATCCCTATTATTCATAGGTTTTGTCTTTTCATGGTGTCCCAAATTTCTTGGACATTTTGGGTCATGACTTTGTTGGTTTTAGTGTTTTCTTTGACTGATGAATCTATTTCTTCTACTGTATCTTCAACACCAGAGATCCTCTCTTCCATCTCTTGCATTCTGTTGGTTATACTTGCCTCTGAAGTTCCTGTTTGTTTACTCAGATTTTCTATTTCCAACATTCCTTCTGCTAGTGCCTTCTTCATTTTTTTCTATTTCCCTCTTCAGGTCTTAGACTGTCTCCCTTACTTTTTCATGATTTTCATTCAAGGATTTATTGTTTTCTTCTGCTTTAATTGTCCTTTCCTCTAGTTTTTTATAGCGTTCTTCCCATATTTTGTTTGTCTGTTCCTCTACTTTATTTTTGGTTTCTTCTATATAAGGCTCTAGCCTCTTCATGATGTTACTTATAAAGTTGTTTTCTTCTTCTTCCATTCTGTGATGTTCAGGTCTAGCTGTTGGAGAAGGGCTAGGTTCTGGTGATGCTGTATTGCTCTTTATTTTGTTGTATGTACTTCTGCCTTGACGTCTACCCATTTCCTCTTGTGTTCATCTTGGTCTTATCAGTGTACTTGGTCCAGAGAGAGTTGACAGATTTAGGCAGCCTCTCTCTGGTCCAGATGGAAGCTCTGGGCCAGATGGGAGTGCTGGTCCAGATGAGAGTACTGGCCGGATAGGAGCTTGGGGCCTGGACTCTGAGTCTCGGGAAGTCCCTGATGTCTCCTTATTTTGTCCAGATGGGAGCTCCTCTTTTCCTGATGGGACTTCCTCTGGTCTCTGGTCCAGATGGGAGTTCCAGGGCAGGAATGAAGCTTGGGGCTGGTCTTTGAGTCTCAGGAAGTGGCTGGGGTCTCCATCAGATGGGTGTGGGGGCAGTGTGTGGAGACTGCAGTGTCTACCTGCAGTCTTGGAAAAGGGGAGCCTTCCAGCAGGGCCCTCTGATTGGCAGGCAACTGGGGCCAAGTTGGTCAGCTCCTCCCCGAGTGGCCTGTTTCCAGTGGTGGGACCCAGGGGCAGTTGCCTCTCTGACTATAACCCAGGCACTCCTTTTCTTTTAAATTAAGGATTTCTTTAATTCATTTTATATACCACCCCCAGATCCATCTCTCTTCTCTCCTCTTGCTACACCCCAGTCTTCCTCCACTACCCACCCCCCATTCCCTACTCCAACAAGGTAAGGCTCTCATGGGGAGTCAGAAAAGCCTGGTACATTCAGTTGAGGCAGGTCCAAGCCCCTCCCCAGCATCATGGCTGTGCAAGGTGCCCCACCATAGGTAATGGGCTCCAAAAAGCCAGATCATGCACCAGGGATCTATCCTGATCATACCTGCCAGGAGGCTCCTTAAGCAAATCAAGCTACACAACTGTCTTGCTTATCCAGAAGGCTTAATGTTGTCCCATGCAGGCTCCACAGCTGTTGGTCTAAAGTTCATGAGTTCCCACTAGCTTGGTTTGGTTTTCTCTATAGGTTTTCCCATCATGATCTTGATGCCACTTACTCAGAATCGCTCTTCCCTTTCTTCAGCTTTACTCCTGGAGCTCAGCTTGGTACTTTGCTGTGGATCTCTGCATCTGCTTTTATTAGTTACTCGATAAAGGCTCTATGATGACAGTTAGGTATTCACTAATCTAATTACTGGGGTAAGCCAGTTCAGGCATCCTCTCCTATTGCTAGTAACCTAAGCTGGGGCCATCCTTGTGGATTCCTGAGAATTTCCCTAGCCCCACGTTTCTCCCTATCCCAATGTCTCTCTTTATCAAGACATCTCTTTCATTGCTCTACCACTCCATCCTTGTTGCAGCTCAACCATCCCATTTCCTTATGTTCTCATCCCCCATCTCCTACCCTCGATTGCCCCCCTTATCTCATGTTCACTTAGGGGATCTCATCTATTTCCCCTTCCCAGGGTGATCCATGTGTCCCTCTTTGGGTCCTCCTTGTATACTAGATTCTCTGGAGCTCTGGACTGTAGTCTGGTTATTCTTTGCTTTACCTCTAATATCCACTTATGAGTGATTACATACCATGTTTGTCTTTCTGAGTCTGGATTACCTCACTCTTTGACCTCAAGCTTGACTATAGAGCTATAGTAATAAGAACAGCTTGGTATTGGCATAAAAACTGACACGTGGACCAATGGAATTGAATCAAAGATAAGATGTTGACATTAATCCACACACCTACACCTATGAACACCTGATTTTTGACAAAAAAGCCAAAACTGTACAATTGAAAAAAGAAAGCATCTTCAACAAGTGGTGCTGGCATAACTGGAAATCAACAGGTAGAAGGCTGCAAATAGATCCATACCTACTGCCATGCACAAAACTGAAGTCCAAGTAGATCAAAGACCTTAACATAAATCCAGTTACACTGAATCTGATATCAGAGAAAGTAGGAAGAAGCCTTGAATGCATTTGGTATAGGAGACCACTTTCTAAATATAACATCCATAGCACAGACACTGAGAGCAACAATTAATAAATGGGATCTCCTGAAACTGAGATGCTTTTGTAGGGCAAAGGACATGGTGAATAAGACAAAACAACAGCCTACAGAATGGGAGAAGATCTTTACCAACTCCATATCTGACAAAGGGCTGGTCTCCGAAATATGTAAAGAACCCAAGAAACTAGGCATCAACATACTGAACAATACAATTAAAAAAAGAGCTACAGAGCTAAACAGAGAATTTTCAACAGAAGAATCTCAAATGGCTGAAAGACATTTATGAAACTGCTCAATATCCATAGTCACCAAGGAAATGCAATCAAAATGACTGAATTATCATCTTACACTTGTTAGAATGGCTAAGATCAAAAACACTGATGACAGCCTATATTAGAGAGGATGTGGAGCATGGGGAACACTCCTTCACTGTTTTTGGGAGTGGAAACTTATACAGCCACTTTGGAAATCAGTATGGTTGTTTCTCAGAAAGTTGAGAATCATTCTACCTCAAGACCCTGTGATACCACTCTCAGGCATACACTCAAGGAATACTCAATCTTACCACAAGGACACTTGCTCAGCTATGTTCATAGCAGTGTTATCCATAACCAGAACCTGGAAATTACCTAGATGCCACTCAACTGAAGAATGGATTAAAAAAATGTGGTATATCTACACAATGTAGTACTACTGAGCAATAAAAATCCAATGAAAACATGAAATTTGCAGGCAAATGGATGAAGATCTTTTTCAATGCTGAGGGAATCAAATCTACGAACTATATTCTATGAACTGCTAGAACAGCACAATGACTGAGAAGAACACCGCCAGCATCCCACCACATGCCACATGTTTAATGTGAGGAAAGTGGAGCTCTGAGATAGTACAATTGTTAAATTGTCCTACTCCTCCTCTTTCTTTTCTTCCTGGTCCACCTGCTTCTTATCTTCCTCCTCATCCTCATTCTTTGGTGAACAGGAATGAACACAGGGCCTTGAGTGATGTCGAAATCTCGTGCACCAATACACTTTTCATTTAATAACTTCAAGAACTGCAACAGTCTTTTGTGCTGTGTGCATCTAAGGATCACCCTTGTTCAAATATTTACTGTTACAGAAGAACTAGTAGATATCGATACAAGTAATGTGGCTCCCTTAAAGTTAGGCTTTTTATGTGAATGCACTCCTGGCTTTTTGTGATCTTATGCAAATCACTTCAGCTTTTGACTCTCAGTTGATATCTGTCACATAAAAGGTTTTGACTATGAACTTTCTGTTCCTTCACAGTGTCAGTTTTTATACTGCATGTTGTTTCAAGGCTGGCCATAGAAAAGCCAAATGAAGAGGAGAGTCATTGCCAGATTCCTTTTGATCCTTTGTGCTTGAGCTTACACAGCACTGAGACAGGCTGCTTCATCCTTGTTCTTGATGGGTGCATACTTTATGTGCAATTGTCTATATCTACAGAAGTAGTTCTCAAACTGTGGGTTACAACCACTTTGAAGATCAAATGACCCTTTTACAGGGGTCATGTCTCAGATATCCTGTATATCAGATATTCATGTAACATTATTGTCAGAACAGTAGCAAAATTAAAATTGGGAAGCAGCAATGAAAATAACTTTATGGTTGTAGGTCCCAACATGGGGAACTCTGTTAAGGGTCATAGCATTAGGAAGGTTGAGAAGTACTAATCTGCAGGGTTGTGAGAGGAGGAGGTGCTGTTATGAAAGCTGCTAGACTTCTAATGCAAAATTTTATTATTTCTTTGGTGGAGAGTCTTACATATCTTACCTACAAATGTAAATGTTAGCATGTTATTTGGTGTGATGCTTAATGGAAGTACTTAATTAAAACAGTGCTGCTACAGAGTAATCAGCCTTTAACTATTAGTAAATTGTTTGCTCTCTTTGAATATGAATTGAGTTCCTTTGTCCTCTAGAGGGAAAATGTACAAAATGATCATTCACTTACTTCACCTCTAGCTGTCATTTTGTTGTGGCTCATCTGAAGCACATCAGCATAGAGGCATGATCTGTACCTGCCCGTCCAGATGTGTTTAAAGATAACTGTAATCTTTTCTTTTCTCTTCTCTTTCTTTCTCCCCCTTCTCTCTCCCTCCCTCCCTCCCTTTCTCTCTCTCTCTCTCTCTCTCTCTCTCTCTCTCTCTCTCTCTCTCTCTCTCTCTCTCTTTCTCTCTCTCTTTCACAGCACTGTCATAGACCAATATCCTACTGAGTAACAACTAAATAGTCTATGTTATATACTCAATTTCATAGTCAAATGATTGAATGATTGATGTGCTGGAGACAAACACTGGGGTTGGATGACTTTGAACCATTCTGTTTTCATAACTGTAAGCTTGTGTCAACTTCGAACAAAAGCACCAATGCATGCATATCAACCGCCACACTTATATTCATGTGCAAAAGTAACCCACTACATAGAAAATGGTAAACAATTGATAAACATTAGTTCTATTTTTTTATGAAAGAGCTGACATAATCTTTCCAATGAAATATAAAGTAAGATTTTATATTCATGAAATTGGTAGAAAAAATAGATTAATTGATAAGATGCTTGTCTTACAAGAATTAGGACCTGAGTTTGATCCCTAGAACCAACATGTAAAAATCCAAGCACTGTGACACATTTTTATAATTACAGCATTGGGAAATTTGAGAAAGGCTGATCTCTGGAATTCACCATAAGCTAATTTAGCCTATTTGACAAGCTCCAATAAGAGACCTAGACTCAAAGTAAATCAATAAAATAAAAAGGTGGTTGTTGCCTGAGGAATGATACCTGTAGTTCTTCTCTGCCTTCCACACTTATGTGCAAATACATAACACTCATTCTCCTCTCCACACAATGACTAAGAGTACAGCTGGGACCAGTTATTTCAAACTTCTACCTTAATGCTTTCTCTACCATAATTCATTATGTCTTCAAACTGTGAAGGCAAAATAAATGTTTCCTTCCTTAAGTTGCTTTTTGCCAAGTATTATGTCATAACAATATGAAAAATAACTAGTATAAATGTATACCATGGCTAATGAACTACAGTGTAAAAGATATTGTTTTGTACTTACAAAAGTTGATGTCAACATTTCTAAGAGTCATAAAGACATCTTGTCAAGTGTTGTTGTCAGTGCTAGAACAAGCATTAGTATCTCTTGCCTCTGCTCTTCTACAAGGATCTTAATTATACTTTATTACTTTCTAAAGTGATCGAAAATATAAATCAGATGCCTGGTAACCACTTAGAAGTTCAGGGTATTCATAAGACAAAACCAGGATTTGATTTATGATGCAAATCTTTGATAGCAGTATATTTGAATTTTAAATGGTAACTGTTATTTTGCTAAGTAACATATATCATGGGGAATTTCAGCTCGGTGAGCCAGATGGTACAGCCCAGGAGATGGAGGAAAGACCCAAGTCAATTAAGTATGAAGCTAGAGGCAGACATGTGATTAGAATGTACAACCTTCATCCTCTATCCGTGTTGTTGATCTTGGGTACTCTCTCCAAATGTATAAAGCAGTTGCCAAAAAATCTGCATAGAAATAATATTCGTTTGTCCTTACAGCATTCATTAGTTACTCTGAATTTTCTCTGAGTATCAAGCACGTGTGTAAATGAGATGAGATATGAGAGCAGCAGGCAATGTAATCCAATTATCCCAGGAATATTGCTTGCCCTCAGAGTAGCAGCAGCAAGGCTGGACCTCAAAGCCAGTTCACATGGATGTTTAATCATTTTTTATTTCAGAGTTTGGGTTGATCATTACTTTAAGAGGATCTAATATTTGCCTAAAGTACATTACATTTCCCTTTAAATATGATATATAGTTATGCTTAAAACATAGAATTAATCCATCATGATTCAAATGTCTCGATTATTGCAAGCCTCCCTTCACTTGACCAGCAATCCTCTGTGTGTGAGCTCATTTCTAATTATTCACAGATTTCCTTCTTATAATTCAACATACTGTTTTCTTCTCTCTGTATTCCTGGCCAACTTGCATTTGTTTTGTAAGTGACAGCATGCCTCAACATAGTTTTCATTGTTTACTGATTCATTTATTCAGCTGAGTTACAGGGTGTCAGTGAACTGACAAGGAGATGACACATAATGCTGGCAGGCAAGTCATGGGATGAGCTTAGGGAATATGAGCAGGCATTCCAGATTGTTCAATTGTGGGGCTCTGTGTTCCCCAATCAATAGCTTTTCCTTTCTAATTGTTCTTGGATTTACACATAGTGACATTATCCAGAGCTGTACACTTCCATCTGTGCTTATAATTGCAATTTTGATTTTTTATTTAGATTATAAACCTATTCCAGCTGGGTTTACTGGTGTGCCTCACATTCTGAATGCTAAAAATGATATCAATGTAGTATTATGAACATATTTGTGATTTTAAAAGTACTTCTGCATTCTACCCAAGGACAGATGTTTCCATTTACATGCTTAAAAAACAAGAAATTTGCAGTTGTTGATAAAAATCACCAATCAGCTCAAGCCAAATTCTTTTGAATATGCCTAGTGAAAAAATCTAGCCTTCCCCAACAGGTTGTTCAAGGGTACCAAGTTGATAGCTATTCTCTTTAAAGAAAGAAGAAAAGACAAACTATTTATTCATTCATTTATTTACTTATCTATCATCTATCTATCTATCTATCTATCTATCTATCTATCTATCTACTTATTTATTTATGTAATTTGGTGTGTGTTTGTGTGTGTGTTATGTGTATGTGTGGGCATACATTTGTGCATTTGTGCAATGGTGTGCTTGTGCACATCAAACAAATACTGAAAGTCATGTTTTCCTCCCATTATGTGTATCCTAGGGATTAAACTCATATCATCAGCCTAAGAAACAATACCTTTACCCACGAGCAATATCACAGACCAGATGGAAGCTTTAGTTTTCAAAGATTTCATTTATTTGCATATATGCATGTATGCATGTGTGTGCACATGGTTGTGGGTGCCTACAAAGGCCAGATGAGAGCATTTGATGGAGTGGGAGTTACAAGTGGTTGTATACTACCAGTTGTACCTTCTGGGACCTAAAGTCTAGTCCTCAGCAAAGGCAGCAAGTGCGTTTACCCACTAAGCAAGCTTTAGAAAGAATTTATTCTTGATTCTAGGAATACTCTTCTTGTTTTGTCTTCTTGGCAGTTTCTTAGTGCTAAGCTAGTGCTGGCTGGTGAGTAAATTCATGTGTCCAAGATGTCATTTGGCCTATAACAACTCAGTTTGTAGTTGAATAGCAAGTAGTGAGTGCCTTTTTCTAAATGGTCATTTTCTCTAGCTTTCTGTCAGCATTTCACTTCCTTCTCTTGCCATTTTCTGAAGTCTATGAATAGCTCTGTTCAGTAACTGTGAGTGAGTTTGTCACCCTAGGTTGAATGTGTCAGTGTGACTCTGGTCACCTTCTTTCACTCCCCACCACTGAGTTTTCCAGGTGGGGATTCTTGTATCAGCTTGGCTTTCAAATTGAAGACAATGAGAACATCAGATAGAGTCCACCCTATGTCCTAGCTGAGTGTGTGCAGCTACAAGAGGTACAGCATGTTTCACTAAATCATTAAGGTTTTGAAGCTTGATGGATACACTTTACAAACTCAGTAATCTTGATGGCTACAGAAACAAATGCTTCAAGTTGATTTCTAAGTTTATCTGAAAGGTTCATTTTCAGAACTGGAAGAATTAAAATTTGTTATAATGTGTGTTAACCCATATATATATATGAAATATAATTATATATGATACATATGCATAGGAAAAATTAGGACTATATGGACATAATTGTAAATATTAAAGTGAAAAACAGACCAGAGAGATGTCTAAATGTGTTTTCAGAAATGGTAATGAACTGAGTTCAATTCCTGGTATCCACATTGTGGAAGGTCACAATTCATTTCTACTGCCTTAGCACTGCCTTGGGAAAAAATATTTATATATGTGTAAAAAAACCCTAAAACCTAAAGAAAATCCTATAGTGTATACATGTACACGTACATATGAATAAATGCATGAAAATAATTAAAGCAAACTTTATTTAGTATGTATTGCACAGAAATATAATAAATACATTTTAAAAACCTGAAGAAAATGTGATATATATATATATTCAGAAAGTAGAATATTACTCAGCCATTAAAAATGACACCATGAAATTTGCAGAGAAATGAATGAAACTAGAGAAAAATCTAAGGGAGGATTCTCAAATCCCAAAATGACAAATATTGTATGCATTCACTTACATGTGGATATTAGATGTTAAATCAATGATAATTCAAGCTACAATCTCCAGAACCACAAGGTTAGATATACAGCAAGGAACTAGAGGGTATAGTTAGATCTCATTAGGAAAAGGAAATAGAATAGGTAGTTGTAGATGGATGGAGGTCTGGAACAGAAGGAGCATGTAGGTCAGGGGAAGAAAGAGTAGGATGATGGAGCACTATATCATTTAAGACTCCAAATCAGTGTGAAAATTGGTTCCATGACTTTACTTGTTTGACATTTCCTAGCCAATACGGGTCTATAATCCTGTTCTACCTGACCACAGAGCTATTCTTTTTCCTCTAGCTGGGCACAAGTAACAATGACTTCTCCTCAAAATAAGGTGTCTATCACTAAATGGTAAACTTATGCTTGAATGGAAAGCCTTTTAGATGTTCGTTAGATTAAAGGATACTCAAAAAATCTCTCCTGTGTGTTCATGATACATGCATTTCATAATGAATGCACTGATGAAGCAGGTGAGCTGATATCAGCAATGAACCCCAGTAGGTGATTTAAAATCACTGAGTAGTGATAGGCATTGTATTCCTGTCATCTGGGCTGTAAAGCATGGTGTGATACTTCTGAACTCCATAAATCAAGACAGGAAACTCATCTAAGATCACTTTTTAAACCACCCAGACTTCCTTTGCATAAATGTAAGAGACTCTAGGGAAGCTTGTACATTAGTATCCCTATCCTGGAGAGGAATAAAAGTGATTTGGCTAGCAGCATACAAAACTGAGGCCGTCTGAAAGATTCATAGATCTGCTCCAAAACTGAAAACCATCCAACCCATTTTCCTTCCTGCTGTGAAAGAGCAAACTGCAGAGAAGGCTATTCTTGTAACTGTCACTAAATAACATGCCCCATAATACTGTAACTAAGGGATAAAACAGGTTGTCATACTTTGACATGGATCTAAAATAAGATAAACATATAAATAAAAAGGCCCTTTCATCCATATGAAATTTGACTGTGAGAGCTTTTAGATTAACCTGATGAAGTCATATTTTTTTAATAGTAGACATTGTATTTGGCTGATGTCTGCAATACTCAGACTTAATTTTTACCACAGTTTTCTATGCTCTTGCGCTCATAAAATGGAATAAACTCTAATCACAAGTGATTGAAGCTTCCCTCCTCTTTTTCTGGTTTGAGTGGCATGGCCACTGAAACAGTAAAACATATTAAAATAACAAATCAAAAATATTCCCTGTATCTTATAAAAATCAAAATAGTTTTCTAATGTTTTCTTTTAAAGTAATGATATTTTGGAAAAGAAAATGATGTAAAACTTATTTAAATAATTAAAGGTTTTTTTTCCTATTTTAGTAGAGCAAAACATCCATAAATGAGCTATTCCAGTCATTTTCACAATGCTTTTCAATATGTCACTAATTCTCCTTCACTGGAATGAGGTTTAGTGTCATTGACATTCTCATGAGACTTTTATAATATAAATCCATAGACATGATGTTTCAATGTCAAATAAAGTCAGCTAGCAAGTCTGTGGAGATATATGTCAATGATGCAAATGTTTCCACCTGCAGAAGTAGCAATATGTCATGATTTCTGCAAATGACATTCAGGGATTCCTCTCTGTTCTATTTTCTGTAGCAAAAATGAGAAGTCAGCTCCATACAAACAGAAAAAACAAAAACAAAAACAAAAACAACAGTGTTGGTGCCCGTCTATCATGACAGAGATATGATTATCAAGGCTATAACAAAAGTAATTCATGATTATTATGATTTAACAATTCATTAAGCTATAAATTGAGGTACTACACTCATGATTACAGAATAGAGTAGACAACAATAACACTACACATGATCATCTCCATTAGTTTTTTTACTGTGTTTGGAAAATTAATATTTTATGACCCTTCACAGCAAAGTACTTACTAACATTCAATACCTTAAAGAAATACTCTCAGTCTTACAGCACAGCTACATCAAGAGGGGCTGATGCTATTTAGTGATTTTAATGTCTGGAGTGGCTACCACACTTTACTTGTCTCATTTGCATTATTATCTGTTGAAAGCATTGTCATTATTACAGACTTCCTTGTTTGTGTTAGGGATCATTTTACTTTGTCAAAGTCTGAATTTGCTGAGAATGTGGCTCAATTGGTTCATGCTTGTCTAACATTGATGAAGCCCTGGTTTTATCTTCAGCACTGAGTTCAAACTGCCAACAGTTTCTAATCTCATCACATGGGGGTAGAGGTTGGAAGATCAGAAGTTCAAAGTCATTCTTGGCCACATAGTGAGTTTAAGGCTAGCCTGTGATATAAGAGTTAAAAAAAAAGAGTAAATATTGGGCACTGAGTAAGGGATGGATGTAGGTAATGGACACTTGAAACATGGAAAAGCATATAAAGATAAGTGTTTACTTATTTTAACTCTTTCAGGTTTTTTAAGGAGATTTTGGTGATGGGTGATTGAATAAAAGTAAATTCAAGACCAAAAGTGTAAAATACAGTTTGAAGCTCCCTAGCTTCAGAACATCTGTTTTAATTGTTAATCGAGATGTAAGATCTAGGTAATTGTGTGTGTGTGTGTGTGTGTGTGTGTGTGTGTGTGTGTGTGTGTGCATGTGTATGCATGTGCATGTTTTAATTTACAAGTTGTTTTCAATAAAATTTTAATTAGTAAAAGAGGGAATCTGCCTTTAAAAATCTGAATTTGGCATAGATAAGTGAATCCATAAAACTTCTAAAATGTGATTAAAAGACAAAGTGAGTCATTAATCAGATATATGAAAGAAAGGAGAAAAATTGGATCATCCAAGATTTATTTAATTCATTACATGTATTTGAGATAATGCCTGAAGGCGGGTAATCTGGTCTTATTGAATTAAGCTATTCATTATAAATAGATATATATATTTGGTGCCACTTATTTAAGTTTTTTGAACATGAATAAAGCTTAAAATAAAATGTAAAATTGATGATTCTGAGTTATGTGAGCTCTTCAATTCTTGCTTAGGGAGAATCAGGCATGAGGACTGATTTCCAGAAATGGAGTTATCAGAGTCATGGTCAAGTGCCCAAGAAAGCCAGTCTTGGTAGACCTCATTAAGACATAATCTTGGTCCCTCAGGGGGAAGAGGTCTCATACACACAAGCATGTGCAGCAGTCCTTGTGAATATCCGTAAGTACTTTCGAGTGTGTTTTATCATAATATTCTTGTGAAAAGGCAAGGGTGAGGATTGCTCCATCTTAGCATGGGAAAATAAGCTCTCATGATGGTTCTTTCTAATGATTTAAACAGTATTGTAGAGAATTTATATCTAAAATGACATCCAAAATATCTCAACTTCTTCTTTCCTAAGGATTGTTCAGATGTTAAGATGAAGCCAAGCTACTTCTAAATGTTTGGTTATTTGAAAATTGCATATATGCACATACTATATTTTAATAAAATTTATGTCTCCTTCCCTCCCCTCCATTCCCTCCCCTATCCTCCCACCACTCTTCCTGCCAATTTCATTCTCTCTCTCTCTGTCTCTGTCTCTTTCATCATGACCACCCCCCTACCCAAGTCCATTTAGTGCTACCTGTGTTTGCCTGTGTATAAGACCATCTACTGGAGCATGAACAGACTTTCAGAGGCTACAACCCCAAAGAAAACTGATGCTCCCTCTTTGAGCAGACACCAATTGCCAGTAGATTCTCAGCTATGGATAGGACTTCATGAGCGGCAATTTGGGCTGGCTTGATCTTGGGCAGGTCTTGTACATGGAGTTACAGCTGTTGTGATTTCACGTGTGCAATGGCCCCTTCATGTCCAGCAAATGTTGTCACATTGCAGATGTCCACTATTTCTGGCTATTAAATTCCTTCTCCTCATGCTATGCAATAATCTCTTAACCTGAGGGAAAAGGAATGTGGTATAGAAGCTACATTTAGAGCTGAACACTCCACAGTCATCATTCATCCTTGATGTGTTGACCAGAGTCTCTGTATCACTCTGCATCAATCACACAAAGAAATTTCCATGATATGATTGAGCAATCTACTAAGATTAGATGATAAAAAGAAGAATTTTGGGGGTAATTTCTTGTTCATTTTGGCAGAGTAATAGTGTTAGGTTCTTCCCTAGTCAGTCATTTTTTGGGGGGCATGTTTAACAGTATAAAACTTAAGTTCTATCTTTAAATTTTGTTTTTAGCACATGTGTTAGTAATTCAGTTTGCTACAGTCATAGTAATTCAATTCTCTACATACCAAATAGTAATACATTATAGCTTTTAAAATCCTACAATTTACCTTCTCTCTGGTAAAATTCTATTTTATGGATTGGACCTATTGCAAATCACAGCAGACTCATTTTTACTTGGAATTTATTGTGTTCCATGTACTTTTATTTCCTGGAATATTATTTGAAATGACTTGATAAACCCTGATATAATATCTGAAACATGAAGATGACGTTGCCCAAATCAAGTAGCAAATTCCAACCAGGTTTTTGAAGTATTCCTCATTAGTACCAGGCTCTGGGTTCTGTGGTATTCAAGAAGATTTTGTTGTATTCTTCCATGTATGTACGTACACACACACACACACACACACACACACACACACACACACACAAACAAACATTTTAGACATAATTTATTGAATGTACTATTACCAATCACAAGCTTAACAACTAATATATTAATTACTTTCTGAAAGTATTATTTTTCTATTACTCACTCAGCAAACTGTACCTCATATATCTTGTCATGGGAATATCACAATAGGATATCATGCATTCTCTGTGAAATTGTTGTATTTGAAAAACATGCATGCCTTTCTTAGTGTCCCCCTTTTTACCTAGCTTCTCTGGGGTTGTGGACTGTAGCCCAGTTATCCTTTGCTTTGTATCTAATATTCACTTATAAGTGAGTACATACCATGTTTGTCTTACTGGGTCTGGGTTACCTCACTCAGGATGATTTTTTTCTAGTACAGCCCTAGAGAAGCTATGTAAGGAAGAGAACACATGGATCACCCCAGGAAGGGAAAGTGTTAAGATCTCCTAGGTAAACTGGGAGGGGGAAAGAGAGGAGGGGTTGGGAGAGGATGGGAGGTGAGAACATGTGGAAACATGGGGGACAGATGCGGAGGTAGAGCAATGAAAGAGATATCTTGAAAGAGTGTATCATTAAGGGGATGTGGAGAAATCTGAAGCAAGGGAAAACCCCAGGAATTTACAAGGTTCTCCCCAGCTAAGACTCATAGCAGTGGTGGAGAGGGTGCTTGAACTAGCCTTTCCCTGCACTTAGATTTGTGTCTACTCCAATTCTCATCATAGAACCTATATCCAGTGACTGATGGAAGCAGATGCAGAGACCCACAGCCAAGCACTTGGCTAAGATTCTGGAGTTCAGTTGAAGACAGGGAGGAGAGATTACAAGAGCAAGGAGGTGGGGTCAGAACAATGATGGGAAAAACCACAGAAATAGCCAACCCAAGCTAGTGGGAGCTCAAAGACTCTGGACTGAGAGCTGGGGAGCCTGCATGGGACCAAACTAGGCCCTCGAATGTAGATGAAAGTTGCATGGCTTGATGTGTTTGTGGGTCCCTGGGCAATGGGAACAGGACTTACTCTGGGTACACAAACTGGCTTTTCAGAGCCCATTTCCTATGGTACCATGCTTTACTCAGCCTTGATTCAGGGGATAAGGGCTAGATCTGGCCTCAACTTGGTGTGCTAGCTTGTGTTGACTACCCAAGGGAGGCCTTACCCTTTATGAGGAAGGAAGGGGGGTTGAATAGGAGTAGGTAGGGGGAGTGGGAGAAAAGGAGGAACGAGGAACAGGGGTTGGTATGTAAAAGGAAAGAAAAATAGCCTAGTCAATATCATGAGTATGGAATGCAGAGATCAATATTTTTTTAATGGGAGGTGGTATAAGAATAACTGTTTTATGGATGGTCTAATATAGGATTTTTTTTTGAAGTGAGATCTCATGTTGGCTTTAAATTTGCTATGTATTTAATGATGATCTTCAAATCCCAGTCCCAAGACCACAAACACCTTAGTGCTTGTAGGTTTGATATCAACCACAGTTCATTTAGTGTTGGTGAATGAACCAAAAGGCTCATGCATGTTAGACAAGAATTCTACCAACTGAACTACATTCACAGTTATACTTATCAGAAGTATGATGGCTATTATTCACTGTTTACTTCATTACATACAGAATGAACTAAAATTCAGAAATGAAGGGCACATACCTTGGAGAAAGCTTTTGCTTCATTTGAAGTGGGTGAATCCACTTCCAATCTAGACCTTTGAAGTAGGAAGACACACCTCTTTGATCCAGATCTTGAGGCAGGAAGACACACCTTTAATGTGGGCTTATCTTCTGCTGGAAGTCCATAACAGAACATAAAAGAAGGAAGCTTCTGCTCTTTGTCTGTCTGCCCTTGCCTTGCTAGCACATCTATTCCTTCATTGGCATTGGAGCCTGTTTCTTTGCTATTCCAGCATATACTGAAAACCGGCCAATGCACCCAGCCTTGTGGACTGAGCAACTGTTGGATCCTTAGACTTTCCATTCACAGACAGCAATTGTTGGATTAGCTGGACTGCAGTTTGTAAATAATTCCAATAAATCCCATATAGATTGAGATTAAATCTATAACTTCTGTTACTCTAAGGCAGTGGTTCTCGACCTTTGTAATGCTGGGGCCTTTTAATATAGTTACTCATGTTGTGGTGACTCAAAAACATAAAATTATTTTCATTACTACTTCATAACTGTAATTTTTGCTATTTTTATGAACTGTAATGTAAATATCTATGTTTTCTGGTGGTATTTTTGTGGTTGTGACCCACAGGTTGAGAAATTTTGCTCTACAGAAGCTTGACTAATGCAAGAAGTAAAGCACACACATTAATGTATGGCATATGTTAGAATCCTGCTTTCAAGGAAGCAAGTAAAATTTTGTCATCATATCTGATTTACAAAATTCCAAAGAAATCTAAGATACAATCATATAAAATGATAATACATTGCACTGTATATTTTTTGTTTTTATTATGTTATTCATAAAATATTACTAGAACCACTTGATATGTACTCATTAAGTCTGCTGTAATGATTTGCCAATGAAAATGTTCTATCTACTTTCCTTTGATTGGCACATCATGCTTGAATACTTTACTGATACCTCAAATGGAACAAGTATTAACAGCCCAACTAACAACCAAACTAAGGTTATCATGTCTGTTTTGATTGTTTGAGACAGGGTATCTAATGCATAACTTACATTTAAAGACTTAATAAAGATGGGATTTTTAGTTCTTATTTATTAAATAAGCATATAAATAACATTAGGAAAAAACATTACTTATACAGTTACTGCATTATGTAGCGGCTGCTACATTTCTGCTTTGAATGATACAGTTAATAGGTGATGAGAGATTTTTACAGTGGCAGATCACCAGAGTGGAAAGGGGAACAATATGGTTTAATCACTTTGTTTATTTTTATTTTTGAAATGTTCTTAGTAGAAATGATGAATATCTGACTTGCTTCAAAATTCAATTCTATTTCCCAGAATGAGAGATTTGAGTATTAGCATAACATTCTGCATTTGAGTTACACTGTGACTTTGTCATCTTTTACATCACAGTGCAGGGAATGGTTCTGATTTATTACAACATTTTAAAAGGGCAATGCTACTCTGGAACCAGAGAATAAAGCAAAGTGAAAACAACATTTGTCAGAAGCTCAGCCTTGACATAGTTTATGATCACTGACTATTGGCTCTATTTATAGGACTGTATTTAAAAATCAGATAATCTAAAAAGATCAAATTGATTGATGTTGGCCCATTCATTATTTTGCAGTGTTTCAATTTGGGGCTTTAAGACGGTTATAAGATAGAAGATACATGAAGTTATGTGAAAATTGAAGGATATGTAATGCTTTCCTTTTTCATTGTGTTCATCTGAAGAGTATTATTTTTCTAAATATTCTACTTTGGTCTGATCAACATTCAACACAATCACAGTAATTTTGAAAGTACCGAATGAATTATGAACTTCCTCTTTGGCCACACAAGATGTTTAATGATTATACAAAGCTTTGAATGCAATGGGCTAGTGTGAAAGACAGTTACCACCAATGTACAAGACATTTGACCCTATAAATTTTTAAAAGCTCACGTGCAAGATAATTACCAGATATCTGGTTAAATAAATTGTTGTATTTTTCCTTTGTTTTATTTTCTTTTAATTTTTACATTGAACTTGACAGTTAATACCACCAGCTTTTAGACCACAAACACACAGAGATAGAGATATGCCAGGCTTTCTCCACAGGTGTTAGGGATCCAAACTCATGTCTGCATGCTTTTGCAGAAAGCACTTTACTGACTGAGACATTTCCAGAATGCTACAACTAGCTTCTTCACTCCATTTCATATTTTTGTTTGGATCTTACATGTGCTCATGTGTTGAAGGCTTGACCCAGGTTTGTATCACTCTTGGAGCTTAGTAGCACTTTTAGGATGTGGGAACTGCAGAAGGAAGCTATGTCACTTTAATGATTCCTTAAAAGGAATATTCAGGCCCCACCCTGACTCTGTCTTTGCTTTGCTGCCTTCCTGAGGTGAACAGCTTTGTTCTTCTGTGCACTCCAGTCCTGATGCTGTGACTCATCACAGTGAGGAAGTAAAGTGACTGGGATCTGAAACCTCAGAAACTTCACACTCCATTAACTATTTTTCCTTTTAAGTTCATTACCTCATGTATTTTGTCACAGTGAAAGAAAGCTGACTGATGTACCTCATAGAAGGAAGAAATAAGAGCCATACTTTCTTCAATTTTTCAGAAACAAATATTCATTGAATTTAGACAGTGGATAAAGTTTTAATGTAAACAGCAATATGTTTACAAATCTTCATGTAGCAGGCTTTTTTTTGACATTCTTTGCCTCACAAGGTGGTTATTTAAGGTGTGTTCAGTATTAGAAAGCTTAGCAAGCTGCTTAAACCTTAAACTAGTAGGTAAGAGACAAAAGAATCAAGAAGCATGCATCAAAGACTCATGAGGTCCATTGAGTTCAAAGTTAAGGATGACTGGATGAGAAAGGCTGACTCACTAATCTGAATGAACTTAATACAGCAAACTGAATATTACACTTAGTATTTCATGGAAATTTTACATCCTCATTTGGACCAAGAATAAAACTTAATTGACATATGCTTTCTGATTTAGTAGGTATGTTGGATAACACACTACCCTGAAAATTCATTTTGTTTCCTATGTGAAAATTCAGGTAGCAGTGGTGAGTGTTTCCAGATTTTAAAACACAATGGGGCAAAAAATCAAAAGCTGAATTAGCAAAGCTTGATCCATAATTACTGCTTATATCAAGTAAGAAAAATATTTTATTGCAACTGACCTGAATAATAGAGTGTGGTGGAAGAAGTGAAGCCTGTTTGGTCGAGACACCATGCGAAAATTGAAATACCAAGGGGAAAAGGCAGTTTCACTGAAAATAAAATATTCATGTTGATAAGTTACATAAAACAAAAGATGGAATGTTTTCTGCAGGGAAATTACTTTGTTTGATGAGCTCCATTTATGCATGAGGGAGTTTTAAATTTTTGAAAAACCCCTTGGTTATTTTTTTTCTTCTTTCAATTCTAGTGGCTTTAATTTCAGACATAAACAGATGTAAAATTTTCTAGCTAAAAGCTTTTTACTCTGTTTAAAGTTGAATTTATGGCATCAGGAAAAAAAAAGATGCCTTTTTACCATGTGAGTGATTAGGACATCAGTAGTTAGGGCATCCACTGCATTTTGAAACTGCCCTATGATAAATATATCTAAATTTGCTTTGTTCACTTTTGATACCATTTTGATTGAAGCATATTCTTGAGGGATGCTGAGTGTCTTGGCTGATAACAAATAGCTTGAGCTTTGGCAGCAATCTCATTTGAATGAAATCTCTTATATAATGAACTTGCTTGAGTGGTCTGAGAATCTCATGTTAAGGTTTACATGTTTAGTTTTTCAGGTTGGAAAGGTTTTGCTTTTACCTGTTGATTAGTATGGGAGGCATTTTAGAATGGCAACAGCAAACACAGATTTGCATTTTATATATTGCTAATCAACCTGGCATTCATATAAAGAGAATTAAGATGTACCTCTATCTCTAGAGACTTAAGTTTCAATGGTAGAATGTCAGGCCAAAAAGAACAACAAATGGGTAGATTTTACCACGTAAACTTTTTTGGTTGTGTGTCATACAGTCAGGGTGCACTGTGACAAGGTTTAAAGGGGCTACTTGTATTTGTTTCATAAGGATAAGAACAGGCAGAGGAGTGAAAGTACACACTAATGTACTTCTGGTAAGCTTTCACAGTGCTTGTTCACACAAAGTTGTTTGGTCCATTAAGGACAGGCCATTATGGAAATGTACTTAGCCAAACATCTATAAACACTGTTCTAGGGAATTACCAAGTGTGGTAAATAAGTAACTCTACTTGTAGAGAGTCTATGAATTTTCTGTCTACATTAAAATAAGTTGTAAACTTCCTTTATTGGCACACTGAGCTCCTGGATAACAAGGATTCAATTAAGAGACTTGGGACTATGTCATCACTGTGTATGTTACAGAATTGTCTAGTGACTACAGCATGTTTTGGAAACTTATCCAATGCCTAACTAACAAGCAAATATAAACTTTATATTCAGTTATTATTTTACATATATACAGGCACATACTTGACTACTATTACTTTTAGATAATTTAAAAGTGCATGGACTTATAAAAATATGCTTAAGAAATTTAAAAGATCTGGGACATCTCCACTTTTATGTTTAACATAGTGGTTTTGCCATGCTCATGTGCGTTGCATAAATATTGACTGATTGTGAATCCCTAGAGAGCCAAGACAGATTTGGTCCATTTACACTCTGGTCAAGTCCACAGTTATGTGAAGTAGGGAGTGAAGCCAATCAACACTTTATAACTTAAAATGACAAGTGCACCAGGTAGTACAAGTTGCTGCATGAATCTGATCCATGAGAGGAGGAGGCAGTTTTGAGTGGAATGTATGCAGTTTGAATTCTGAAAAGTAGATGAATGAAAGGCTATGATGGGGAAACCTTGTGAGTTTTTCATTATAAGACATCATAATCCTGTCAGGAGACTTGGACCTTAATGATGACAGCTAAGCAGCTATGCAATCCCATTGCATGAAGCTAGATGCAGAGAAAACAGAGATTTCCAACAAAGAGCTGGAGTGAGCCTCAGTTCTTACTGTTTTTAGATTATTTTATTTATAAATTTTATTTATTCACTAGTTAAATGGGCTTAATAATACCTTGGCTCCTAAGTGTGTTGTATCTATATGCTTTCAACAAAGTACAGAGTAGGGGTTCAGCCAACAAGACTGGAAGAGGCTGTGGTAATCACTTAGCCTATGGTTCCCAGTATGGACTTTCTACAGAAACTACCTCAAAGCTTGGTGTATGAGTTGTATTATTATAGATTCTAAGAAATGAGATATTGTCCAGATATTAGACTAAGGGAAAATGTGGTAGATTGAAACAGACAGGCCAATAAAAGGAGGTAGTTTGTGCTGGAAAGATGGCTTGTCAGTAAGTGCTTGCCACACAAGTATAAGAACTGGAGTTTGATATCCAGACACATATACAATTATATAGAATGTTGATATGTGCTTGTAATCATAGTGCTGGGGACTTGAAGAATGGCAAAATACTGAAGTTTGCTGGCTAGTCAAACTAATATCCTGGTGAGTTTCAAGAGAGTAAAAGACCCCATCTTAGATGTAAAAGTAAAAACCAAACAAACAAACAAAAAAACAAACAAAATGTAGACAGCTCCCAAGGAATGGGAGTTATTTGGGATTGTGCCCTGGCTTCTATATCCCTGCACACACACATTTTCTCAGCACCAGCATGGATAACCTGCACATAGACATTTACACAAAGAAAGCAGTGGTGTAAATGTGATCATCAGTGGGGCAGACTCTTTAGGAGCTTTTGGCCTTGTTAAGGGGCATATGCCATCATTCCAGGAAGAGAGAACTGTTTGGATGAAGAACACACTTCATCTGTTTCAAATGGGTTCTCTTCAGAGGCTTAAGAAGAGTACATCCTCAATTTGGGAGGAAAAGTGGTTGGGGATGTAGGAGACTGAGGTTTAATGAAAACACATTTGTGTCCATGGGTGGAATTATCAAACAATTTATTTACAAAGGAATACTCCTGAAAGGACTTTAGTATGCAGTAAAATGTCCTTAAAATATATCTACCCAACACTCTATCACCAGCACATGTTAAAATGAGGTTCTAGAATGTCCTTCTACCTGATATAAATCTAAAATTAAATTAATAAATTTCAAAAATTAAGTTGATTTGGGGGATAGATTAAACTGTAACTGTAGATTTTTCCTGGATTTTAGAATTCTCTAAAGATCTGAAGTACAGCAACTATATTTGAAATTTTTCTGATTTTAAATTGCTTGGAATGGCATGGAAAGAGCATAGCCACAGTAGCTAAGAAAGCTAACTTTGAGTGCATAGAGATTTAAAAAGTACCACTGTGTAGTCTATCTGATGACTGACAATGGTATTTCTAACTGCTCTGAGTGAGGAGAGAAGCAAGTAGACTGTATGACATCAGAGGGAAATCTAAAAATAGATTTGCCAGGTGAGGTTTTCCACTTCATCTTAAACAATTTACCCCAACAGAGAGAATCCAGCCACTAGGACCTGGGCACTGGGGAAAAACCTATGCCCCAGAACCCCCACCCATCACTGACCTAGTTTCTTGACAGCAGGGAAAACTCCTGCAGCCAGATTTCCCCACCAACAGCCCCCATCCAACCCTGCAATCTACAAGACCCACTCCCTACCCCCAAACCCACCTATACCCCTGAGACCTCAGAGGCCTCCTAAGACACAGAATCCACCAGCTTTGATGGGATCAAGAGGTGAGTGACTCTCTTCCTACCCAGAGAGTGCTGCCTCTAGGACAGGCTCTCAGGCACAACTTGTAGCCCCTACCCCTACCCATCATCATTGTCTCAGTTGTAGGCCAGAAGAGAAGATTCCTGTGGGTACTATGAACTCTCTCTGTCTGACCCTGAAATCTATACAACCCACTCACTAATCTAAACCTACCCATCTCCCGGTGACCTCAGCAGCTTCCTGAGACACAGAGTCCTCAAGTTCTGATTGGACTAAGAGCAGCTCCCTCAGACACAAACACCCTTGCACCTATTGGTGGAAGAGATGAGTAGAGTCTACTGCAAAAATATATACAACAACATAAAGATCAACATGGCACCACCAGAACCTAGTGGTTCTACAACAGCAAGACTTGAACATCACAACATAGAAGAAGCAGAAGAAAGTGACCTTAAAATGACTTTCAGAAGATGCTAGAGGCATTTAAAGAGGAAATGAAAATTTCCCTTAAAGAAATTGAGGAAAAGACAAACAAAAATTGGAAGAAATCAATAAATCCCTTAAATAAAGTCAAGAAAAAGCAATTAAACATGTGAAGGAAGCAGTTCATGACTTGAAAATTGAAGTAAAAACAATGAAGAAGACACAAACTGAGGGAATGCTGGAAATGGAAAACCTGAATAAATGAACAGGAACTACAGATGCAAGCATAACCAACAGAATACAAGAGATGGAAGAGAGGATCTCTGGCATGGAGGATACAATAGAGGAAACAGATTCATAAGTCAAAGAAAGCATTATAGCAAAAAATGTCATAACACAAAATGTCCATGAAATCTGAGATACCATGAAAAGGCCAAACCTAAGAATAATAGGGATATAAGAAGGAGAAAAATACTAATTCAAAGGGACAGAAAATACATTCAACAAAATTATAGAAGAAAATTTTCCCAACTTAAAGAAGAAAAATGACTATGAAGATACAAGAAGCTTACAGAACACCAAATAGACTAGAATACCCCAAAAGTCCTCTTTCAATATAATAATCAATCCACTAAACATACAGAATAAAGAAAGAATATTAACAGCAGCAAAGGCAAAAGGCTAAGTGACTTATAAAGGCAGACTCATCAGAATAACATCTGATTTCTCAAAGGAGACTCTGAAAGCCAAAACGTTCTGGGTAGACATAATGCAGAAACTAAGAGACCACAAATGACAGCCCAGACTACTAGAGCCAGTAAAACTTTCAGTCATCATAGATGGAATGAACAAAACTTTCCAAGACAAAACGAGATTTAAACAATACCTATTCACAAATCCAGCCCTATAGAAAGCACTAGAAGGAAAATTCCAACCAAAGGAAGTAAGATGCACTCATAAAAACACAGGCAATAGATAACCCCACAGCAGCAGATTCCAAAGAAGGGAAACACACACACGCAAACACACACACACACACACACACACACACACACACACACACACACACAAACACACATCCACACTACCACCAAAAAAATAACAGGAATTAAAAAAATCACTGGTCATCAATATCCCTTAATATTGATGGACTCAATTCACCTATAAAAAGACACTGGCTAACAGAATGGATACAAAAACAGGATCTATCCTTCTGCTGCATACAAGAAACACACCTCAACTTCAAAGATAGACACTACCTAAGAATAAAAGGCTTGGAAAAGTCTTTCCAATCAAATGGTCTTAAGAAGCAAGCTGGTATAGCTATCCTAATATCCAACAAAACAGACTTCAAACTAAAATCAATCAAAAGAGATTGAAAAGAACATTACACACTCATCACAGGAAAGATCCACCGAGATGAAGTTTCAATTCTGAACATTTATATCCCAAATAAAAAGGCACCAACATGTGTAAAAGAAACATCACTAAAGCTTAAATCACACATGAAACCCTACATATTAATAGTGGGAGACTTCAACAACCTGCTCTCACCACTGAACAGATCTGACAGGTCAAAACATAATCGAGAAATAAGAGATTTAACTGATGTAATGACTCCAATGGACTTAATAGTTATCTACAGAACATTCCACCCTAACAAAAAAGAATATACCTTCTTCTCAGCACCCCATGGAACCTTCTCTAAAATAGACCACATACTCAATCACAAAGCAAACAGATGCAAAAAAATTGGAATAACAACCTGTATTCTATCATACCACCATGGTTTAAAGTTAGATTTCAACAACAACAAAAATTACAGAAAGCCTACAATCTCATTGAAACTGAATAATACTCAACTGAATCACCAGTGAGTAGAGGAAGAAATAAAGAAAGACATTAAAGACTTCCTAGAGTTCAATGAAAATGAATGTATTACATACTCAAACTTATGGGATACTACCAAAGCAGTGCTAAAAGGAAAATTCATATCACTAAATGCCCATATAAAGAAGTTGGAGAAATCTCACACTAGCAATTTAACAGCACACCTTAAAGATCTAGTACAAAAAGAAGCAAACTCACCCAGGAGAAATAGATGCCAGGAAATAATCAAATTAGGGGCTGAAATCAATAAAATAGAAACAAAGAGAATAATACAAAGAATCAGTGAAACAAGTAGTTGGTTCATGGAGAAAATCAACAAGATAGACAAACCTTTACCCAAACTAACCAAAAAGTGAAGAGAGGATATCTAAATTAACAAAATCAGAAATAAAGAGGGAGATATAACAGATAATGAGAAAATCCAGAGAATCATCAGGTCATACTTCAAAAAACTTGTACTCCACAAAATTGTAAAACCTAATTAAATTGGACAATTTTCTAGGTAGGTACCACATACTAGAATTAAATCAAGCCCAGATAAACAATTTAAATAGACCTGTTACCCTTAGGGAAATAGAAACAATCATTAAAAGTCTCCCAACCAAAAAAAAGCCCAAGATCAGATGGTTTCAGTGCAAAATTCTGCCAGAATTTCAAAGAAGAGCTAATACCAATATTCCTCAAATTGTTCCATACAATAGAAATGGAAGAAACATTACCAAACATTTATGAGGTTACAGTAACCTTGATACCCAAACCACATAAAGATGCAACAAAGAATGAGAATTACAGAGCAATCTCCCTCATGATCGTTGATGCAAAATTACTCAATAAAATACTGGCAAACCGAATCCAAGAACACATCAAAGAAATTATCCACCATGATCAAGTAAGCTTCATTCCAGAGATGCAAGGATGGTTCAATATATGAAAATTTGTCAATATAGTACACCATATAAACAAACTGAAAGAAAAAAAAAAACATGATAATCTCATTAGATGCTGAAAATCCCTTTGACAAAATCCAAAACTCCTTCATGATAATGGTCTTAGAGAGATCAGGAATACAAGGAACATACCTCAACACAGTAAGTGCAATTTACAGCCAGGGAGCAGCCAACATCAAGTTAAATGGAGAGAAACTCAAAGTGATTTCACTAAAATCAGGAGAAAGACAAGGTTGTCCACTCTCCCCATATCTATTCAATATAGTACTTGAAGTTCTAGCTAGAGCAATAAGACAATAAAAGGAGATCAAGAACATATAAACCAGAAAGGAAAAAGTCAAACTTCCCCTATTTGCATGTGGTATGATAGTATTCATAAGTGACCCCAAAAAATCTACCAGGGAACTCCTACATCTGAGAAACACCTACAGTAATGTGGCAGGATACAAAATTAACTCAAAAGAATTAGTAGCTCTCCTATATACAAATGATAAAAGGGCTGAGAAAGAAATCAGAGAATTATCACCCTTTACAATAGCCACAAATAATATAAATAACTTGGGGAAACTCTAACTAAGCAAGTGAAGGACCTGTATGACAAGAACTTCAAGTCTCTGAAGAGCGAAATTGAAGAAGATATCAGAAAGTAAAAAGATTTCCCATGCTCATGGATAGGTAGGATTAACATAATAAAAATGACAATCTTACCAAAAGCAACCTATAGATTCAGTGCAATCCTCATCAAAATCTTAACACAATTCTTCACAGACCTGGAAAGAATAATACTCAACTTCATATGGAAAAACTAAAAACTCAGGATAACTCACACAATCCTATATGATAAAGCAACTTCTAGAGGCATCACCATCCCTGACCTCAAGCTCTACTATAGAGCTAGAGTAATAAAAACAGCTTGATAATGGCATAAAATCCAACATGTGGACCAATGGAATTGAACTGAAGACCCTGACATTAATCTGCACATCTATAAACACTGATTTTTGACAAAGAAGCTGAGACCTTATCATGGAAAAAAGAAAGCATCTTCAACAAATGGTGCTGGCATAACTCAGTGTTAACCTGTAGACAATTGAAGTCCATATCTATAACCATGCACAAAACTCATATCCAAGTGGATCAAAGACTTCAACACAAATCCAGTTACACTGAATCTGATAGAAGAGAAACTAGGAAGTAGTCTTGGACCCATTGGCACAGGAGACAACTTTCTAAATATAACATCAGTAGCACAGAAACTGAGAGCAACAATTAATAAATGGGACCTTCTGAAACTGAGAGGCTTCTGTAAGGCAAAGGACACTGTAAATAAGACAAAATGACAGTCTACAGAATGGGAAAAGATCTTCACCAATCCCACATCTGACAGAGGGCTGATCTCCAAAATATATAAAGAACTCAAGAAAGTAGACATCAAAATACCAAATAATCTGATTTTAAAAATTAGCTACAACAATTATCTACAAAAGAATATCAAGTGGCTGAAAGACATAGAAGAAATTGTTCAACATTCTTAGTCATCAGGGAATGGCAAATCAAAATGACTCTGGGACACCATCTTACACCCGTTAGAATGTCTAAGATAAAAAACACTGATGACAATTTATGTTGGAGAGGCTTTGGAGCAAGAGGAACACTCTCCTCCACTGTTGGTGAGAGTATAAACTTTTACAGCCACTTTGGAAATCAATATGGTAACTTCTCAGAAAATTGGGAATCAATCTACCTCAAGGCCCAGCTATACTATTCTTGGGCATATACCCAAGGAATGCTCAATCATACCATAAGAACACATGCTCAACAATGCTCATAGCAGCATTATTCATAATAGCCAGAACCTGGAAACAACCTAGATGCCCCTCAACAAAAGAATGGAAAAAGAAAATGTGGTACATCTATACAATGGAGTACAGTAAAAAAATCAATGATATCATAAAATTTTAAGACAAGTGATGGAACTAGATAATATCATCCTGAGTGAGATAACTCAGACTCAAAAGAACAAACATGGTATGTACTTACTCCTAAATGGATACTAGATGTAAAGCAAAGGATAACCAGACTATAACCCATAGCTCCATAGAAGCTAGCTAACAAAGAGAACCCTAAAAGTGACACATGGATCTCCCTGGGAAGAAGAAATAGATGAGATCTCCATGAGCATACTGAAGGTAAGGGGGTAATGGAGGGCAGGGGATGGGGAATGAGAATATAAGGTAACAGGATGGTCGAGCTGGAACAGGGTCAGAATGGGAGAGCAATGAAAGGCATACCATGATAGAAGGAGACAACATGGGGGTAGGCAGAAACCTGGTGCTTGTGACTTTACCAGGAATCCACAAGGATGACCCCAGCTTAGACTATTAACAATAGTGGAAAGAGTGTCTGATCTGGCCTAATCCACTGATCAGATTGGTAAATACCCTAACCGTCATCATAGAGCCTTCATCCAATAACTGATGGAAGCAGATGCAGAGATCCACAGCCAAGAACCAGGCTGAGCTCCAGGTGTCTAGCTGAAAAGAGGGAAGAGGATTCTTTTAGCAAGGGACATTGAGATCATGATGGGAAATCCTACAGAGACAACCAAACTAAGCTAGTGGGAACTCATGAACTTTAAACCAACAGCTGTGGCACCTCCATGGGATTGGACTAGGCCCTCTGCATAAGGGAGACAGTTTTATAGCTTGATCTGCTTAAGGGGTCCCCTGGCAGTAGGATCAGGATCTATCCCTAGCGCATGAGCTGGCTTTTTGGAACCCACTACCTATGGCAGGATACTTTCCACAGCCTTGAGGCAGGGGGAGAGGCTTGGACCTGCCTCAACTGAATGTACCAGGCTTCTGCTTCCCATGGGAGGCCTTACCTTTTAAGAGGAGGGAATGGGAGGTAGATTTGGAGGGTCTATGGAGGAGGAGGGAAGAAAGGGAGATCTGTGGTTTGTATATAAAATTAATAAAAATGTCATAATAATAAAAAAATTGAAGATGCTCTATGTTCTGCAGTATTAAATATTCTGCCCACTTCTAATCATTTATATTAGGACATACACCTCATTAGTACATAAATGTATTTTATCTTTAACAAATAAAAAAACAATTTACCCCTTTGTACCTCTGGACTAGTACAAATCAACTCTGTCATTCTATCTTGTTTCTCAAGAAAGGCATTTCTTGCCCAAAATATATTCTGTGATACTGAACATGAGAGAAGCAAAGAGAAGAAAAATTGTTGACAGTGAATAAATATCCCTATCAATAAGTTAAGGGTTTCAATGTCCATAGTTTTATTTTTTATATGAGGAACAACTGTGCTTATTATAGGATGTGAATAAATAACAATGTGATTGATATCTTGAGCCTCAACTAAAATGAATTATTTTGCCCTTGCATTTTTCTTCTCATGAAATAACTTCATGATAATTGGAATATAATTAAATACATTTATCCCCCATGAAAAATTTTAATATTGTAAAAATATTTCCCTATGAATTATAATTGCTAAAGTAGTTCCTTCCCACTTGAAATTAGTGTTGTTGAGCTTGGGATAAGAATATGTGAGGTTGCATCACTGTCAGAGAGGATGTTTTGAAAGACCTCTTCAACTTGGTGCTGGAAGTGGATTAAAAGTGGAATTAAGGACTAGAGTATGTATGGAGCATGAGGTAATCAGCAATGACCTTTATTTTTCTTCATAAACTTTCTGAATTGTAAACTCATTTGTCCATGCTACTTTTATATTTTCAGGCAGCAGATTCCACCAGTGCCTTAAATTTGTTTCTGCTGTTCTGTGTCTTAATCAACTGATCACTTTGAGGGTCTTAAACCAACCTTTCACTGGCACTTCCTATAGTTAGTCATGTTTTGTTTGTCTGCATGTTTACTATATCACAAGAAGACTATAAAACACGTGTGTGGTGTGAATAACTTTCTGGTACTGGTGCCCGAAAGGAGGCTGCATGCCATAGGGACTCAGAAGCATCTTATTAAGAGATTAAATCATGTTCTTGTTACAGAACACAAGCTAAAGGTAGACAGTGTGGAGGAAGGTTCCAAATAGTAGATCATGGAATGTTTTCAGGAAATAGTGAGATGTTTATGGCTTTGCCTGTGAGCACTTGTGTTTGTGTGTTTGTGTGTGTGTGTGTGTGTGTATGTGTGTGCATTTGTGTGAATGCATGTATATGTGTATATGTGGTATATGTGTGTATGCTTGTATATATGTGTCTACTTGTGGATGTATATGTATATGCAGATGTGTGTGATGTGTGTATATATGTGTGTCCATACAAATGACATGTTTATATACACACATACACTCACTCATTCATAGACTTAAACTATACCACACTTTATTTACCCTCACAGCTTTAATATGAGAAAATTTATTGGAAAAGAAAAATGGGACATTGATTTTATGACTTCTATGGAAATCCACAACTGGTCAAAATGCAGGAACAACTGAGTTGCTCACGAGGTGCTCAACCCAGTAGATAAATCTACAACATGACTCCTATATCCAAGGATTGGTAACATTACAAAAGATGATGTGGAAATATTTTAAGAGTGAGAGGACCAGGACAACTGCAAAATAATATCTTCTAATATGACAAGGTTCACCCATGAAATTCACAATATGCTCTCCAAAACAACATCAACATAATAAAATTATCAGTTGACCTACTAGTGTGGATAGGAGAAATCTCACAAAGACCCATCTGTAGATGAAGATCTACAGTCAATTAATGGCTACTGAGAGAGAGAGAATCAGTGTTCTCTAGGGATGAGTGCCTGATAGGCTACCTAGTCCCATGTAATCAGTCCTAAACACATATACATATGAACCATACTACATGGACTCAAAAGGTTATATACATATGTATTTATGTGTGTATATGCATATGGGTGTGTGTGTGTGTGCATATGTGTGGCTGTGTGAATGTGCATGCATTTGTGTGTATGCATGTGTGTGTGCAACAATGATAATTAAAGGAGAAATTTGGAGAGAGAATGAGGTAGGACATGGGGGGCTTTGGTGGGGAGAAAATGGGTAGTGGAAATGATATTAATACACTATTAATATATGAAATTCTCAAAAAAAATACAAGAAAGTAAATAGGGTAGGGAGGCAGATGAATCAATCAGTGTAGAGCTGGGGGAGGGATGAACATGACCAAAGCACTTTGTATGAAATTCTCAAAGAACAAATTATAAAAATTAATTTTCTTACCTGCATTTGTTATTTATAGTAACACTAGCTTTCATTGCTACTGTAAACAAAACCAAACCTACTATTTACTTATCACTCTGTTGATCCAGTAACTAGTTCAAAGTGTACTAGTTGTATACTAGATAATTTTGTAAATAACATAATTTATACTCTTTTAAAGACAGAAATGACTTTGTAATAATTTTACTTGGATCTTTAGAAGGAAATTAATACCTTAAAAAGCAATACCTAGAGAAGACTATAGATAAATGTTTTGCGTGTGATTTTGCGTGATCAACAATTGAGAATTGTTGAATGGGTGAGTTCAGTTTCATAGTGAACTAACACATTAAAACATCAACAAGATGTATCATCAGAAAAGCTGGCTGGAGAATATGTTTGCTGAAGTGAGAGGAAGAAAAGCCAGGGCGTTTGGTTCTATGGGTAAGTTACATGATCGGCAATGTGTTTGCCATTAAAGAGAGAACAAAAAGAATGGCTGACAGATGAAGAATCAAATAATAGTAGGAGCAAAAATGGACAATTGTCCAGTTTTTAATTCAGAATAAAAGAAGAGGCAAGAAGTAGAAGTTGAATTTAACAGTCTGGGGAACTCATGAGCATTGTTTCAGCTAGATCATAATGTGTTACGCTGGCTTTGAATAATGTGTCTGCACAGTTACGTCATGTAACCCTATACACAGAGCACAGGCTTGTGGGAAGCAAGGCAGCTGGTGCTTCTCCCATTTCACAGATTGCAAAGAGAAGCCTGGTCGCCAAGGTCATGCTTCAGGTAAATAACATAAGGGAGAGCAGCCGTGTTCTGACTTCAACATTTTGAACTCTTCTGTGTGTGGTGCACATCTTGAAGCAGAAGGAGGCAGAAGTATGCTGTAAGAAGGGAAGCATTCTAGGCAGTAATCCAAAAGTGGTCCCTGGTCACCCACCCACTCAAACTATTACCACAGCTCCAGCAAGCACTGGCTGTCACAAAGGAGCCGGGGTAACACTGGATAGTTGCTTATGTTTTATATTACCATACTTACACATTCTACCAAGTGCTGCAGATAGAAACATGAACAAAAACAACCATCGTCTCAGCATTTGTAAAGATAACTTTTTACTAGGAGATAGACTTGTTCACAAGTAAGAGAAATTACTTTGTGTATATTCTCAAACACAAAGTCATGATGTGAGGTAGTTTGAGGAACTTTTAATGGGTTTCACCGTACTGTTGAGATCAGGCCATGATTTGTTTATCTGACATAATAATAAGTATGGGAAGAAGGGAAAGAAATTAAACATGTGTAGTAGGTGGGTCGTATGTGTTTCCATTTTTAATATTGGAGAAATCTCCAAACTGATTATTACAATGGCCATATTGAATTTTAACTCACCAACCATAAATAAATGTTCGTTTCTCTCCACACCCTCTCCAACACTTGTCAGATATGTTGATGACAGCCATTCTGTCTAGTGTGGCATGAGATCTAAACGTAGCTGTAATTTGCATTTCTCTAGTGGGTACAGATACTGAACCCCCTCTTTTTTAAATAGTTTCAGAGAGGTTTTGGCCACTTGTGTGTGTGTGTGTGTGTGTGTGTGTGTGTGTGTGTGTGTGTGTGTGTGTGTTTAAACTGCCTATTTAGTTCATTTGCACATCTGCTGACAGGCAGTTTTCATCCTTTTGTATTTAATTTGTGCAGTTCTTTATAAATTCTGGATATTATTCCCTTGTCTGCAGTATAGCTGGTAAATTGTTCTCCCATTTTCTGGGCTGTCTTTTAACTCTGCTATTTCCTTTGCTCTTTGCTGCACAAAACTTTTATTCACATGTAGTCCTACCTGTTGATACTTGGAGTGAGTTTCTGTTCTGTGGGTGTTCTGTTTTTAAAAGTTATTACTTAACCCAATATCTTGAAGAATATTTTTTGTGTTTCAGGTTTTAAATCAAGGACTTTGATCCATTTTAAATTGATAAAACTAGAAAATTTCATGCTCTATCACAGAGATATTTTCATCCTCAACTTTATTATACTGCTTTATTCAGTATAGCAAAGAATTGAAATCAACATGGTTTGTCCATCAACAAGGGAATGGATAATATAAACTTGGTACATATGTACACACATGTGCATGCAAGCACACATGAGTACATATAATGGAATACTACTACAAATAAAACTAAAGTTGAAATTTTAAAAGTTTGTAGGAAAATGGATGGATTTAATATATAATATTAAGGCTACACTTTCTCAGAAGTAAGTAAACTGTATCTTTTCTCTTATATGAGAAATCTAGCCAACGATATATGTCTATAAGTAAGCAAATGTACATGTGGGCAAAAGAAAACATGAGCAAAAGGGAAGAAGAAAAGCTGACTATGAAGAGATGGTGAAGGACATGAGTTATGAAAACAGGCATAAAACTAACTGTTTTCATAGTTCTTATTCTGTCATGGTTTTTTATTGGGGTTGTGGATAAGTGCATAAAATATATTTTATGCAGAAAGTGTAAAACTTAGTGTGAAGCTTCACAGCTTCTGTTTCAAATGTTAATTCAAACTTTATATAAGATCATTAAGCTACATAGATTTTTTAAATGATAAAATTTATAACTTTTTAAAATGAAGAAATTAAGTAAACCAGGGGGTCCCCCAGAAGGATTCACATATGTGAAGAAATGAGGGAGTGCAACATGACAAGAGTTTTAGTTTCCATTTTAACCAACTTAGAATTTTTCTGTTCATGCTGTGGATGGTGAGACTGAGGCATTTTATTTTTATTTCAGTATTTTTCCCCTAAATGATAATTCTTGAAAGACAAATTACAATAATTTGTTAAGTGATCTTATTAGCTTGGCTGAGAGTCACACATCAGGGATGTCTCTCAGGAAGGTGGAGAGTGCTATGCTGGATGAGGCAGAGTTGTTTTTGTCAAGTGGGAACAAGTGATTAAGAAGCCAGATAACAGCAGATCAGTTAATATTGGGTCATTTCAGGTCACTTTTCTTGTAAGAGTTAAAATGCCTCCTCAGATTAGTAGGACCCCTCTCGAGAATTTGTGTGAGCCTCTTGTTTTTAGGAAAAACAGAACAAAACAAAAACAAACAAACAAATAAACAAACAAAAAAACCAGTCCTATTGGTAGAGATTCTTGCTTCCTTAAATTTTCAGTTTCGTTGCATGGTCCTCAGCACAAAGAATTCTGTTAGGGTATGGGCTAATTAGGTCTGGTCTGAAACAATGGCTTCCTACACTACACACGAAGAAAGAAATGTATTGGTTACTATAAAGTATTTCTCTCTCTCTCTCTCTCTCTCTCTCTCTCTCTCTGTGTGTGTGTGTGTGTGTGTGTGTGTGTGTGTGTGAGAGAGAGAGAGAGAGAGAGAGAGAGAGAGAGAGAGAGAGAGAGAGAGAGAGAGAGAGAGAGGAGACAGGTGGGGAAGAGAACTATAATCACATGTGTCTGGTATTTATGTGGGCTAGATTTCTGCTTCTTTGAAAACATGGCCTCAGCCACAACAGCCCTATAATCTAGAGGCACTGCAGTGGTCAACTTCTATCTCTTTGGGTTGTCCAGTATGGCAGCCGTAAGCCACATGTGACCATGAGCACTTAGAATTTTAAATTTTTCTTTAATTTTAATTTAAAAAGCTACATATAGTTAGTATCAACTGTACAGGGCCATACAAGGGGAATTCAGGAAAAGACTTTTGAGTTCCCTCTACAATAAGTTTGATACATTTGACATAAACTTTATGTTTCTTGTGCATTGTTACCTGAATGTAATTGAAAAATGTGTTTTCTTGGTGTAAGGGAGAACTTTCCTTGACAAAAATGTAGGTGTGAACAAAAGCTCATTTCCCAAACTCACTAGGGGAATAAAAGCTGAACATGTTTATACCAAAAAAATTCACCAAAGCATCTAAATAGAAATCCACATAAAGTGATTTTTTTCCAGAACCCCAAAGAGTTAATATAAGCAACTTGCTTTATATTCCCATTTGAGTAAAGCTACCTGTAAAACAACAGAAATCACAAAAACAAAAAAAAGTAAAATGATTAAAACTAATTGTGTAATTAAACCATCAGGAAAGCCTAAAGGCTAATTCATAAAATGAAATGGGAAAATAATCTGTGGTCAGCCAAGGCATTTCTCTCCATTGTATTTGTTATGTTAGATTTCTATAAAACTTCCTTTTTCCTTAAAAGCATATGTATTTGGATATGTACACAAACTGTGGATATGGAAAATGAAAATTTTATAAAAGTATACATAGCAAAAGGTACATTTTGGATAAAGAGGTGACTCAGTGGATAAAAACACTTGCTACCAGGCATAATGAACTGACTTGTATCCCTGGAACCTAGAGAGGACCAACTCCCACAAATTATAGTCTGAGCTCCATATGAACACATACATAAATGCACACATACACAAACACATTCTCATGTACACACACACTTGAGCACACATATATGCACAAACCACTGTTGTAGAATATTATTTTAAGATGTGTTATGTATGTATATGCTGTGAAACATTTGTTTTAATGATGTAAAGATGTGTTGCATTCTTTTATGTTGCATCTGTTTAATTCTGTGAAGCTGTGTTATTTTGTCTGTCTAAACCACCCTATTGGTCTAATAAATAGCTAGATGGCCAATCACTAATAGAGAAGCAGGAGAAAGGATAGGCTGGGCTGGCAGGCAGAAGGAATAAATAGAGGAGAAATCTGGGAAGAGAGATCAAGGAATGAGAGAGCAAGGAGCAGGATTCCTGGGGCCAGCCACCTACCCACCAAGCTACACAGCCAGACATGGAGTAAGAAGGAAAGAAAAGATATACAGACATAGAGAATGGTAAAATCCCAGAGGCAAAAAGTAGGTGGATAATTTAAGTTAAGAAAAGCTGGCAAGTGCAAAAACACAGGCAACAACATGAAGACCTATATGACAACACCACAACCTAGTGATTCTACACCTATAAGACCTGAACATACCAAGGCAGAAGATACATAAGAAATCAACCCTAAAAATGAAATGACTTTAAGAAGATGATAGAGACCCTTAAAGAGGAAATGAAAAAAATCCCTTAAAGAGGAAATAAAAAATTCCCTTAAAGAGGAAATGAAAAACTCCATTAAAGAGGAAGTGAAAAGCTTCCTTAGAGAGGAATTAAAAAATTCCCTTGAAGAAATGGAAGAAAAAACAAAAAAATTGGAAGAAAGCAAAGAAAGCCAAGAAAAAGTAATTAAACAGATGAAGGAAACAATCCAAGATCTGAAAAATGAAATTGAGACAATAAAGAAAACACAAACTGAGGGAATGCTGGAAATAGAAATCCTGACTAAATGAACAGGAACTACAGAAACAAGCATAACCAACCAAATGCAAGAGATGGAACAGAGAATCTTGGACAACGAAGACACAATAGAGAAAATAGATGTATCAGTCAAAGAAAACACTAAAGACAAAAAAGTTGTAAAACACAAAACATCCAAGAAATTTAGGACACCATGAAAAGACCAAACCTAAGAATAATAGAGATAGAAGAAGGAGAAGAATAGCAACTCAAAGGCACAGAAAACATACCCAACAAAATCATAGAAGAAAACTTTCCTAACCTAAAGAAAGAAATACCCATGAAGATACAAGAAGCTTACAGAACACTAAATAGGCTTGATCCAAAAAAAAAGTCCCCTTGCCACATAATAATCAAAACACTAAACATACGGAACAAAGAAAAAATATTAAGAGCCACAAAGGAAAAAGACCAAGTAACATATAAAGGCAAACCCATCAGAATAACACCAGACTTCTCAATAGAGACTATGAAAGCTAGAAGGTTCTGGACAAATGTTATGCAGACACTAAGAGACCACGGATGCCAACCCAGACTATTATACCCAGCAAAATTCTCAATCACCATAGACAGAGTAAACAAAATATCCCATTAAAAAAAAAAAAACAGATTTAAACAATACTAGTCCACAAACCCAGCCCTACAGAAAGCACTAGAAGGAAAAATCCAACCAAAAGAAGCTAAACACACCTATGAAAACTCAGGCAATAGATAATCCCACACCAACCAACACCAAAGAAGGACAACACAACACGACCACAAAACAGGAATTAACAATCATTGGTCATTAATATCCATCAATATCAATGGTCTTAACTCACCTATAAAAAGACACAGACTAACAGAATGGATAAGAAAACAGGATCCATCCTTCTGCTGCATACAAGAAATACACCTTAACTTCAAAGACAGACACTATCTCAGAGTAAAGGCCTGGGAAAAGGCTTTCCAAGCAAATGGACCTAAGAAACAAGCTGGTGTACCTATCCTAACATCTAATAAAATAGACTTCAAACTACAATCAATCAAAAGAGATCAGGATGAACATTACATATTTATCAAAATAAAATACACCAAGATGAAGTTTCGATTCTGAACATTTATACCCCCAATACAAAGGCACCCACATTTATGAAAGAAACATTACTAGAGCTTAGAATGCATATCAAACCCCACACATTAGTAGTGGGAGATTTCAACACACCACTCTCACCAAAAGCTAGATCTACCAGACTGAAACTCAACAAAGAAATAAAGAACCTAACAGATGTTATGACTCAAATGGACTTAATAGATATCTACACAACATTCCATCCTAACATAAAAGGATATACCTTCTTCTCAGCACCCCATGGAACCTTCTCAAAAATTGACCACATGCTTTGTCACAAACAAATCTCAACAGATACAAAACCATTGGAATAACCTCCTGTATCTTGTTTTACCACCATGCCTTAAAGTTAGACTTCAACAACAACAAAAATTATAGAAAGCCTATAATCTCATGGAAACTGAATAATGCTCACCTAAAACATCAATGGGTCAAGGAAGAAATAAAGAATGAAATTAAAGATTTCCTAGAATTCAATGAAAATGAAAGTACAAAATACCCAAACTTACGGGACACTATGAAAACAGTACTCAGAGGAAAATTCATGGCCCTTAATGCACACAAAAAGAAGATGGAGAAGTCTCATACCAATGAATTAACAGCACAACTGAAAGTGCTAGAACAAAAAGAAACAAACTCACCCAGGAGAAATAGACGCCAGGAAATATTCAAATTGAGGGCTGAAATCAATGAAATAGAAACCAAGAGAACAATATAAAAAAATCAATGAAACAAAGAGTTGCTTCTTTGAAAAAATCAACAAGATAGACAAACTCCTAGCCAAATTAACCAAAAGGCAAAGAGAGAGCACCCAAATTAACAAAATCAGTAATGAAAAGGGAGACATAACAACAGACAATGAGGAAATCCAGAGTTATCAGGTCATACTTCAAAAACCTATACTCGGGTTTGGGGATTTAGCTCAGTGGTAGAATGCTTGCCTAGCAAGCACAAGGCCCTGGGTTTGGCCCTCAGCTCTGACAAAAGAAAAAAAAGACAAAAACCTATAGGAAAATCTGGAAGAAATGGACAATTTTCTGGATAGATATCATATACCAAAGTTAAATCAAGACCAGAGAGACCTTTTAAATAGACCAATAACCTCCAAAGAAATAGAAACAGTCATCAAAAGTCTCCCAGCCGAAATAAGCTCAGGACCAGATGGTTTCAGTGTACAATTCTACCAGACTTTCAAAGAAGAATTAATAATACCAATATTCTTCAAATTGTTCCACACAATAGAAACAGAAGGAACACTACCAAACTCTTTCTATGAAGCTACAATTACCCTGATACCCAAACCAAACAATGATGCAACAAAGAAAGAGAATTACAGACCAATCTCCCTCATGAACATTGATGCAAAAATACTCAACAAAATATTGGCAAACTGAATCCAAGAATACATAAAAAAAAAAAAATTATCCATCATGACCAAGCAGGTTTCATCCCAGGGATGCAAGGATGGTTCAACATAAGAAAATCTGTCAATGTAATACACCATATAAACAAACTGAAGGCAAAAAACCACATGATCATCTCATTAGATGCTGAAAAAGCCTTTGACAAAATCCAAAACCCCTTCATGATAAAGGTCTTAGAAAGATCAGTAATACAAGGAACATTCCTAAACATAATAAAGACAATTTAATAATTTAATTTGATAGTGGCCAAAAGCCACTATCAAATTAAATGTAGAGAAACTCAAACTGATACCACTAAAATCAGGAACAGGAAAGCTGTCCACTCTCCCCATATTTATTCAATATAGTACTAGAAGTTCTAGATAGAGCAATAAGATAACACAAAGAGATCAAAGGGATACAAATTGGAAAGGAAGAAGTCAAAATTTCACTATTTGCAGATGATATGATAGTATACATAAGTGACCCCAAAAATTCTACCAGGGAACTCCTACAGCTGATAAACTCCTTCAGTAAAGTAGCAGGATACAAGATCAACTCAAAAAAAATCAGTAGCTCTCCTATACACAAATGATAAAAGGGCTGATAAAGAAACCAGAGAAACATAACCCTTTACAATAGCCACAGTTAATATAAAATACCTTGGGATAGCACTAACTAAGCAAGTGAAGGGCCTTTTGGATAAGAACTTTAAGTCTCTAAAGAAAGAACTTGAAGAAGATACCGGAAAATGGAAGGATATCCCATGCTCATGGATAAGTAGGATTAACATAGTAAAAATGGCAATATTACCAAAAGCAATCTACAGATTCAATGCAATCCCCATCAAAATCCCAAAACAATTCTTCACAGACTTGGAAAGAAAAACCCTCAACTTCATATGGAAAAACAAAAGACCCAGGTTAGCTAAAAGAATCCTGTATGATAAAGCAATCTCTGGAGGCATCACCATTCCTGACCTCAAGCTCTACTATGGAGCTATAGTAATAAAAACAGCCTGGTACTGGTATCAAAACTAACATATGGACCAATGGAATCAAATTGAAGACCCTGACATTAATCCACACACATATGAACACCTGATTTTTGACAAAGAAACCAAAACTATACGATGGAAAAAAAAAGAAAGTATCTTCAACAAATGGTGCTGGCATAACTGGGTGTCAATATGTAAAAGATTACAACTAGAACCATATCTGTCACCAAGCACAAAACTCAAGTCTAAGTGCATCAAAGACCTCAACATAAATCCTCTTATACTAAACTTAATAGAAGAGAAAATAGCAAGTACTCTTGAACGCATTGGCACCGGAGATCACTTCCTAAATATAACACCAACAGCACAAACACTGAGCACAACAATTAATAAACAGGACCTCTTGAAACTGAGATGCTTTTGCAGGGCAAAAGATATGGTCAATAAGACAAAAAGACAGCCTACAGAATGGGAAAAGATCTTCACCAACCCCACATCTGACAGAGGATTGAGCTCCACAGTATATAAAGAACTTAAGAAATTAGACATCAAAATACTGAACAATCCAATTACAAAATGTGCTAAAGAGCTAAACAGAGAATTCACAAAACAAGAATCACAAATGGCTGAAAGATATTTAAAGACATGCTCAACATCCTTAATCATCAGAGAAATGCAAATCAAAACAACTCTGAGATACCACCTTATACCTGTCAGAATGGCTATGATCAAAAACACTAGTGACAGTCAATGTTGGAGAGGATGCAGAGCAAAGGGAACACTCCTCCACTGTTGGTGGGAATGCAAACTTATACAACCACTGTGGAAGTGAGTGTGGTGGTTTCTCAGAAAATTGGGAATCGAACTACCTCAAGACCCAGCCATACCACTCTTGGGCGCTATACCCAAGGAATGCTCAACCATACCACAAAGTTACATGCTCAACTATGTTCATAGCAGCCTTATTTGTAATAGCTAGAAACTGAAAACAACCCAGATGTCCCTCAACTGAAGAATGGATTAAAAAATTGTGGTACATATACACAATGGAGTACTACTCAGCAGAGAAAAACAATGACAGCATGAAATTTGCAGGCAAATGTATGGAACTAGAAAAAGTCATCCTGAGTGAGGTAACCCAAACCCAGAAGGATAAACATGGTATTTACTCACTCATAAGTGGATTCTAGATAGAAAGCAAAGAACAATCAGACTGCAACCCACAGAACCATAAGGCTATATATATGGCATGGAGGACCCTAGGATGACTTAATATGTGATAGCTACTGTGTGTAGTCCTTTCTACAGCATCATGAGGCCATCATTATTTACCACTTACACCTTACTGCTGTGGACCCTGAAGAAAAGAAGCATTTTCTTTTTTCTTTTTTTATTTCCTTTGGTTTTTCAAGACAGGATTTCTCTGTGTAGTTTTGGATCTCACTCTGTAGACCAGGCAGGCCTTGAACACACTGAGATTCACCTAGCTCTACCTCCTGTGTGCTGGGATTAAAGGCATGTGCCACCACCACCCAGCCATAAAAAGAAGCATTTTCAGTCACTTGGCTGGTGAATGGTGGAGCTAGAGTTCCATCTAGAAGAGATTTTATTTACCTCAGGAAGAGATAATTGCTCAGGAATGGATGAAGAGGTTTTTCTTTCAAACAGTAGAGAGAAAATGTCACTTCTGCCTAAGACCGACTTTCAAAAATATGCTGTATGTTTTTTAAAATTATTTTCTCTTGAAAAACAAAATTATGACTCTGTTTTACATAAATAGTACCTTGATGTTATTTATCAGGAGTAAACCAGAGAAGTCATTAAAATCTCCCCATTTAATCCATGGACACACACTTCTCCTAGGGTACATAAAAAGTGTTCATTTGATCATAAAAGCATTCTGTGTCTAAAACAGAACATTGATCATACAATTAAACAAACAGAACTTGTAAATTTCATGGATATTGCAATACAATGCCAACAGAATAGCCAATGTTTCCATTGAGTATGTAAAAATTAATGATGTTCATTAGTTCACTCTACACTATTCACTTAATTTTCCTTTATATATAAGCATATATATATATATACATATATATATATGTATATATATATATGTAAATTTTATTTGTATCCAAGGAAGAAAGGCTATCTATATTCTTATCATGGACTGTAAGGTTTCTACTTCATAAGGAACATTTGAAAGAAAGAGAACTATTTTGTTAACACAAGCACATGCACAGTTCCGAGTCAGGTTCATAATAGTCATTTAATATTTACTCAATGTACTTTGATAATTTTCCAAATCCAAAATAGAGTTACTTTGTAGCTCCATTATATGCTATTATTCTGGATGTATAACTGATTTCTATTGAGGGGGCAAAGTTCTATTTACCTTGATTGCTGTATTTTGTTAAATATTCTCTAATTGTTCTTTTGTACATGAAACTGATCTGATTTAGTCACAGTGAGAGGACATTTTTTTGGTCATTTTTACATTATTTGTAATGAATTTACAACAAGCACCCAACCTCTCACACTGAACCCCTAGGCTGATCAATTGAAGGCATTTACTGGATCACCAACTGAGATTACATGGTGTAATCTGTGTCCAGGGATCAGAGATTTCTCTGTGCAAATTTAATTTACTCTTGTGAGGATCAAAATCTCATTAATACTCTACTCTTTCCAACTGAGCTATAAGCCTGAAGCAATTAGTATTCAAAAATATTTTCTTTCATTAATATTTTTGACTATGTAATCTGTTTTTGTTCCATTTTAGGAATCAATATGATGTGTTTTAAAATTAAAAATGCATGGGCATTTCTGTTGTTTTTTTGTGTTGTTATTCTCAAATAAATATTTATATACAAATTAAGCAATAAAAAAAAAAAAAAAACAGAGTTTAGAAGCCCATTTCTTTCTACTTTCCAAATGAAGTGACTAATAACTTTCAAGGGATCAGGATTGTTCTTGCACAAAAGAAGAAGTGAAAAAACATTTTTAATCATTAACACAAGAGAGTTTGCCACTTTGCGGCAGGGAAAGACACTGAGCACTAGCTGTGTGAGCCTGCAGGCTGTTGATGAGCCACACAGATGTGTGAGAAACAGTCTCCCAGCAATGTTTAAAATGGATAGTGAATGAATAAACAGTTTTTTATGTGCTTCATCTAGGACTATCCTATCATCAGTTATTATATGAAAGTCTGTATGATAATACAGTTTCTTTTAAAGCCTACCAAGATTTCCAAAGAAACTATTCAAGAATAGAAAAAGATGATAAATTCTGTCTAAAGCAATTTGGTTTTGTTTTGGTTTTTAAACACCGACATAATTTGAAAGTATGATACATTGCCAACTATCTTTGTTATAATAGCATAGTGACAGATAATACTGTAAATGGATAATCTGTAATACTACAAACCATAGAATAGCAAAAATCCTCTATATCAAACAATAATCTATATTGTCATAACTCCCTCTGGCATCACATGTAATGTTCATGGGGCACAGTAACTTTTCTTGTCTTTTTTTTTTTTCAGTTCTGGGAATTTTAGGGAAGGGGGTCAAAATGGCAGCTTTTTGCAGGTGCCAAAGTAAAACTTTATTTTTATTAATTTTGAAAGGAAACTCAGATTCTTCCATTGTTAATACAGGCTACTCATTTCATCTGTGTTCTGTACAACTGATGACTTTGATATAAATATAAAGCACATACTTTTAAATGATATTATTGTTTCAGTAGATATTTAAAGCTACTTGTCTATTATTAGCACTTGAAGACCACACAGACTTCATTGTAGTCTTGTTTTAAAAGGATCTTGAGTTATCCACATGTGAATGTTTTCAATGGAAGCATTTAGCCTATTTAAAGTTTTCAATGAATAAAACAAAAAGCATCAATCCACAGGAAATATTTTAAATGGAATTTGAAACTAATAATTTACAATACTTCCCATTAGTGATCTTCTCATTCTACCCTGCAGAATAATGTGAAGTAAATGTATGATATAATGAATGAAATTTACAAACAAAAGTAAAATTACTTAGTGCTAATTGACCAGAAGGATTACATTTCACTATTACACTGCTTACTAAGCTTGTTTTCAAACAAATTAATTATTTAAACCTACACAAAGTTAGCATACAGTGAATACTTGCTGAGTACATATCAGATGATAAGGAGAATATTGTTGATGAAGTTATTACCCAAGGTTTTTCAAAAACAAATAGTATTTAAAAACAAATTTATTATAAAACATGTTGCACACATATTCTAGTAAACACACACACACACATACACCCCAAAATTAACCCGACTATATAACTCAATTAGAACAGAATTTTATACTTTCATTATTGAATGAGTTTTTACATACTTATCTACCACCAAAAATGAAAAATTTATGGCAGAATTGGCAGTAGAAAACAATTAGCTTTATATCCTCTTTCATGCCCATTATTGCTAGTCTTGTTACTTACTTCACTTTGCTGTTTGGATCATGGATGGTACTGATGACTAAAGATGCAAAAATGAAAAAGGCAGAGGCTCTGAGACTCAGAGGAGGGACAAAGAAGCAAATTATTACATAGAAGTACCTGCAAAGTTTAATTAAATGACTTTGAAGGAAATGGCTGGGTTTATAATAGAGAGAAAATAGGAGAAGGCTATGGAAGAGATAACCTTCAATTATCTTTGAAAGCTGTGAAGGAATTTATCAATGATTTTTAATACTAAAAGTCACACATGTTGTGATAGTAATGGCTTACTTATGTGTGCACAGTTGGGTTGGGATCTAGATTGTTATTTGACTAAGCCCCCAAATATCCACATCTTAAGTTCTGGACCCCAGACATAGTACTGTTTATAACAAAGAAAAATATTCAGATACAAGTAACTGTGTTTTGAGTTAATGATGATTATTATGGATTAGCATGAAGAGATAGATCTAAGTGTAATTACTGGTGTCTTGCAAACACAGAGGGGAAAATAGTCTTGACTGGAGAAGAGAACATAGCAATGTGTGGTAGAAACAGAAATTGAAGCAAATGCTTAAATAATGAAGAAGTCATCAACAAGTGAGAGAATGAGATAATATGTTGTAAATATTATTTCACCTAGGCAAAGATGTATTATATTTGTTCATGCTGCAGAATATTACTTTAACTGTTTAAAGATGTGTTACTTTTGTTTAAGCCACATTTGTTAAATGATATAAGGATGTGTGTTTAATTATGTAAAGATATGTTGCATCTGTTTCACCTTGCCTGCCTAAGATACTTGATTGGCCTAATAAAGAGCTGAATGACCAATATCTAAGCAGATAAAGAATAGGTGGGACTGTCTGGAAGACAGAACAAATAGCTGGAGAAATCTAGGCTGGAAAAAAAGAAGAACAGGAGGAATAATAGAAAAAGGAGGAGTTGAGAATGAGGGACATGCCTGTGGCCAGAAGCCAGGCAGCCATCACCCAGCCAAACATAAAGACAGCATGAAAGTAAGAAAAGGCAAAAAACCAAGGCAAAAGGTAGATGAAGAAAAATAGGTTAAAAGAGCTATCCAGAAATGTACCTAAGATAGGCCAAGCATTCAAACCTAATAAATCTTTGTGTTGTGATTTGGGAAATGGTTGGTGACCCAAAAGAAAAAGCCTGTTACAGCAATGGATTCTTCTTTTGGACATTCCAGAAAGAATCTGACCTCCTGCTTAAACCTTGACATATGCCCTGGTATCTAAATTTAGATTATTGTTTCCAGAACAAAGAATCAGCATATCCATGTTATGTTGTTCCAGTGAGCATAACCATTTGTTGTACCAGAACTGAGAAACTAATCTAAGTATGAATTTGCACCTATAAATGTCATTATTAAACTGCTTCTCAATGTTAAAAGCCCCAAGGGGTTATCTTAGACTCAGTATTTAGCAATGCAAATGTGGCTGATATTATGTTCAGATTCTCAGCTCACAGGTATTGTGATGTGCAACATGCTTAAACTATGTCTCTGCTTCTGGTAGATCTGAAAACTGACCTGGATTTCACTTCCATACTCTGGAAACATAAGAGACCCACAGTGCTTCCCCCTGGAAATACTAAATTCATGATAATATTTATATTTACTTCTAAATTCCTAAAAGGCCACAGGCTTAATCCCAAATTTTAAAAATACAATTTTTAACATTAGTTAAGAAAGCTAAAATAGCGAATGAGAAATGGTTAGACAATACTAGAAAACACATAGGTAAGTATTTGTCTATATGATTGCATTGGGGATAAAGATATAGATACCCTCTAGATCTATTTTGTGTCTAGAATCAACTATCTTTGATAAGATTATTGAAGATGACTCTGAAATCTACAGCTTTGTTTACTGGATTATGCTGACTAGATTGAAAATGAATGTACACAAAGAAGTAAGTAAGTAGTTTTCAATGCATTTAGTTTTAAATTCCTTCTAGATTTACGTGTGAGTATTGGTGTTAAAATGAAATATTATAGATGTTGTTATAAGTGATGGAATTGGGAGATAAAGGAAAAAACTGCTCTGGTGTCTTTGAGAAGAATATCGACCAAATTAGACAACTGAGAAGACAGCTAAAGGGTGAGATAGGAGGACAACAAACAAACAAAAAAACCAACAGCACATACTCCACAAAACATAAAAATATCTGGTGCTGGTGAGCCTAAAAGAAGAGTTCTAGAGAGATAATTTATGCTGACATATCATAAGGGAGAGTTTAAAGGATGCATAACTGAAAGCAGTGTTGACATTTTTAGCCAAAACAAGAATTCCTAAATCAGGAGATGTTTTCATCCAATATTTAACTGAGTGACAGAAAAACAAAATCAAAACATGGGTTTTAATGGCAACATGTGTGTCCAAATGTGTGCAGTTCCTATTGGTCTATGAATCATGGAGTGTCCTAGGAAAGATCAATTATGGAGAAGTGGACTGCTATCCTTTAGTTCTTTCTTCCCACTCCTTGCACTCTGGTCATGGCTCCTAAGTAAAAAGCTGGACTAAAATTTCTATGAAATGAAGATGTATCCTAAAACTAGTCACCTCATGCTTTATATATACAAAGGTAGATAGTTTTTGACACAGGGAGAGCACCACTTTCCCTTAATTGTATTTTTGTCTAAAGCTAATTTCAGTCTTTTTTTTTTTTTTTTTTTTTGGTTTTTTGAGACAGGGTTTCTCTGTGTAGTTTTGCGCCTTTCCTGGAACTCGCTTTGTAGACCAGGCTGGTCTCGAACTCATAGACATCCGCCTGCCTCTGCCTCCCATGTGCCACCACCACTCGGCAAATGTTTTAAGTGCATACTATTTTGAACACCTTTTTTTTTTTTTTTTTCCAGAGCTGAGGACCGAACCCAGGGCCTTGTGCTTGCTAGGCAAGGGCTCTACCACTGAGCTAAAAAATCCTCAACCCCTTAGTCATTCTTGCTTTTGAGCAAAAGAAGTCTTCTTTACAAACCATAAGCCATTTTTCTACTTGAGCTGTTATAAAATTTTAAATCAATTTTAATTAAGCTGTCTTAAGGGTATTTATTATTTATTTATTACATCAAGACTCATATTCATGGAAAGTGATCTTGAGCCTTATTTCCAGGATGGGGCTGATGTGCTCTGGTCAGTATGTGCTTTACCACATTTCTTTCCTCGACAATGACTTAAGCAGCAGCAGCTGATTGGGCTCATCTTGAAAGCCACGTGGATTTCCTTGAAGATTTGAAAACTTTTCCAAAAAGCTCATTTGACATCCCAACACCTACCTGTATGACCTCAAGACTATAACGTATCCTTCCTAGATATGCATTTTATTGGTTAGGAAGACATGAATGGAACCTCAGTATAAAATGGTGACAGAAGACAGTCTTTGTACTCCAAGAAATTTAATGAAAAAAAATCTCAGCTTCCCTCTCAGCCTTACTTTCTGGGAGATGGTACACTGAGAATGGGGAGAAATTTGTCACCAATGCTATCTCATTTGGTGGTACTGAGGTTTTATATCTATGATATCATTTGGAAAATAATATGATTAATTGAAAGGTCAGCTGTGATATCAAATGAATCATTTCAAATTCAGGATTGTTCATGAACTTCTTATGTAACTTTGAGACAAAAATTTGTAATTTATTAACAGCCATTTTTTCCCATTTGTGTATGGTATTTGTGTTTGAATAATTTGAAGTTTATTCAAAATAGTAAAAATAAAGTGAATAGCACAGTCTCTCAATCATAGAAGACATTTAGTAAAAACCTGATTTTAAATTATCACACAATTATGTGTAATACGTATGTTACTATGCAACAGAATTAGAATTGCTATTGACTTCTAGAATGTAGATCAGACAAAATTATGATAAAAGTCCCTATGTTCTTCACTGAGATTTTTATTTTTATTTTAATTCTAAGCCATAACAGGGTACTGAAGAACAAATATGTAGAAAGGTTATGATGTTAAGGTGTCCAATCTTGGTTCTATTTTTATAGTTTATACTATGATATTCTGATATGTCACATTATTGAATGCCAATTTAAGGAAAGGTTATAGCAAATAAAAAGTATACTGACTTTTTTGATCCACATTGTCTGTGGAAGACTATAGAAAACTGAGCCTTCTCTGAGTGTTAGAAAATCCTTGAGAGGCACTATCATAATGCCATCTCTGAATAAACCCAGCATTGGACCAGAACAGTTCAAGTTAACATCTCTTGATGAAGCAGTTCAGTGTGTTTTCCACTACCAGCAAATAAAGAACTTGTGGGGAGTAGAGATGACTCAGAGTATAAAGAGCCTGGCCATACACACTGGGGACATGGGTTCCACTTTCAGAACTCACAGAAAGATAGAAGGAGAGAATGGATTCTACAGGGTTGTCTTCTGATCTGCACATGTGTAACACAGTAAACACATCCACACATATGCTCATGCACACATGCATGAGCACTATGATGATTATGATGGTGATGATGCTTATGATGATGGTTTTAAAAATTAAGAAACAAGGAAATGGACAGTCACCCATTGTGCATAAGGACATTTGTACAATTAATATGATACATATTAATACAAATGTACATCATATGTACTGTAATCATATGTACCATTCCAATTAATCTGTTAAAATGTGTGCTATTTTTTACCCATGCCTTAATGAATTAACAGAAAATTAGAATAGTTGAAGAACTCACTCAAGTAGTAAATTTAGAACTAGATACCAAAGTCTTCCTAGTATAATATATCTAGCATATTACAGTAAAGAATTAGAATAATCTAGCAAAAACATATACCCATATGATCAATACTACATGCAGAAAACATAGTTATGATTTAGAATATAGAAAAAATTAGCTACTGATATGTGGTTGTAAATGGTAAAGAGATAACCTCTAATATCCCTTCTTAATCATTTAAGATATATTTTAAACAGAATTATGACTATAAGAACCAAGATATTTTTAAGGTTTCCACAGAAAATGTCAAGTATCAGGAAATACCTAGGCCCTAGAAATTGCAAAATGCATTCTTAAGAATAAATTCATCATAATTCTGAAACTGTACTGACAAAACTGTTTCCGACAAAACTGTACTCTTAATTTTGGATGGTATGAAGAAATGACTCATTTGGACAAATATTTTAAATTTAGTGGTTTGTTACTTGATGCAATTTTAATTCTGTCACTAATTCCAAAGTGATATCTTTGAAAATTTGTGTTAGAACCGCCTCTCACTCCTTCTTTCTTAATTTATTTTTAAATATTTTATTAATTCTTTGAGAATTTTATAAAATGAACTTTAAACATATTCACTACACCAAACTCCTCCCCTTACCACACTCTCCATTCTTCCACCCCTTCTACCAACCTTTAGGTTTCTTCCTGCTGCTCCTCTCCCTGCTTCCTTCTCTTCCTTCTTCTTTTCCCATCTAATCCAGTTTGTGCTGCCAAGTCAGTCTTTGGAGTGGGGTCTAACCTTGTGTGAGGTCAATCCACCCAGGTTCTCATAATTAAGGAAAGCTGCCTCTCCCTCTTCTAGCAGCTAGCACGTCCTCATCTAGTGGTGAGATCACACACCCATCTTTCCTGGTCTGTGCTAGGATGTTGTCTGGCGGAAGCTTGCTTAGTCTTGTGCTTGCTTGTCATAGCCACTGTGAGTTCAGGTGCACATTTGCTATGTTGTGTCAGGAAAACCCCTTTCCCTGAAGTCACCTGCTATCTCCACCTCTTACAATCTTTTCACCCTCTTCTCTAAAAGTCCCCGAGTCTTGGGGTGAGGTATGAATGTCTGATTTAGGCCTGGCCACTCAGTCTTTTGTTCTCTGCACATTGACCAGTTGGGAGTCTGTGTTGATTGTCATTTACTACAAGAAGTCTTTGTGTCAATAATAGTAATATCCTACTCACCTAGAGAATACATTAATGAAATAAATATTATTATTAAAATAAAATATGATTCTAAGATATGAAGGTGGTAAATTTTAAACTTAAAGTATTACTATAACAAACTTGCTGAATGTTAGCTATGTAAAACTTTTTAAATTGAAGCCCTATTAGGAACAAAATAGTTCACTTCACTTCAAGAAAGCAGTTGTATCGTTTTAATATTCAGTGGTTAATATAAAAAGACTTAACATTGACTAAATGTACTTCTTTATTGAGGACAGGGATGGCCATCTCCCATTATTTTTTAGTAGTAGTCTTTAAAAACTCTCTACTCACAAGCTGAATTCTTTTAAAGTTAAGGGGGAAAAGTCCTAATGGAAAAGTAAGATCCCACTATGTGGCCTGAAACCATGTAACACTGCTTCTCAAATGGGAAAAGAGGAAGAGAGAAAAATGTGATGAACCCTTAATACTCTAAGCTCCTCTAACTGAGATGTGGTGGTAATTGCTTTTTATTTTTCGTGCCATCTCCTGGAAATGGTAATGCTTTCAAGTGAGGATCAAAGAGAATGACCTACATACAAAATAGATTGTAGTATGTAGTTACATTTTTCATCCTTTGTAATATGCTTTTTGCAACCATACTTCTAACAAGAAACACAGCATAATACTCGTCATTTTTTAAAATGAGCTGTCACTAAGGTCAGATGGGATACTTGGAAACTAGAAAAAAAAAGATGATTTTGTCCAAGGTGTTAATGCCTATGGATAAATTAGACTGCACACACCACCCTTATGCACTTTAAGGAAATAAAATTCAAGATTCAGAAATACATACTTGGAATGGATACATTATCTCTCTGTAATGGGATATAGGTATGTGCATGCTCTCTCTCTCTCTCTCTCTCTCTCTCTCTCTCTCTCTCTCTCTTTCTTTCTCTGGTGTGTGTGTGTGTGTGTGTGTGTGTGTGTGTGTGTGTGTATGACAGAGAGAGAGAGAGAGAGAGAGAGAGAGAGAGAGAGAGAGCAGAAAAACAAATCATCTACTCTTCTATAAGGAGAAAAGACAGAATGCCATCATTTTACAGCTTATAATCACATTTTGTATACAAATGATGTTTTATTTTTCTGTTCCAAAACTGGTCAATCAGATTCCCGTATATTAATCCCGTAATTCACTCTGAACATTTCAAAGGGAAATGTATCTCTTGTCAAGCAATCATGAGATGGTCTGGTGTCTAATAATGTGAATTTTCCCAGAGGAATAATACATTAAGATATTATTAGTTAACCTGAGGCACCAGATATCCCCACTGATGAACAGTGCCTGAAACATGGGAGTTCTAGGGAAGTATCCTAACTAGGTAGAAAACAGATTCAGGGTAAGCAGGAAAAAGGAAGATGTCTCATTTACAGACCCCCCAGGGCTGTCCATTTGCAATCTTCTTACCCTTAACAGGTTAAAAATGTACCCGATGCTCTAATGATACTTACAAAGTAACAGCAGTGACTCTTTGGTACCATTCATTTGATTGCAGAAGGTGAAATGAATTCTATTTAGTGACCACCCAGGTAGGTTGAGTGCATTGAAACATATCACACTGGTATGGAACAGAAATGACTTCTCTTCTGTAAAGATATCCAAAGTGGCATTTTATTGTAATAGCATCCCTCTTCTTTGAAAAGAAAAAAACTAGTTTCAGCATAGACCTTGTCCACATGTGGAGTTACTCATTTCAGGAAGGAACAAGGAAACTGATGATGTTGGTCAACATGTATGAGCAACTTTGGTACATCTGCAAAGAGCTTTAAGGATGTGCAACAGAATAGAAATGGAATACAATAAAAATGTAGCTGCATTTGGTTTTAGAAGGCAGATTCACATGTTTTGCACAGAGCCTGACATGTTATTATTGAGTAACTATTTAGTGACTCTTATTTTTCCTGTAATCGTGATAAAACTTAATATGTACTCCCATTAAAAGAAGTATTATTTCTAAATTATCATCCTCAAGACAAGAGACCACTTAAACAATTTAATAAAATGGCTGTCTGAGGAGAGGAAGAATTCATATAAAATACTTTTAACATTAAATACTGGTGCAAAAATGCTTTTATTTGGAACTAGTATCATGTTCCAAATGAACTTGGCTATTTTGCCAAGAAAACGTCCTGAATGAGATAGCCATATTTACTGAAATGTTTTCATAATGTTCTGTTGATCCCAGCTCTGCTTGAGTGTGCACTCAGTGATACTTCCATAGAAGAGCAAACAATTCCATATCAAACTCTGGAGATGGAAACATAACATTTGTCCAAACCAAAAAATGCTTGAAAAGATATGAAAATGTGCTTCTCATTTACAAAAATTATATTCTATAAAACCTGAAAATCCTGTATTCAGAAGATGGAGTGAAAAGTTTCTTAAATTATTAAGCTTAAAAAAATAACAATAAGCAACATTGTTAAAAAATCAGCATGATTAAATGTATTCTGGGTGAATATGAATTGACTAAACCATTTGATATATTAATATTTGTGAAGGTCTATAATGAACCTTCTAAAGAATTCTACCTGTGTTGCATGACATGGTTTCACACTCATTTTGGTTATTAACTCTGAGAGAAGCTATACTTTGTAAAATCAGTGACCAAAAAAAAAAAACAAACAAACAAAAAAAAAAACCTAATGGGATAGGGTTTCAAGTATGGCTTCAAATATACAGTAGAGTTTTTATTTTGAATACACTTTTCTCATAAGAATCTTTGGAAATAAAATGTAATTAAAATTTTTACTTAAAATAAGTGTACAGATTTCCATTTTTGGTTTATGATGCTTTGTGCCATCGTTACAGCAAGTGGTGAGATTTTTTTTCTTTTAATGAACAATGTGTGCCAAGAAAAAGCACTGCACTGTTAACACAGATACTACAATCTTGGCTAAATAATAAGAACATATAATTTATGAGAGAGAAACATAGAAAAAGAAATGTTCACCAGTCAACTAGTTCTAACCAGCAAGGACTCCAGTGAGGTCTTAAGTTTGAGTTACCGATTCCAAGCTTTGAAAATAAGTTTTTGGTCACCTTTAAGGAGATAGCTACAAGAAAAGGGAGCCTTAGGGTCTTTCTTCTTTGTTTCTTCCTCTTGCTCCACCTTCTTCTTAATATCACTGGTTTTCATATGTGTAGGTATAACCCACACACCATGGGGGTCGTCTAGTGGATGAATAGTCAGATTTGCTAAATCTATGTGTGGAGCTTGCTAACCTAGAATGCCTTCCAGTTCTCACAGTATTAGCTCTGCATTCCCTTGCTCTCCAATCTGTCCATGTAGAAAATGTCATTTTTCAATTATACATCAATTACTTAATGAACTGCTCTAAGTTAAGAGAATATAATTTTGTATGACACTGATACAAATTAGACAAATTATGTAGACAATAGATTCCTGAGCTAACTGTTAGGGTCATAATTCAAAGTATTCTTTTGGTTATTTGATGATTATAATACAGGACTAAAAAGAGCTTCTGTATTATTTACCTCCTATTTTAGGTATGAAACATCTCTAAAAGGAGATAATTTTCCATACAACTCAAGCATACCTATGTGGGATGGTATGTATGGTGTTGTCAAGTTCACATTTTAGAGCATACACTTGCCGACTCTAGCAATAATTGCTCACAGGTCTTTTAAAAATTCAAGCATACAAATATATCTGCTGAAACAGTTCTTACTCTTCATATAAAGATTCAATCCAAGACTGGGTTCTACTCTAATGTCTAAGTTGAAGCCCATCATTAATAAATAAGAAATATCAACTCTGCATGGGGCTTATTTTCATTTACTTATCAGTTGGGCTGTTCATTGAGTTGGTTAGTCTTAGAAGTCTCTGGCCCTTGGAGGAAAAAGAAAACATTCATGAGATTTCTATTTTTCATCTGGGACACTTTTCATGTCCAAAATCCAAAAATCTGCATTTGTCACCAATTAGACCAACTTGCAAGGAACTGGCTCTTTGACACCATTGGATAATCAAGTAGACAGAGTCTGGGTAACTGGTCACTATGATGCTCCTCAGATCCTCAGTGAGTCCATGGTTTTGCAGCTCAGTAGTTTGATGGTCAATGTTTCAGCATCCATGTTTATTTGTAGAAATACTATTAAAACTCTGAATCAAAATCCATTATACTATTTTATAGTAAATTCATTTATATAATATTTACACCTATAAAACATTTTGTTCATATACAATTTTTTCATTAATTTGGGAGAAATCATACTTGTAAACATTGGGTTGGAACTTAAAAGGAACAAACTAATTTATTCTCTTCTTGTGTTCTTTTCTTTTACCTGGGCCGCCCAGTATATATACACATTACTAATCATTTAGTGTTAATATAAATTGCATTGAGTTGCCAAAGTAATTTATGTGCATGTATTTAACTCCTGTGTCATTCTGATAAAAGTAAAATTCCCTTTAATCTGTAGTGTGTAGCTAGGAGACAAATTCTCTTAGGACCTCACATGTTAACTCTATCTACATCAGTGGTTCCTAACCTTCCTAAAGCTATGACCCCTTAATATAATTCCTCATGTTGTGGTGAACCTCAATCATAAAATTATTTCATTGCTAATTCATAACTGTAATTTCACTACTGTTATGAATTTTAATGTAAATATCTGATATTCAGGCTATCTGGTATTTGACAACTGTGAAAAAGCCATTTGATCCCTAAGTGGGGGTCCAGACTCACAGGTTGAGAACCATGATCTATGTCCATAATGGGAGGATACAGTTCAAAATATAATAATCCTTTAGTATACTGCCTGCTATGTCTTTTGATTTCCTACTCAAAAGTTCTATAACATAAACCAGCATATGGTAATAAATTCCATATTCATCTGTAAAATAATATATATATGAATGAATATAGAATTTATATATATTAAAAGCATTCATAATCCTTTTTCCTAAGTATGAAAATCTATATGGTACATATTTAATATTTCAATCATATTTCCAATTTTCAAAATATCAAAGTAAAATAACTAATGTTTTCTTTTTCCTTGGTGGCTACAACCAAATTTTGTGATCATTATTTATTCACTGTTCAATGTTAGTGTATCTTTTGTTACTTTAAAAATAGAGATATAATTAATCAAGCCATATTTTAAAATTTTGGCAGTGGTTGAGAGAAAGCCTGAACTGATCTACTCTGGTGATCTGATGGCGGAACACCATAACTGACATGATAGAACTCTCATCCAATGACTGACAGAAGCAGATGCAAAGATCTACAGCCAGGCCCCAGGTGGAACTCCAGGAGTCTAATCAGCGAGAGAAAGAGAGAGAGAGAGAGAGAGAGAGAGAGAGAAGGGATTGTATGAGCGAGAATTGTTGAGACTGTGATTGGAAAAAGCACAGGGAAAAATAACCAAACTAGTGGAAACACATGAACTATGAACCAATAGCTGAGGAGCTCCCATGAAACTGGATCAGGCCCTGTGAATAAGTGAGACAGTTGATTAGCTTGAACTGTTTGGGAGGCCCCCAGGCAGTGGGACATGGACCTGTCCTTCGTGCATGAGCTGGCTTTTTGGAGCCTGGGGCCTATGCTGGGACACTTTGCTTAGCCTGGGTGAAGGGAGGAGGGGACTGGACCTGCCTTGACTGAATCTACCATGCTGAGCTGAATCCCCAGGAGAGTTCTTGCCCTGAAGGAGGTGAGGGGAGGGCAGAGTGGAAGGAAGAAGGACAGGGGAATTCATGGCTGATATGTAAAATTAAATTAATTATAAAATTAAAAAATAAAATATTGATAACCATACTTAAGATATTAAATTTAATTTTCTAAAAAAAAAATAATTGACCTGGAAGTAGTTTCTTTATAGAAAACTTGTAGAAAATTAGTGTGTGTGTGTGTGTGTGTGTGTGTGTGTGTGTGTGTGTGTACACTTGTGTGTGGTCATGCCTAACCCATATCTATCATAAATAGAAGCAGAAAGTACAGAACAGATCTTCTTAACTTGATCTAAAATAAAGCTCTTTTTAACACAGATGATTTTAGCACTGTCCCATACAAAAGTAGAGTCCCCATTTCCACATGCCCTTTCTTAGTAAACCACTGAGAAGCTGCCAAAGGCACACAATCAAAAGACCTGCCAGTCAGCCTCAGTCCATTTAAGGAATGCCCTGCAACAACACCAATCTAAGAATTAGAACACAGTCATGGCATCTTGTTACCCACTGACTTATTTTGATAAATATTTATTTTATGTTAGTTATGAAAGGAATGCTTCTTATGGTAGGTAGCCTAGAAAAACACATCAAGAACTTTTATTTAAAAAAATAAAGATTTCCACCAATAACTCTCCAAGATGTAGCACCTTGTAACTTGCATTCAAGGATGCAGGAGTACTTCAAAATTGTGGAGATGGAAACTTGAAGCTTTCTGTGTGCTCAGTGGAGACACTGTAGGTTACAAGGATTCCACAGACAGCTCTCTGGCTGCCTTTTATCTAAATTTATTATGTCCAGCAATACCATGCACAAGTCCATAAAGTAGTAGCTAACTACTATACTTCTGAGTCTTAAGTGTCTCATGGAGTATCGATTGGAGTTTCTCCAGATTCTATGTTGATACAAAATGAACTCAACTGCTTGGGTCTGGCTGCTGCACCATCTGTCTTGGTGGTCTACAAATGGTTCTAAATTGATGAACAAATGTCCAAGAGAGTTTTAAAATGCCATTGAATTAAGCCAGGATTGATGCTGGTATAAATGCAGTTGAGGGAAGTGAGCTATAAAGCTTCTCATACGTTTTACTTCCACAATCTCTTTTCAAGGATGGCAAACCAAGCTGAGAAATGCTTCTCTAAACCTAAACTAGGATAATTATTATAGATTCCAGACTGGAAATGACAGCTATTGGTTGCCCCTAAAACCCAACCAATGAACAAAGAACCTGATCTCATTCATGGTAAAATGGTATAGTATTCAAAGTTGGTAGATATTGGACATTTTAAAAATCTGAATGAGGATATATTTTGCTGATGAAAACTTTAAATAACAGATTTTCTTCTTTATTATGAAGTATCAACAAATACACACACATATTAGAGTATTAGAGAGTAAAGTTATCAAATATGTTATAACTATTTAAAGTATGTTTGTATCCTGCTGTGTGGGTACCTATGTATACTACACATTGTGCCAACAGAGATATAAATCAGTAGCATCAAGATGATTCAAAGGACCAATGACATAAATTTCTGTGAGTCAAAAACTAGTAAGCATGTAAATATGTTGAGACAGAAAGAAGAAAATATAATTAATTGATTTCAAAATTAAATCTCATGGGACTTTGGCTGAGTACGTTTTCTAAAATTGCTTGCTTAGACAGATTTTTGTCTTTGAATATGCACCTTGAATTGCTTAAATTTAAATTCAGTTGCTTGAATTTAAATATGTTCAGTTGTCATGGCTCCACTATGAAAGGACTGCTCTTAGCAACATTCTGCACCAATAGCTTTTGGAAGTCTTCAGTATTCATTATTTGAAATTGGACCTTCAATGCTATCTTATCCTGAGAACATCACAAATAAGTTTCGATCCCCTCAACTCTTCTTGTTCATTGCATTTTCAAGTTTTGTATCGACCAACTTTTCCAGTTAATATTAAAAAAGGTGAAAGAATGAAGCTTTCAATTATTTGAGAAGAAATGTCTCAAAATCCAACTTTTTTCTTTCTCGCTCTCCTTCCTTCCTTCCTTCCTTCCTTCCTTCCTTCCTTCCTTCCTTCCTTCCTTCCTTCCTTCCTCTGTCCCTCCCTCTGTCCCTCCATCCCTCTCTCCCTCCCTCCGTCCCTCCTCCCCTCTCTTTTTCTTTCTGTCTGTCTTTCCTTCATTTTTGTATTCTGAGTTTACATTTCAGTAGAAAATTATTAAGCCTTAACATTATTAATTTCTTAAATAGGTAGTGTTTAACCTTACCACTACACTTCAATCTGACATTGAGTTCCTGCTTAAGTAGTTATAATCAATCTCTCTCTCTCTCTCTCTCTCTCTCTCTCTCTCTCTCTCTCTCTCTCTCTCTGTCTTTCTCTGTCTCTCTCTTTCTGCTCCCTGAAATGCAATATGAGGTTTGTTTTCACTCATCATGGACATATTTATGAAATTAAAAAAAATAATGGATGAGCTTTTTCAGCAGACTCTCAAAATATGGCTCTAATAAAGGTTACTAATGAACTACAAGTTCTATTCTATAAGAGGTGCATAAATTCCATAAATGCAGTTATAAAGTCTGTGAAAAATTAAAATGCTTCTTAAGATTACTGAGATTTTTCAGTTTTCAGAACAATCGCATGTCTTATGAGACTGTATATGAATCACACTGAAGTTTCATTGTTTGAATGATAAATTTTAACTAAAAGAAAGTGTATTTAAAGGTAAAGAAAAGCTATTTTTTTTCCTGCTCTCTCCTGTAATGTCAAATATGTGGGATTCCCATGCCAATCAATTCTCCAATTCAAGATGGTCCTTAACTTGGTTCCAAACAACTAATTTCAATACAAGTATCAATTTAGTTGATCTCATATGGCTCACTCCACGTCCAGCATCATCGTAAGCAGTTGGTCCCTAAATGGCTGCAGGTATTATGACTAAAATCCAATATTCTCATGGCACTTCTTCAGCTCGTGTGATAAGCACATTAGTTAACTACCAACAGTTATTAAAACTTCAATGAAGGATCATACAAAGGGAACAAGGAGCATTTAAAGAAGGTAGATAAGATGAGATCTGCAATGAAGCACATGTTCTGGGAGATGGAATGCACCACCCTCCCAAAGTGTATCAGCCTGGAACTTCTCTGCATTCATCGTTTGGGGATTTGATGAGGCTTGCCTTAAATAGACATGGTTGATTAACTCATAAGCCTTGTAATTAGCTCAATTGCCAGCCTCCCATTACTCTCTCCAGAAGTCAGGGTGAAGCTGGCATTTCCATCTGTCTAATCTGTGGTTTCTATTCTGCCCTCAGATGACACTATGCCCCCAATGATATCAAGTGATGAAGTATCTCCAATGTGTCTTCTAGGGGAAAAGTCATTGTGTGACTTGTTCTGTACAACCTTCTCAGTGAAGGAGGATGAGTCTGGGTTATCACTGCAAATGTAGTCTTGTTTCCATTTTCATTCATTGATACCAAATGTCCTCCAAAATATAATTCAACAGTTAATTTCAATGTTTCTGAATTAGAGTTAGGGTTGTTCCAGTAGGAAACCTAATCTCAACTCCAAGAAATTTGATTAAAGAATATGAAAAAAACATTTTGTAAGAAATTGTATTAAAATAAAGCAATAAACACCTGTTCTCATTGGCAGTTTTTATTAGTATTGTTTTGACTCCTTCCTAATGTTAATTGGTTTGAATGCAGACATGCTGGTTTTGAGGTTTCCCAAGCTCTTATAAGAATCTGGCTTCTCATTTTCTTGCCATGCTTTGGATAAGACCTGTGAACTATGCCTCAGGCATCTGATTATCTCTTGTATAACATGTCCATGTCAGTTGTGTTTTGCTCTTGTTTCTTTGGTATGTAAGCACAAGATATATTTTCAAAGAAAAACACTTCCTTGCCCCTCTCAGCCCTTGCTCTGAGCCTATGTTTAGATAGCTTTCTGTAGATACAGAGGTCAAATTTACAATGCTACACAATATCAATTAATATTGGAATCTTTTAATGAAATTTGTCAATGAATTGAGGAATTTAGAAAATTAAGATTTTGAATGTATTAATATACTATCTGCATTTATAAAATTTTAAAGATATTTGACTGCAAGAGGAGGTAAGTAGATAAATTTGGGGATCAAAATAAATGACTGTAAGAACATACGGTTCATAGATGTTTCCCCCTGAGCAATATTTAAGAAGATGAACCTTCTCATTAGGTTTCCCAACTATTTCCTCTTATTCCTTCTCAGTCTCATGCTTATGTTTTCACGCAGCTAGTCTCTTATCCAACCTCTTAAGGCTACATGCAATCCACAGATTCCCTGGAGAAGGCACCATCTTATAGAAGTGCCTATTTTCATCCAGCACCAGCATTTTAAAGAACCAATTCTCTGTTGGTGATTAGAGGAAATGTACTTTGTGTAAAATGCATTTTAAATATTATTTTTCACAACAGAGTGAAAGCAAAGGAAGAAAGCTGGTGATTAGCAATTTCCATAAAGACCAAGCTTCAGTATTTTAATCTTTCACTTTATATTCTCATTCTCAAACAGTAGGTTTTTAACTCATAAAATGAATTTTATCCACCACAATATTTCAAATCTTCCAAATACTTATGGTTATACTTCAAAAGAACATGCTCTTAATCTATGAAGTGGAGTAATTCAGTTTTACTGAACCAAGAGTCTTTCTAGGAAGTAGCTTCCACTTGAAAAACCACAGAAAGAATTCTGGCATCATGTGATATAAAAATGACACATGTACAACCAGTTTTTACTGTTTAAAATAAAAAAAAAAAATATGCACAATGAAATGGAGAAAAACCCATAATTTAAAGTTAAAAATGAAACTTTGATAACAAATAGCATGGGTGGTTAATTAAAGGCCTCTGGTCTACTTTTCCAAAAGTAATCTGGGAAATGGATGAGATTTTGATATTTAGAAGGAAGTGCCTGATGCCAGGCTTGATGACCTGAGTTTTATCCTCAGAACACACATGGTAGAAGAAGAGGCATGCCATGGCATGTGCATACACATGTATACCCAAAACAAACATAAATAAATAAATGTTTTTAAATAGCAACAAGAGGAATAGCGGTAAGAACAGTAAATTCAAAATGTTTCCAGTGGGGCAGAAGGGATGGTATTTTCTCTTTAAGAGATCATTCTGATTGTCCCAGCTATGGTGGTGTGGGGAAAGCAGTATGTGCACGTAGGTAGTACACAGAGAGCAGAAATACAGTTAAAGATCCCATAGCCCAGACCCTCTTGTCTTTTCATTGCAGCAATCAATTATCTTGCCCAAAATAGTGGTAATATTGAGAGAATCTTTGTTTGATGAAACCCTATATGAAGAAAAGAAATGGAAAAACAATCAAACAAGAAAACTTATTATGTTCAGATACAAAGATAATTAAATGGTTTTGTTGTATATTTTTATGTTAATTTTTCACTTATTGAATTATATTCTCTACCATGGAGCATTCACCTATGAGATATTCATAAATGAATGAAATTCTTCAGAAACAAATATCAATTGTTGTTATGATTTGGACAAACAGTACATCTTCCCCAGGCTAACGTTTGAAGTTTTGATCTCTAACTAGTTGTCTGGCTGAGAGGTCATTGAATTGTTATGAAAGAAATCCTGAACAGATATCCTTGATAATTTTGTACCTAGATGGCCCACAGGGAGATGAGTTCTGTCTGAAGGAACAGGGTCTTTGTGAATTTGCCTTTGAGGAGTAGATCTCATCCCTGGACTTTCTGTTCTTTGTCTCTCTGCTTCCTGGCTGCCAAAAGGTAAACAGCTTTCTGCCATCATGCCCTTTCATCATGATATTTCTTTCCTTCCATAGACCAGATAGTCATGCATTACAATGTTTGAAATCATGGTCCAAAAATCATTGTTTGTATCTTTTAATTTTTTCCTCAGATATTATGTCACCATAATAATAATTGACAAATATAGAAAATTGGTATGAAAAGTGAGGTTGCCACTGTATATGACTGCATGAGTCAAAGGCCATTACAATTGATTCTTGGGATGAATTTAAAAAATTTAGAGAAGCAGCCTAGACAGAGATTAATGGAAATTTTTGGCAGGTACTCAGTACAGGAGAATGCCAGTTAGGAACACAAACAGTAATGACCATACTTGTGAGGGTTCAAATGGGAACAAGGATTCTCCAAGGAGTTAGACTGCCTGACATATGTATTATGTTTTTGCTAAGAACTTATATGTATTTTGCTCATGTCCATCTACTGGATGAAATTTCAAGGTAGGTGTGTTAGTGACTTTTTCATTTCTATGCAAGAGCACCTGATAGAAGAATACTTTAACAATAAAAGAAGGATTTATTTCAGATCATTGTTTGAGGATGAAACCCATCAAGGTGGGAAAAATGCAATGGTAGTTGCAGGGGTTTAATGCTGAGGTTCAGCCCTGACCTATCTAAGGGTTCCTTGAAGAGGGGAATGAGGCATTCAGAAATGATAGATAGAAATGTAGAAGTGGATGAAGAAAAAAAGATAGTGACACAAGGTAGTTTCAGAAGGGCCCTGGGTCAATACCCAGCAGTCTCAAGTTTATTTCTAATGGGCTTTTTATATATTAGCAAGGGGAGAAGCAAAAGACCTTCCCCTTTCAAGATCAAAGCACAACATTCAACCAAGTGTAGACAATTCAACACACCTGGTAACCATGCCTTCAGCCAAATCATTCTATTATGCAGCGCTGGAGAGCAACATAAACTCTGACTCTCTGATCTTGAGTCAAACCACAAGTTGGAATCTTTGTGGGCTCCTTCTTAATATATTTTTAAATGGTGCCCCTGGACTTCTCAGATGACTTTGTACTACCTGAAAAATCTCAAATAAAGGTACAGAGCTTAGCTCCTTATGGTTGCAAAACCTCCTGATAAAGGAACCTAAGATGGCCTTTTAAAATTGGTCCAGGATGTCTACAGCAGTCTTATCTGCATCAAGCCTTTTTAACATCAGTCATTATAAGTAGAAGAGTCTACACATACCCATTTATATTGAGCATGGCATTTCAAATGAACTCCCATCTCTAACCAAGGAAATTAGGACCTAGCAATTACCAACCCAGTAATTTTGCAATGTCTACTCAAGGCCTTTTAGATTCATTGGCTGAACCTGTAACCCCTTATCCTCACACCATGGTTCAATAACATAAATGGGTTAACACCATAATTCTACCATGAATGTTAACAATAGACACAATTACAATTCTTATAAACTTGCATCCAAAAGTAAACTCTTTTTTTTCTCCTTTTTTATTTATTATATTTGTGTTTTAATTTTACACATCAGCCATGGGTTCCCCTGTCCTCCCCCTCCTGCCCCCATCCCAACTTCCCTCCCAGCCCCTCCCCTCCATTCTCATCTTCTCCAAGGCCAAGACTCCCCTGGGGATTCAATTCAACCTGGTGCATTCAGTACAGGCAGCTCCAGTCCGCTCCTTCCAGGCTGAGCAAAGTGTCCCTGTGTAAGCCCAAGATTCCAAACAGTCAGCTCATGTACTAAGGATGGGTCTAGGTCCCACTGCCAGGGTGTCTTCCAAACAGTTCAAGCTATTCAATTGTCTCACTTATCCAGAGGGACTGATCCAGTTGGGGGCTCCACAGCTTTTGGTTCATAATTCATGTGTTTCCATTAGTTTGTCTATTTGTCCCTGTGCTTTTCCAATCTTGGTCTCAACAATTCACACTTTTACAGTCCCTCCTCTTTCTCGGCAATTGGAGTCCTGGAGCTCCATCTGGGGCCTGGCCAAGGATCTCTGCATCCACTTCCAGCTGTAACACTCTTGGACATATACCCAAGGAATGCTCAATCATACCACAAGGGCATTTGCTCAGCAATGTTCATATAGCATTGTTCGTAATAGCCAGAACCTGGAAACAACCTAGATGCCCATCAACTGAAGAATGGGTAAAGAAAATATGGTACATATACATAATGGAGTACTACTCAGCAGAGAAAAACAATGACATCATGAGGTTTGCAGGCAAATGGATGAATCTAGGAAAAATCATCCTGAGTGAGGTAACCCAGACTCAGAAGGACAAACATGGTATGAACTCACTCATAGGAAGATACTAGATGTAAAACAAAGATGACTAGACTGCTACACAACTCCAGGGAGGCCACCTAGAAAATGGGACCCTAGGAAAGACACAGGGATTGCCCAATGACAGAGAAATGGATGAAATCTACATGAACAACCTGGACGACAGTGGGAATAATGAAGGGCAAGGTTTGAGGGAAAGAGAGCTTAGGGGAACAGGAGATCCCAGCTGGATCAAGAACAGAAAGGGAGAACAGGGAATAACAGATGATAAAAAATGATGACCACATGAGAACAGGAAGAAGCAAAGTGCTAGAGAGGTCCCCAGAAATCCACAATGATACATCCACTGTAGACTACTGGCAATGGTCGAGAGAAAGCCTGATCTGACCTAGTCTGGTGATCAGATGGCAAAAGTAAACACTTAATAGAACTATTTACATTTCTTAAACTTTAGCAAACATTCTAAAGCAATGCCTTAATAGAACTATTTACATTTTCTACTATTCCTACAAAAAAAAGTTTGTAAGTCACCACAGTTGATAGAGTATATGTGTGTAGGTGAAATAAAGATTGTCCCATTTCTGAAGTCTTAAAAGTTCAAAAAGCCAGTTCTGATACCAGTCTTAATATTCCACTGAAATTCCAAGGTCAGAGCCTGGCTTGCCAACTGCCCTGAAGTCTATGTGTAGCTGTCCAAGTCATAATGAATTTAAAGTGAAAAGCTCCAAATATGAAGAAACCCACAACTAAATCTTGTTGAAGTTCTCTTGAGTGCAACAATTCAGTTCAAACAAGAGTCTTTGAAACTTTGCTCTCAGCTACAGTGGTGCTTTCTAGCAGAGAGTCTCCCCCTAGGAAATCTGCTCCAGGGAGAATGCCGTGCCATAGTAGGCAGCTGGTGCCAACCTCTTTGAAAGAGCTCTTTATGCCCCCAGTATGAACCTGGAAACTATCTCTTAAAGGAGCCACATATTATTTCACCACCAGCAAACAGAAGCTGTGTGGCTTTGGCTGCTGGCTCTGCCCCATTTTGGTTTTACTGTTCGTTTCTGGGGCCTGAGTGCTCAAGGTACCTCTCCACTGTGTGAGTTGAGACTTACATTCAGCTCTCTAGCCCCCCTTTATCTGCTCTTCCAGTGGGTGGTCTTACTCTGTGCACTGCTTTGCTTGCAAGGCGGAAAGCTCTGTCTTACCCAGTCACTGGGAGCTCTGGCTGGCCTGGGTTCCAGCACATCTTCCACTATTCAGCCTGGAGCTTTGCTATACCTCACCTCAGCACTTCCCATGATGCAGTTGCAGGGACTCAGACCCTGTACTTTCCCTTGCAGGGAAGATTTCAACACCTCCACTGCACTCTCCATGCCAGGGCACATCCTGCTTGGGTTTTCTGTCAGCCACAGTCTCCCTTGGGTCCACAGCACTGCCTCTGCTGGTATGCACCATTTGCCTCTCAGGCAGCAGTGTCTCTGCTTGGCTTATCAAGGTTGCAGACCATAACCTCCAGCCATATAAGTTCAGCTCCTACAAATACCCTGGCTGACTTCTTTCTTTTCAGTGAGGCTCCTTTATGGCAGAAAGGTCAGAGACCCTCACTGCATTGCCCTGGCTCTCTCAGTGTCTGCTGCTGATGACTCAATGCTGCCCTGCAGGTCTCAGTGATGCCAATGCTGGGCTGGGGCAGCCACTGCTCTTGCTGCTGCTGCTACTGATGCTGCTTGTTCTTGGACTGCTAAGTCTACAGAGGCTACTTGGTCCCAGATGCTGCCTTTCTATTCTCCTCCATATGTCTGTGTCCAAGGTCCTGCATTCAGGAAAACCTGCTCTACTCTAAGTTACTTTTTATTATACCTAAGCTTACATTCCTCAAACTTCACAAAAAACTTTTATGACTTACTTATATTACAACTTTAGACCTAACTTAGTAGATAGATAGATAGATACTTGCTACAGCTTAACTTTAGCTCCTCTAGCTATATTTAAAATATATTTACATTTTACTTCCAAAAGGAAATCACTGCACCCACTTAATTGTCTGAGCATGCTCACTTAATTGCCTGAGGGTGCTCACTTGTGGTGTTCCATTCACTTTATCCCCCATATTTAATATTGTTTGTGGGAGCTCTTTGCCAGGGTACCCCCATATTTAATATCCCCATTCAGAGTCCATATGTTGGGGAGCAGTGTCGGGATCCAGACCCCACCTATCAAAGTGTCTCTGGCAGGGGGCATGAGGAATTGAAAAGTAATAGGAAGAAATATAGATGTAGACAGAGAGAAAGACAGAGACACAGGATAGCTTTGGGAGGGCCCTGGGTCAATACCCATCAGTCTCAAGTTTATTTCTAATGAGCTTTTTATATACTAGCAAGGGGACAGTCAGAAGACCTTCCCCTCTCAAGATCAAAGTACAATGTTTAACCAAGTGTAGAGTTTTCAAAATGCTTGGTAACCATGCCTTTGGCCAAATCATCCTATTATGCAGCTCTGGAGAGCAACATAAACTCTGACTCTCTGACCTTGAGTCAAACCACAAGTTGGAATCTTTGTGGCCTCCCACATGCAGTGTGTAGCAGAGACTTCCTAAATCACAGTAGAGCAGGAAACAGAGAGAACTAGGCCAGAAATATCTTAATCAATATTCTATAGCTGTGAAGAGACACCATGACCATGGCAACTCCTATAAAGGAAAGCATTTAGTTGTGGCTTGCTCACAGTTTTACAGGCTTAGTTCATTGTCATCATGGCAGGGAGCATGGAGGTATTCAGGTAGACATGGTACTGGTTAAGTAGCTATGAGTTATACATCCTGATCCACTAGCAGCCAGAAGAGAGAGACTCTGGACTTGGAATTGAGTTTTTGAAACCCACCAACAGTGACACACTTCCTCCATTAAGACTACACTTCCTAATCCTCTCAAATAATGAGACTTTATGGTGACCAAGTATCCAAATCTATGAATCTGTAGGGGCCATTCTCATTCAAACACTCACTTCAATATTATGTCCTGAGTGATTCATTTCTGCAGTCCAACCCCCCTTTCTAGTGGTTCCACTAGCAGGAATCTGAGAGTTCAAGGCGCAAGCTTATGGAGGTCATTCCAGATGCATGCTATAGTACTATGGCCTTGTTCAGTAAAGGTTCACATTCCCCTCATAATGTAAAGTGGATACAATTCAACTTCAAAAGTCCTCATGATCTTAATAGTACCAACACTCTTCAAAGATCAAAAAACACAAAGATCAAAAAACAAAAAAACAAACAAACAAACAACAACAACAACAAAAAACCAATGCCTTAGTTGTGAGCCCTGGAAAATAAAAAATAAAAACAAAGTTATATATTATACAATGTCACAGAGTAAACTCCCTCAAAAAAGAAAAGGAGAGGGGAGTATCAATAAAAAATGAATAACATAAGAATGAAATGAAGCATAGTAAGCATTAAATATTATGGCTGCAATGTCCAGAACCAGTGGTACATAGTGGCATCTGATCTCTAATAAAGTTGGAAAGTTTTACTCACATGGCCATAGCAACTAGTTGCAATGATCTTTGACTCATGTGGTCAGGTAGAGTGAAAGCCTCACTTATGGTACCACTTTTCTACATCTTTTCACTTATCATTATGGTGACAATATCTGAAGAAAAAAATTTAAAGGAGAAAAAGATTTATTTTTGTATCATGATTTCAGATGTGCCAATGCCTGGATATCTGAACTATGGCAAGAGAGAAATGCCATGATGGAAGGGCACAGTACCAGAAAGGCAAAGCTGCTCTCCTCATGGCTGCCTGGAAGCAGAGAGACTAAGAACAGAAAGGTCCAGGGACAGATCTACCCTCTAGAATACGTGGCTCTCTCTTGAGCTAGTTCATTTGGTGCCTGCCTCTTGATTTAACAAATACATGTTTTTGGCATTTCCAATATTCTGAATTCCCCATTGGAGCTTATCTACATAGCTTTAGGAAAAGAATCTTGTGCTTTTACATATTTCCTGACCTCACAGATTTTTTTTTTGATTGTTGCAAGCCTCCATAGCCCTGAAAGTCTTGTAGTCTATATGCTTACAGAACCAGGACAATGAGACACTAAATCCTGTCCCCATCTTGAGGTGTACCCAGATCTCCTTGCATCATGTTCAAGCAAAGAAGTGCCCTGATTCCCTTTTGGAATGAAAGCTTTTCAAATTGGTTTGCACCATTTTCTCTTGTTCCTTGGTAGGTGGAGTCTCAGCTTTGCAACAGTGAAAGTACACTTCTTCTCCTTGACAACACAAATCCGTTCTACAGTTATAACTGTTGTGACTCTGCTTGCCTTGTCTGCAGAGGTAACAGTGTTCCTGCTCCTTTCCTTTCCAAATGGCATGTTTTTTTTCAAGTATTTCTGCTTTGTGTTCTCTCTCTCTCAAATCTAATTGTAAATGTGGCCAAAATAAGCACATACAAACACTCTACAGCTTAGACAGATGTCTTAAATTTTCTCTGTTAAATCAGTCTCCAATTCAACTTTACTCAAAATTTCAGGACAGTCAAGTCTTACTCAAATTATTTTCCTGAATATGAGTGGCTTTTTTTCTGAAGCGCTCACATAGCTTCTTGTTCCATCTGAAATCTTATAAGCACAATCTTAAGTATCCACATCTCCAGAAGCAGTTTGTTGTTCTGAACTTACATAACAATTTCCCATGACATGAAACTTAAAACTTTCAATGACTTCTTCAGCCCATGTCTCTAAACCATACTTCTTCCACAAACCAGTTCCAATGATCCAAATATCACATGGTAAGGTTTATCAGAACTATGACTTCACTTTCAGGTTATTTTTCTAAGTTTTATATCACCAAAATAACTAACAGACATGACTTAAGAAAGAAGTGTTTGTTTTGTTTTGGAGGGTAATTTTCATCACAGCAGAGAAGGTATGGTGGAGTCCCTACCACTCCCTAAGTGCTGGCTCCCCTCCATCTTGGCTCCTGCCTTCAGCTGCCGCCAGCCAAGATCCAAGCAGGCCCTGCTTTGGAGCTATACCAATGCCTCCTGCTGGCTGAAAAGTGCTACTGCACCCCCCAAAACCACGGAAAGGAAAGGTAAGCTTATTTCAAGTAAAAGTACTTGATAACTTTACACATTAAAACTAACTAAGAAATTTTGAGTAATTCTTGTAATATGGTTGACAACATTACCTCACAAGAATTTAAAAACCTTTTTGCCTGTATGATGAATGACATTTTCCTGGAAATATACGACCTCCCTAAGACATATCTGGCCTGTACCATTTTGACATTCATTGTAATAATTTACACAGTGTTCAAACACTGGTTTAATAATAAAAACAAAGATGAGTCATTATTGGGACTGATACAGGCTTTAAAACTTAACAATGAAGGCTTATAGAAAAAGATTCTTTCTATGAAATATGCTGACCAAGACTTACGTAAAAATATTCTCTCTCTGGAATCTGCTAACCAGAATTTATAAAACAAGCTTGTACCCAAAATTGCTTTTATTGATAATAAATATGAGTATTTAATGGATATAACACTAACTCTCCAGAGTGAAGTTGTAGCTAAAAAGGTTGAGAGATTCTTCAGTCCCATATCAGAAGAGCCCTCTGGTGTGAGACAGAAGGAAACCAATTATAAGGGACCATTATCTCCAAGATTCTAATTCTCTCCATGCTTACTCTTGATTTCTTGGAATCCTTTCTTACATGCCATGACTTCTTTAAGTCCAAACCTTCCATTCTGATAAAAAATAAGTTTTTTTCCAATAGCAATCTCTGAAGTCTCCAGAAGAAAGATGGGGCCCCAACAACAACAACTCTACCCGATCCAGAATGATGCCATGGTAATCATCATACTACACTTCTTGCCAGGATTTCAGACAGTCTTACCCATTACTCTGAGAGTTGCTGCAGAATCTACAGTTAGTCTAACTGAGATTTAACTATCTGACCTTTCTCACAATACCCAACAGAGATACCATCGCCCCTAAACAGCAGGAAGCAATTCTAAGAAAACGACGCCTCTTATCCATAAGGTTTCATATTTCTCAGGGTTATGGATAATGGTTCTAGGATCGGGGGTGGAAGAAACTGTTAAACTCACTACTCTCCTTAAAGAAAGAAATATGTCTCAAAAAAAAAAAAAAGGGAAAAGAAGAAATGGAACGGATAGATATAAGATATTATGGTAGACTATCATATACATTAGTAAACAAATTTAATAAAATAGCAGCCTTAGATAATTTGCAGTTATGAATTCTTATATGTTGATACAAATATAAACTTTTTATATTCCTATCTAAGATAATTTGTATATTGATACAAATACAGAACTATGTTTGTTATATTGTACACATATTTTTACTCTTATTTGAAATATTTGTATATTGATACAAATGTAAATTTATATCTGTCATACTGTATGTATGTTCTACTTCTGTTTAAGATATTCTGTATACTGATATATATTTAGGATTATTATCATATTACATATTGCACAATACATTCCTACCTCTGTTAAAGATAGTTTGTGTATTGTCACAATTTAAAGTCATTGTCCTTTTACTGTACATTTGCTTACAGACTGTTTGCCTTATTTATAGGAAGCCTTAGTCCTTAGGTTGTTTAGGTATATAAGATTTATAGAGTTATTGTCACCTATGCTTGTCATCTCTATGTTTGTTAGGTTCTCCAGATTTATAAATACATAGGTCAGATGGACAGGTAATCTTCAAATACTTCATGGACCTAGAAAATATGGCATTTAAATAACTTAAAATTCTGTTGACGTGAGACACAATTGCTCCTGGCAGCACCAATTTGATCCCGAGAGAATGTTGGGCTTCTAAGACATTTCCATTTGGAAGTTTGTCTTCTTGGCACAAAATGGCCTACTGGGCAAAGAACTGCCCTTGCCTCAACTGCTGACAGTACAAATGCTGTCCTTTTTGGACAAGCAGGACACAAGGAAAAAGACCACTGTACTTTGCCAAGACAAGGTAAGATGGTCTTTCAGAATTCCTGCTTCTGAAAATGGTCTGTCAGATACTCTAGGCCTGTAGCCAATTTGAATACACCAGCGATGCTGAGAAACATTAGGTGACTGTCCAGGCTGCCAGCTGTCTACTCTTGGAAGACTCCTGAAAGTTGCTTGCGTCCTTCTCCCATTTCTCAGGTATTATCATATTCCTTCTCAGGTCTTTGATGAGGTTGAAGATTAGCAGTTATAGTTACAACTTAATATATATACATATATAATATCTTAGATAGAACATATTAAGTATTAGACTCAGGTTCTTTAGGATAAAACACCTTTTGGAATGATCTTTGTAACATGCCACCTACCCATGCTCTATACTTCCCTGGATTTCACTATGTGTTTTTTGCTTGATATTGTTTGCACTTATTGTAATTCCAACTTATCTAGGTCATTATCCCTCATTACTCCTGGACAATATTTGATAAACATCTCTTTGTATATAGTCTCATATTAGGTTAGAACTTTCTTATTTAGACAAATGGGGGAGATGTAGTGGATAACCATCCCAGCATTGGCCTGGAAGTTCCAATCCCCATTGAGGCTTCGGTAATGGTCACGCCCACAAGGCAGGGTGGAGGAGGAAGCAGAAGACCCAAGATAGAGAGGAGGTCTCTCTCTCTTGGTTCAGGGACACTGGACGCAGGAGGTAGACTGAGCAGAGTTCTCCAGAGAACACCGCCAGACTGGGCCATAACTTTGCCAGACCCTACAACCTATCCCCTCATTTGTAAGTTACCCCACAAAATAAAACTCCCTTTTAACTACGTGGAGTGGCTTTAATAATTTCACCAATACAATAGTAAAGATACCTTGAGAGAATCTAAGAAATTTCCTAGGGTCCCATTTTCTAGCTAGCCTCCCTGGAGTTGTGTAGCAGTTTAGTCATCTTTGTTTTACATCTAGTATCCTCCTATGAGTGAGTACATACCATGTTTGTCCTTCTGAGTCTGGGTTACCTCTCTCAGGATGAATTTTTCTAGATCCATCCATCTGCCTGCAAACCTCACAATGTCATTGTTTTTCTCTGCTGAGTAGTACTCCGTGGGCTTACACAGGGTCACTTTGCTCAGCCTGGAAGGAGGGGACTGGACCTGCCGGTACTGAATTCACCAGGTTAAATTGAATCACCAGGGGAGTCTTGGCCCTGGAGGAGATGGGAATGGAGGGGAGGGGCAGGGGAGAAGGGGAGGGTGGGACTGGAGGGGGGAGGACAGGGGAATCCATGGCTGATGTATAAAATTAAAACACAAATATAATACATTAAAAAAAAAACAACTGAGACCCCAGGCACTTACTGAGACTCAGAGACCAACCCCCAGCTCCGGTCCACCCCGGAAATCCTATCTGGACCAGAGGTGAGTGCTTGGGGTTATAGCCAGAGAGGCAACTGCCCCTCAGTCCCACTACTGGACACAGGCCATCCCAGGAGACCTGACCAACTTGGAATGGAAAAAGAAGAAGAAAACAACCTTATAAGTAACAGCATGAAGAGGCTAGAGCCTTATATAGAAGAAATCAAAAATAAAGTAGAGGAACAGACAAACAAAAAATGGGAAGAACACTATAAAAAACTAGCGAAAGGACAATTAAAGCAGAAGAAAACAATAAGTCCTTGAAAGAAAATCATGAAAAAGCAAGGAAGAAAGTCCAAGACCTGAAGAGGGCAATAGAAAAAATGACAAAGACACTAGCAGAAGGAGTGCTGGAAATAGAAAATCTGAGTAAACAAACAGGAACTTCAGAGGCAAGTATAACAAAACAGAATGCAAGAGATGGAAGAGAGGATCTCTGGTGTTGAAGATACAGTAGAAGAAATACATTCATCAGCCAAAGAAAACACTAAAACCAACAAAGTCATGACCCTAAATGTCGAAGAAATTTGGGACACCATGAAAGACCAAACCTACAAATAATAGGGATAAAGGAAGGAGAAGAATACCAACTCAAAGGCACAGAAAGTATATTTAACAAGATCATAGAAGAAAATTTTCCCAACTTAAAGAAGGAAGTGCCTATGAAGATACAAGAAGCCTATAGAACACCAAACAGACTAGACCCCCCAAAAAAGTCCCCTCACCACATAATAATTAAACAACTAGACATAAAGAATAAAGAAAGAATATTAAGGGCAGCAAAGGAAAAAGGCCAAGTGACTTATAAAGGCAAACCCATCAGAATAACACCTGATTTCTCAATGGAGACTTTGAAAGCCAGAAGGACCTGGACAGATATAATGCAGACACTAAGAGACCATGGAAGCCAGCCTAGACTAATATACCCAGCAAAATTTCAATCATCATAGATGGAGTGAACAAGACCTTCCAAGACAAAACCAGATTTAAACAATACTTATCCACAAACCCAGCCCTACAGAAAGCACTAGAAGGAAAATTCCAACCTAAGGAAGGCAGATACACCCAAGAAAACACAGGCAATAGATAGCACCACAGCAATAAACCACAAAGAAGAGAAGTACACACACACTACCACCAAAAAATAAAAATAACAACAGGAACGAACAATCACTGGTCATTAGTATCCCTTAATATCAATGGACTTAATTCACCTATAAAAAGACACAGACTAACAGAATGGATACAAAAACAGGATCCATCCTTCTGCTGCATACAAGAAACACACCTCAAATTCAAAGACAGATACCTCCTAAGAATAAAAGGCTGGGAAAAGACTTTCCAATCAAATGGTCTTAAGAAGCAAGCTGGTGTAGCCATCTTAATATCCAGCAAAATAGACTTCAAACTAAAATCAATCAAAAGAGATGATGAAGGACATTACATACTCATTGCAGGAAAGATCCACCAAGATGAAGTTTCAATTCTGAACATTTATACCCCAAACACAAGGGCACCCACATATGTAAAATAAACATTACTAAAGCTTAAATCACATATAAAACCCCACTCATTAATAGTGGGAGACTTCAACACCCCACTTTTAACTCTGGACAGATCCGTCAAACTGAACTTAACAGAGACGTAATGGACTTAACTGATGTAATGGCTCAAATGGACTTAATCGATATCTACAGAACATTCCACCCAAACAAAAAAGAATATACCTTCTTCTGAGCACCCCATGGAACGTTCTCTAAAATCGGCCACATACTTGGCCACAAAGCAAATCTCAACAGATACATAACAATTGGAAAAACGTACTGTGTTCTATCAGACCACCATGGTTTAAAGTTAGATTTCAACAACAGAAAAAACTACAGAAATCCTACAATTTCATGGAAACTGAATAATGCACAACTGAATCACCAATGGGTTAAGGAAGAAATAAAGAAAGAAATTAAAGACTTCCTAGAGATCAATGAAAATGAATACACCACATACCCAAACTTATGGGATACTATGAAAGCAGTGCTAAGAGGGAAATTCATAGCACTGAATGCCCACATAAAGAAGCTGGAGAAATCCCACACTAGTGACTTGACAGCACACCTGAAAGCCCTTGAACAGGAAGACACAAAGTCTTCCAGGAGGAACAAACACCAGGAAATTATCAAATTGAGAGCTGAAATCAACAAAATAGAAATAAAGAGAACAATACAAAGGATTAATGAAACAAAGAGTTGGTTCTTTGAGAAGATCAACAAGATAGAAAATCCCTTATCCAAACTAACCAAAGGATGGAAAGAGAGCATCCAAATTAACAAAATCAGAAATGAAAAGGGGGACATAACAACAGACAATGAGGAAATCCAGAGAATCATCAGGACGTACTTCAAAACCCCTACTCCACAAAACTGGAAAATCTAAAAGAAATGGATAATTTTCTGGCTAGGTACCACATACCTAAGTTAAATCAAGACCAGATAAACTATTTAAATAGTCCAATAACCCTGAAGGAAATAGAATCAGTCATTAAAAGTCTCCCAACCAAAAAAAGCCCTGGATCAGATGGTTTCACTGCAGAATTCTTTCAGATCTTCAAAGAAAACTTAATACCAATACTCTTTAAATTGTTTCACATGATAGAAGCAGAAGGTATACTACCAAACTCCTTCTATGAGGCTACAATTACCCTGATTCCTAAACCAAACAATGATGCAACAGAGAAAGAGAACTACAGACCGATCTCACTCATGAACATTGATGCAAAAATACTCAATAAAATTCTGGCAAACAGACCCCAAGAACACATCAAAACAATTATCCACCAGGATCAAGTAGGCACCAGGGATGCAAGGGTGGCTCAATATATGAAAGTCTGTCAATGTAATATACCATATAAACAAACTCAAAGAAAAAACCACATGATCATCTCACTAGATGCAGAAAATGCATTTGACAAAATCCAACTCCCCTTCATGATAAAGGTCTTGGAGCGATCAGGAAAACAGGGAACATACCTAAACTTAATAAAGGCAATCTACAGCAAGCCAACAGGCACCATCAAATTAAATGGAGAGAAACTCAAAGCAATACCACCAAAATTAGGAGCAAGGCAAGGCTGTCCCCTCTACCCATACTTCTTTAATATAGTACTTGAAGTTCTAGCCAGAGCTATAAGACAACATAAAGTGATTAAGGGTATACAAATTGGAAAGGAAGAAGTCAAGCTCTCATTTGCAGATGACATGATAGTATACATGAGTGACCCCAAAAATTCAACCAAGGAACTGATACAGCTAATAAAAACCTTCAGCAACATAGCAGGATAGAAGATTAACTCAAAAAAATCAGTAGCCCTCCTATATACAATAGACAAAAAAGCTAAGAAGGAAATCAGAGATACATCACCTTTTACAATAGCCACAAGTGATATAAAATACCTTGAGGTTACTCTAACTAAGCATGTCAAGGACCTATATGACAAGAACTTTAAGTCCCTGTAAAAAGAAATTGAAGAAGATGTCAGAAAATGGAAAGATCTCCCATGCTCATGGATAGGCAGGATTAACATAGTAAAAATGGTGATCTTACAAAAGCAATCTACAGATTCAACACAATCCCCATCAAATTACCAGCACAATTCTTCACAGATCTGGAAAGAATAATACTCAACTTCATATGGAAAAACAAAAAAGCCAGGATGGCCAAAAGAATCCTGTACAATAAACCAACCTCTGGAGGCATCACAATCCCTGACCTCAAGCTCTACTATAGAGCTACTGCCATAAAAACAGCTTCATAGTAGCATAAAAACCAACATGTGGACCAATGCAATCGAATTGAAGACCCTGAAATTAACCCGCACACCTATGAACATATAATTTTTGACAAAGGAGCCAAAAATGTACAATGGAAAAAGAAAGCATCTTCAACAAATGATGCTGTCATAACTGGATGTCAATGTGTAGAAGGCTGCAAATAGAACCATATCTGTCACCATGCACAAAACTTGAGTCCAAGTGGATCAAAGACCTCAACATAAATCCAGTTACTCTGAACCTGATAGAAGAGAAAGTAGGAAGTACTCTTGAACACATTGGCACCAGAGATCACTTTCTAAATATAACACCAGTAGCACAGACACTGAGAGAAACAATCAATCAATGGGACCTGTTGAAACTGAGAAGCCGTTGTAGAACAAAGGACATGGTCAACAAGACAAAGCGACAGCCTACAGAATGGGAAAAGGTCTTCACCAACCCCACATCTGACAGAGGGCTGATATCCAGAATATATAAAGAACTCAAGAAATTAGACATCAAAATGCCCAACAGTCCAATTAAGAAATGGGCTATAGATCTAAACAGAGAATTCTCAACAGAGGAATTTCACATGGCTGAAAGACACTAAAGGAATTGCTCAACATTCCTAATTATCTGGGAAATGCAAATCAAAATGACTTTGAGATACCACCTTACACCTGTCAGAGTGGGTAAGATCCAAATCACAGAAGACAGTTTATGCTGAAGAGGATGTGGAGCAAGGGGAACTCTCCTCCACTGCTGGTGGGAATGCAAGCTTGTACAGCCATTTTGGAAATCAATATGGCGCTTCCTTAGAAAATTGGGAATCCATCTCCCCCAAGACCCTGCTGTAACACTCTTGGGCATATACCCAAGGAATGCTCAATCATACCACAAGGACATTTGCTCAGCTATGTTCATATCAGCATTGTTTGTAATAGCCAGAACCTGGAAAGAACCTAGATGACCTTCAACTGAAGAATGGATAAACAAAGTGTGGTACATATACACAGTGCAGTACTACTCAGCAGAGAAAAACAATGACATCATGAGGTTTGCAGGCAAATGGAAGGATCTAGAAAAAATTATCCTGAGTGAGGTAACCTAGACTCAGTAGGACAAACATGGTATGTATTCACTCATAGGAGGATACTAGATGTAAAGAGCAAAGATGACTAGACTGCTACACATCTCCAGGAGGCTACCTAGAAAACGGTACACTAGGAAAGACCCAGGGATCACCCAATGACAGAGAAATGGATGAGATCTACATGAACAACGTGGATGACAGTGGGAGTAATGAAGAGCAAGATTTGAGGGAAAAAAAGCTTAGGGGAGCAGGAGATCCCAGCTGGATCAATAACAGAAAGGGAGAACAAGGAATAACAGATCATGAAAAATGAAGTCCACATGAGAACAAGAATAGTCAGTATGCTTGAGATTTCCCTAGAAATCCACAATGATATATCCTCTGTAGACTGCTGGCAGTGGTCGAGGGAGGGCCTGATCTGACCTAGTCTGGTGATCAGATGACTTAACACCCTAGCAGTTGTCTTGGAACTCTCATCCAATAACTGATGGAAGTGGTTGCAGAGATCCTCAGCCAGGCCCCAGTTGGAGCTCCAGGTGTCCAACTGTCGAGAAGGAGGAGGGATTGTAAGAGCGTGAATTGTTGAATCCAAGATTGCAAAAAGCACAGGGACAAATAGCCAATCAAATGAAAGCACATGAATTATGAACCAATGGCTGTGGAGCCCCCAGCTGGATCAGGCCCTCTGGTTAAGTGAGACAATTGCATAGCTTGATCTGTTTGGGAGGCTCCCAGGTGGTGGAACTGGGACCTGTCCTTGGTGTAGGAGCTGGCTGTTTGGAACCTTGGGCTTACACAGGGACACATGCTCAGCCTGGAAGGAGGGGACTGGACCTGCCTGTACTGAATCTACCAGGTTTAAATGAGTCCCCAGGAGTGTCTTGGTCCTGGAGGACATGGGAATGGAGGGGAGAGCCTGGGGGGAAGGTGGGGGTGGTGGTGGGAGGGGGGAGGACAGGGGAACCCATGGCTGATGTATAAAATTTAAAAAAAAAAAAATAATAATAATAATAATAAAGAAAGAAATTTATGAGTCTCTGCTCATCACAGGACCCTGTATATAAAGATTTTAACTAATTTGAAGTGTTTTGCTTTGAGAAAAGCTCCCTAGAGTACTTGTTCACTCATGGCTACTTGTCAGGCACTTAGGCATTGGGAGGCCATATTTAAGTGTAGTCCACAGAGGCTAGTTGCTACATACAAAATCCTGTTTCACAGAATTGAATCATCAACTGCATTGATATGGGTAGAGATATCTATGAAGATTCAATAGAATGGCTGCCTGATACCCCAGACAAAGTCTGACAAGTTTATGCTTCCATAGGAGAGAGTGTAAGCAGAGTGTGGTTAAAAACTCCAAGAATATCAAGACATCAGGTACCTGGAATGTCTGCCAAGGAATTCCAAAGACAGTAAGTATAGATAACCCAAGAGAGACCCTATGTATCTTCTGTGAGTAAGGCTGTGTATAGTCATATTCCATTATATACCATGCTTCTTGATTTGAGTATGCTGGCTATCCTCTCTCTGGTCTCCATTGCATAAAAAGCAGAAGGATGCATAATAATTTCTTGTCTTTGAGTAGCCAACATCATTTGATGAGTATTTCCATATGTAAAAATTATAGAGGTGTGATATCATCCTTTAGAATGA